>NW_008350357.1:374450-409166 GCF_000622305.1 Nannospalax galili
ACCCTCAAATTACACTCTCCATATATGGTCTATAGAGTATACTTTGTGTTCCCAAATGTCCTTCAATATGAATCCATTCACTAGGTCCATCAAGAGTAAGGTTAAAATCAAAATCAAAAGCCTTTTTATTTTTTTTAATTATGGAAAATTTTCAAATTTTATAAAATATATTTTGACCATATCTAGACACCCTATTTGAACCCTGCCTAAACCCTCCCCCCCCCACAGGATTTAATGTGGTGTCATATATATTAAGGTCTATCTAGTCAAATTTGTGTCTGCAAATGTCCTCGGGTGGAGGTCAATCCATGGGAGCCTGGTTAACCTATCTAGCATCACATTCTTAAAGAAAACCAATTCTCACTGTCCTAGCAGTTATCAGTTATCAAAATTCCCTAAGTCAAGTTTGGAGCTTTGTACCCACTTCCCCACTTCTATGCTGAGACTTTATCTCACTTGTACTAATGTGTGTCTTGTGCCTGTTGTCACCATTCCTGTGAGTACACATGAGTAACTTCCCAGGTGTCTGGAAAGCTCTGTTTTCTTGTAGTAATCTACCACCTTGGATTCTTTCTGCCCCCTCTTCAACAATGATCATGGAGCCTTGGGTAACAGAGGTCTTATACAGATGTCCTATTCACGGATAAGCACTCTGCAGTCTCTTATACTCTGCACTTTGGTCAGTTGTGGCTTTCTGGGTTAATCATCATCTGTTCCATGAGGGAGCTTTACTGGTGAGAGTTGAGAGATACATTAAAGTTATTTCTGTCCCCTATTCCACTATGTTCCCTTAGACTTGGGTGTAGAGGCTGTATTGTAGATCTGTCACTTAGGCCTAGGCACCTCATAGGCCATGTCTTAGACAAATCATTGTGAAGAAAAAGTGAATTACAATGTGACTGAGGTATACCATTCCTGGACATATACACAAAGGACTCCATATCCTACTATAGAGATGTTTCCACATCCATGTTCTTGCTACTCTACTTACAAAAGCTAGGAAATGGGATTGGTCTGAATGTTTACCAGTTGATAAGTAGATAATAAAATGGTGGTGCTTATCAACAATGGAATTTTATTCGTGAGAAAAAAATGAAATTTGCAGCAAAGTGAATAGAACAGTAATCCAAAACAGAAAGCCAAGTGCTGCTTGTTCTCTTTCATACATGGATCCTAGCCTAGAATTTTCACTTTTGTGTCCATAGAGGTCATGAAGTTAGAATAGGTCAATGAGAGAGAGAAAGGGGTAAGTAGCCTTAAAGAAGTTGAGGGAATAGTAGAACAGATATGGTATGAAAATAAAATGGGGTTAGAGGAATACTGGGATTAAAGGGGGACTAGGAATGGTTGGGAGAATGGGGAGAGGAAGGGATAGTGTGGGTTAAGCAAAACCAAGGATGTATGAAAAGGGCCTGCTGAAAATCCACTATATAAAAAGTAAAAGTATAGAATTTCAAGAACATATCCAGAATGTTCCCCAGTTCATGGAGATTTATCTAACCGCAGACCTGTATGCCCCTTCAGTCTTGTTAGGGTGTGTCACTCCCCACTTTCTCATCTCTCTACCCAGCCTAGATCTCTGGGATCCTCCCACGTCTCAGGCTTGTGATCTTTAACTCTGTCCCTGAGACTCAACTGTGCCCTGCCATCTGAGATCTGTGCACCGCAGACCTATGAAGTCCCACCTTAACCTACCACCTAACCTGCTCACCCAGCAGCCTCATGCCACCTTCCTGATACAGGACCCTGTGCAGTCAATCCTAGAATATCACCTTAGAAGTTGGATCTATCTCTAGGTGAACTTTTTTCATGTCAATTGTATGTCAACATAAAGGGGCCCCAAACTAATCACTAAGCATTACTCAGCTGACCCATAATCTGACAAGTTGGAAAAAGTACAAACATGACACAAACATCACGAGGACAAGATTACTTAACCATATCAAGAGACACCACCACAGAAGTATAGATACCCAGGTCTCAGTAAACAAACACAAAGAGTATGAATAACCAAGATAATATGCCTATTACAGAAATTAACAATCCCATCATAATAGCTCCTTGAGATTGTCAATCAAGTGGATGCAAAAGACAACTTCAAAATAGAAATTATAAATATGTTCAAGGAACTTAAGGAGGGTTTCAATAAAGAACTTAACGAAGACCATGGAAATACAAAGAAACAGTTGAATGAAATAAATAAAGAAATTCAAAACATGAATCTAGAATTCAGTAAAGAGATAGAATCTCTAAAGAAGAGTTTATCTGAAATAAAAGTTGAAATAAAACCTCAAGAACATAGACAAAAAGCTTAGAGGAAAGAAACAAAAAGGAAGTGCAGGAAATGGAACAAAGAATATGAGATTTTGAAGACAAGCTTGAGGAAATGGATCATTCAGTCAAAGAAAATGGCAAAACTAAAATGACCCAAGAAAGAAATATGCAAGCCCTTTGCGGCACTATAGAAAAACTGAACCTACAAATCATAGGCACTGAAGGAGAGGAAACCCAGGTTAAAGGTGCAAAAAATATTTTGTTTTTATTAATTTTTTATTCATTATTTTTATTTTATGTATTTGAGTGTATTACCTGCATGTATGTAAGTGTGCCCGTGTTGTGCAATGTCTGAAGAGGTCATGAGAGGGTGTCAGAGTGACATGAAATTGAAGTTACAGATGGTTGTTAGCCACCATGTGGTTCTGAGAATTGAACTCAGGTCCTCTGCAAGAGCAGTCAGTGCTCTTAACTGCTGAGCCGTCTCTCCAGCTTCCAAAAATATTTTTAATGTAATCATAAGAAAAAATTTCCCAAACCTAGGGAGATACCTATTAAGGTTCAAGAGGCCTACAGAACACCAAGTATAAAGGACCAGAAAAGAAACTTGCACATCATATAATAGTCAAAAGACTAAACATATAGAACAAAGAAAAGATTAAAAGCTGTGAGACAGAAAGATCAAGTCACATTGATTGGGCAGGCAGGCCCATTAGGATAACAACTGACTTTTCAGTGGAGACTGTGAAAGCCAGAAGGGCATGGCCCAATGTCAGAAAACTCATGAAAGACCACAGATTTCTCCCAGACTAAGATACCCACCAAACTATCACTTGCAATTAAAGGAGAAAAAACAGCTTTCCATGATAAAATAAAATTTAAGGAATTTATGTCCACAAAACCAGCTTTACAGAGAATACTTGATGGAATGCTTCAGTCAGAAGAGAAGATGAAACACTCTGAAGAGAAGAGAAAGAATAAATAAATTATCCCAGAATAGTAAACCAAGAGAGATCTAATAAATAGCACTACACCAATGTAACATGAATTAATAAACATTGGTCAATAATAATTTTCAATATTAATGATCTCAACTCCCCAGTAAAAAGACAGACCATCCAATTGGATTAGAAAATAGTATCCATCAATTTCCTGCCTCCAAGAAATGCACTGCATCAACAATAATTGATACTGTAGGGTAAAAGGATGGAAAAAGATATTCCAAGCAAATGGAAATAAGAAACAAGCTGGTGTAAGTTATTCTAATAGCCAGTCAAAGAGACTTCAAACTGAAACTACTCAGAAAAGACTGGGAAGGTAACTTCATATTCATTAAAGGAAAAAAATTCACAAAGAATAAATTAAAACACGTGTGCACCTCACACAGGGGTATACAATTTCAAAAAGGAAACTTTATTAGCTCTAGAATCTTACATGTGACTCCAACACAGTGATAATGGGTGGCTTCAATAACCCATTGTCACCAATAGGTAAGTCAGCCAAAAATTAGAGAAACCCTGGAGTTAAATGACACAATAAATGAAAAGGACTTTACAGACATCTACAGAAAATTCCCCCCAAACACCAAAAAATACACTTCTTTTCTCAGAAGTCCATGGAACTTTCTCCAAAATTGACCACATTTTAGGACATAAAGCAAATCTCCATAAATTTATGAAAATTGACACACCAATTTGTATTCAGTTCAACCAGAAAGGAATAAAGCTAGATACCATCAGCAATAAAAATGAGGAAAAAGTGAATAAATTCATAGAAGCTAAACAACACACTACTGAATAAAAATTAAATCACAGGAGAAATCAGGAATGAAATTAAAATTTTTTTAGAATAAAATGAAAATGAAAACAGGGCATACCAATTAAACACAGTGAAGTTGGTCCTAAGAGGAAAATGTATACAATTATGTACCTACACCAGAAAATTAGAAATATGTCACATAAATAAATTAAAGATGCACGTGGGGTCCAGGGAAAATCAAGAAGAAACAACATCAAAAAAGAGTACATGGGAAGAAATAAATAAAATCAAGATCAAAATTAATGAAACAGAAATGAAGAAAACAATAAAAAGAATCAATAAAATGAAGAATTAATTTTTTTAAAGATCAGCAAGACTGACAAATCTTTAGTCAAATTAACCAAAAGAAAAAGGACCCAAATTAACAAACTCAGAAATGAAAAGAGAAATATTACAATAGACCTGGAAAAAATTCAAAAGACTGTAAAGACATACTTTAAAAACCTATAGTCCACTAAACGAGACTCTAATTAAATGAATAAATTTCTAGATATGTACAGCCAACCAAAATTAAATAGAAATTACATAAATAATTCAAACAGACCCATAACAACCAGTAAAACAGATACAATAATTAAAAATCTCACAACTGAAAAGTGCCCAGGAATAGATGTATACACCACTGAATTCTATGAAACCTTCAAAGAAGAACGAATACCAATACTCCTCAACCTTCTCCCTTGTAAAGAAAATGAAGGGACACTCCCAAATCCCTCGTATGAAGCCAGAATTACTCTAGTACTAAAACCAGAAAAAGAACCAGCAAGCAAAGTATAGACAATCTCTCTGATAAATATAGATGCAAACCTTCACAATAAAATACTCACAAACTGAATGCAAGAACATACATAAGGTTACCCACCATGATCAAGTTCACTTCATCCTAGAGATTCAGGGATGTTTCAACATGTTTAAATCCATAAATGCAATTCACCACATAGATTTGAGGACAGAAACCACAAATCATCTCAATAGGTTCAAAAAAGAAGGCCGGCGTTAGGCAATGCAAAAGATAAATAATGCCTAGCTAGTTTTAAAAATCAGAGGGAACCATATTACTCCAACAACCTTCTGACAAATTATACATACCAGATCAAGAAATATATGTCTAGGTAAGGTTTATATGAGAACAATTGGTCTTTGCCCAAGATTTATCCACAAGGCACACAGTAATTAAAAGTACCAGACTGGTGGAACTAACCTTCTTGGATGTTTAACAGACATACTTTGAGGCCTATACTAATTTGGTCAGAAGGACATAAAGGACAGTTTTTTCTCCTTGCTCCCCTAGGTCAACTAGTTCCAGGGGACTATGAGCAGCTCCCAAAATGTCCTGTAATTGTGGTGTGTCACCTGTCCTCTTGATCAAGGAGGCCGAGGAGACCCCACGAGATGGACTTGAACCAGTGTCCAGTCTACAAAGAGGGGTTCAACACAGAGGAAACATTTCCTCCATGCTTCCAAGCAAAGCTGGCCATGGTCAAGCAGGACCTTTGACTTATTTTCACAAAGGCAGAACATAGGCAAAAGAAAGGAGCCAGGGGCTCCTCCCAAGCCCATGTGACCCCTGAGGAAGAGATCCTCAAATGACCTTAAGAGTAAAAATAAATTTGTTTATCTGGGCCTTAAACATCCAAAAGGAAAGTATAACCAAAGATTAAATGGGCCCATATAATTTTTTAAGAGTCCATATGTATAGCTAAAGGCTACATAACAAGCAATAATGCCAGATAGGTGATACCTTCTTTTGAGTTGTTGGCCAGGGTGGCCAAAGGGACTCCCAGATAGTAACCCAGCATAGAACTGGGAAAATGAACAGCAGACCCCAATCTTATCCAAAGGAATATTGACAACTGACTGCTACTAGGTGAGGAACATCTGACCCTCCTAAAACAAAGACCTCTAGATAGGCTGACTAGATTCACCAGATGGACAAGTAGTGGGGAACGGCTGGGGGTGCCAACAACACAGCAGATGGTAGCAGGGATGACAGAGTATAAGTGCTCTAGTGGGGGGAAGGAGGCTATGGGAGGGTGCCATCTGGGAAGTGGGTGAATAGTTGAATAAGATAGTTTGGGATGTTCTGTGTGATATACACACACAAAAAAAATCAACAAATTTAACATCATGGTACTTAGTAGAGGTGATAAACATTACCATTGAAATCTACCCGATGACTTTTTAGACATACACAGGTGGCAAGGATCTGAGTGCTACCGATTATGACTAGTAATAATCAGATACATACAGATTAGAGACACATGCACCAACATCTCAGTGATAGTAGTAAAAACAATGAGTCTTTCTGTAATAAACAGTATATTTTAAAATGAAATGGAGATCTTTAAAGGGTAAAAACTCATTCAATTTTATATCTTACAGGGTTTATACTGAGTTCAATATTGTATAACTGTATTAATTCAACAGCAAATCTAAAAATTTTATAGCCACTTTTGAAAGAGCTGTATCTTTGTTCTGGAAACTGTTATTGAGCATATTAAGCTGTAATTATATGCTTCTTCTAAAAGAATTAAAAATATTAAAAAATATAAGAAACAGCATATTTTAAAATGAAATGGAGATCTTTAAAGGGTAAAAACTCATTCAATTTTATATCTTACAGGGTTTATACTGAGTTCAATATTGTATAACTGTATTAATTCAACTGTGAACCTAAAAATTTACAGCCACTTTTGAAAGAGATGTATCCTTGCTCTGGAGTGTGTTACTGAATATGTTAAAGCTGTAATGAAATGCTTCTTCTAATCATGTAGTTATTATATTTAAAAAATTTTTTTAAATAATAATTCTTCAAAGCAAAAAAAAATTAAAACCCACGTAAATATTTCTCCTGTTATCTTGAAAAGTAAATATAATGTCCAATAAAACAAACATTCAAGTAGATCCTAAGAAATTAAATAGAGGTTACAAAAGTAAAAAAAAAATTATCAGTGTAATCTCGGGCCAGTCACAATCACTTTTACCTCCAGCAGAATCCTAACCCAATCCACGGGACTCTGGATCATGTGGGAAATACTTTATATACTCAAAAGCATTAACTCAATCTAATTTGTCACTACTAGAGATACTTCCATTATTAATGGCATCTCATTACTTTTTGAATTTATCATCACTCTACATGCCTTATTTATATGCCATGTGCTCCTCAAGAATACCAAGCCTTTAAACACCAAGAGCTTTGTTTCTTTTTCTGGTGCTGGGGGAGGAGAGGATCAATCTAGGGCCTTACATATGCTGTTCCACTGGTCTGCAGCCTCAGTCCTCTTCTGGCCTCTGCAGGGTGTTGCACACACATGGTGCACATAAATTCATGTGTCACACACATATAAACATAAATTTTTTTAAAAAGATGTGGCTCAGTGGCAGACTGCTTGCCTAGATTTTGGAAGGCCCTATGTTCACTCCCCAGAACCAGGGAAAAAAACAAAAATAAACTGAAAAAAAATCCAGCTTTGTAATTCTTCTGTTTTTTTTTTTTTCTTAAATGTGTGCATGTATTGCCTACTTGTGTGTAAGTGCACCCACGTCGTGCAATGCCCATGGAGGACAGAAGAGGCCATTGGATCCCCTGGAACTGTAGTTACAGACAGTTGTTAGCTTCCATATGGGGGCTGGGATTCGAACCCGGGTCTTCTGCAAAAACAACCAGTGTTCTTAACTGCTGATCTATCTCTCCATCCCCAATTTTTCTGTACTTTTAAAGCATTAACTTAATAAAAGCAAGATTTCCTCAAGGTTGAATTGTATACCTTGGACATTTTGCAACCATAATGATGTTGTCTGTTGACCCAGTAATGATTCTTAGACTAGTACAGGAGGTCCACTTTGGACCACCCAATAAGACTGGCCTTGGTTCCATTGTCTTATGTAGTGAAAAACAAATTTTCATTTGTAAATATTACCGAATAATAATAATTAATTTCAGCAGTTCATTTAAGTACACAATCCCTTATACTTTTTTAAAAGATATTTTATTTATTTACTTTTTTGGTGTATTTATTTACTTTTTAAATTTTATGTGTATGAGTATATTGCCTGCATGTGCGTAAGTGCATCCGTGTCATGCAGTGCCTGAGCAGGTCAGAAGAGGGAATCAAATCCCCTGGAACTAGAGTTACAAGACAGCTGGGATTCAAACATGGGTCCTCTGCAAGAGCAGCCAGTGCTCTTAACCAGGAGCCACCTCTCCAGCTCCATACAATCTCTTATGCTTAAAAGTGATAGTTCCTGCCAAGCATGATGGCATATGCCTTGAATCCCAGTACTTGGGATTTAGAATCAGGCTGATCTCTATAAATGTAACTCCACCTGTTCTATACAGCAAGTTCCAGGCCAGGCCATTCAGAGCTACATAGTAGTGAGATCCTGTGTAAAAACCAAAACCCAAACAAAACAAAAACTCAATTCTCTCTGAATTTGGTACACATTAGTTTGGGGCAGGGAACCCACAAACACCAAAACCAAACTAGAATAACCCTTTACTTGACATTAGACTACAGTCTTTATTCTACTTTGCAGAAATACAAACACATTTGAACCTACTAGAACTCTTCCACACTACAGAAGATATACATACTCTACTGTGTTTCCAAAATCTAAAAGTATGAATACAAAAATATACCTTCTCTAAAATCTAATAATTAAAGACTTGAAAACAAAAAAAAGGCCTTTGAAAAATATGAACCATCCATTAATTATAAAAGTCATGGAGAGGAAAAAATGTCATGGAGAACTTAGGCATACAGGGAACATATCTCAACATAATAAAGGCAATATACCACTAGCCCACTCTCAACATCATATTAATGGAGAAAAACTGAAAGCATTCCCATTAAAATCAGGAAGAAAACAAGGATGTCCACCCTCTCCATTCCTGTTCAGTGTAATACTGAAAGTCTTAGCTACAGGAATGAGTTAAATGAAGGAGATCAAGGGAATACAAATCCAAAAAGAAGAACTCAAAATATCTTTATTTGCAGACGATATGAATCTATATATAAAGGACCCTAAAGACTCCTTGAGAAAACCCCTAGAACTCGTAAATATATCCAGCAAAGCAGCAGGATATAAAACTAATACCCCAAAATAAGTACCTTTCCTAATCAACACCAACAAGCATATTGAGAAAGAAATCCAGGAGATAACTCCATTCATGATACCCTCAAAAATCGAAAAAAAAAAACCCATCATAGAATAAATCTAAGAAAGGAAATAAAAAATTTGTACAATAAAAGTGTAAAGATATTAAAGAAAGAAATTCAGGAAGATACCAGGAGATGTAAAGATATATCCCAGGCTCACATGAGGATTAATATTGTAAAAATGGCCCTTCTACCAAAAGCAATCTACAAAATCAATGCAATACTCATTAATAGTCTAACACAATTCTTCACAGAAATTGAAAAAATAATCTCAAATTTCATATGGGAACAGAATAGTTGAAATGACTCTAAACAATGAAAGTACTTCTAGAGACATTATCATCGCAGATCTCAAATTACTACAGAGCTATAGTAATAAAAAATAGCCTAATACTGGTATAAAAAGAGACACGTTCTTCCATGGAGTAGACTTGAGGACCAGGATTTATTTATTTATTTTTATTTTTTAAAATAATTTATTGAGAATTTCATACAGAATATAAGCATATAAGGTGTTTTGCTCAAATCCATGCCCACTCCCTCGCCTCCAACTCCTCCTATAACTCCCCATCATTTTTTTTTCATGAGTTTCAAAGTTACATGATAAATTCATGTACTCCTTCTTCTTTTATTATGGGGCTTTTTGCTACTCTAACATTTCCCCATCTGAAGAGGTAACCCTAAAATCTTTGAAGGATTAGATAAGAACTCCCAAATACTTTCGACATTTTTTGCCTTTGGAATGAAGTATGATGCTAAAGAGGCCCAAGGACATTGTGACTTTTAGCCAAGAAACTGGCTACTTTTCTTTGGGGTCTTTTTACCCTAACTGCCTAGCCAATTCCTACCTCCTATTCTTATCACACCATCCTCTGAAGAGCTTACCCAACTTGCGGATAGGGAATTGGGATGCAGACCGCTCTGGATTCTTCCATGCTGAACAGGGACACAGGGCAAGGCAATTGGGGTACCCCTTCAGTGGGTCTATCTAAAAGACTCCCAAATTGTACAACTCTTATATGTAGGGGGGAAAGAAAGTCCTTCATTCCTGAATAGGAAAAGTGAAGGAGAAGTAGAGGCAAGAGTAATTAGCATTACAAGTTCTAGACAAGGAACTAGAAAAAAAAATCAGAACAGGGCAAATTTCAAATGTTCATGAGAGTCCATTGGAATTTCTTGATGAGAGCTTCCGAAAGCATCCTTCTATTAGGTTATCCTCACTTTTTCTTTTGTCTGCCAAGGCTGGACTCAGAGTGATGGATTCAGGATTTGCTTTCAGGCATTTTGATAGCTGTTGGAGTAGCTAGAATCAGTGTCAGTTCCTCTCAAAGGCTTCTAGATAGGGGGAGAAAAATTTATCCATCATTTTAGAGCAATAGCTGGTTGTCTCCCTTAGCTACAGGTGGGCACTACAGTATTGGAGACCAGGATTTGAAGTCTTACATCTGAGCAGCACTTTCTGGTTAGGAAGAAAATCATCAATTCTGGTTAGGAACAAAATCATCAATGAGAAATAATTGTCTAAATAACTTTTCATATGGACTTAAGCCTAATGTCTGAGAAGTGTAACGCTTTAAGAAATATACTCATCACTTTACTCTTTAGTTATACTTTCCTTTTGGGTGTTTAAGACCATGCGGTTGGCCCAAATAAATAAATTTATATTTACACTTAAGGTCGTTTGAGGATGTGGTCCTCAGGGGTCACATGGGCTTGGGAGGAGTCCCTGGCTCCTGTCTTTTACGAGTTCCATGTATGTAAAGATAGGTCAAAGGGAGGACCCAGATTTAAGTCCTCACATTACAGCCACCTAATTTTTGACAAAGGAACGATAAATACACACCAGAGAAAAGACAGCATGTTCAACAGATGGTGCTGGCCAAATTGGAAAAGGGAATATGGAAGAATGAAACTAGATCTGTATTTCTTACCATGTACAAAATTCAGCTCCAAATGAATCAAGCACCTCAACATTAAACCTGATATGCTGAATCAAATAAAGGAGAAATTTGAGAATACATGGCAACTTATAGGCACATAAAAGGACTTTCTGAACACAACTTCTATAGCACAGTCATGAGGAGTAACAACCGACACCTAGGGCCACATGAAACTCAAAACTTTCTGTACATCAAAGGACACCATCATTTGAATGAAGCATCAACCTACAGAATGGAAAAATATCTTTACCAGCTATACATATGCAAGAGTTATTATCTAGACTATAAAAAGATCTCAACAGACTAAGCATCAAAAAAAAAAAACAAAAAAAAATGTGAGGCAAGGAGCTGAACAGGGAGCTCTCTAAAGATGAAACTCAAATGGTTGAGGAATACTTTTAAAATGTTCAACATTTCTATTCATCAACAATGCTGTCCAGGATGTGGAGAATAGGAAACACTTATCCACTGCTAGTGGCAGTGCAAACTGGTGAAGCCACTATGGAAATCAGTGTTGAGATTATTCAAAAATCTTGGACTTGATCTACACATGACTCAGCCATACCACTCTTGGGCATATACACAAAAGACTCAGTATCCTATTTCAAAAATATCTATTTATCCTTGTTCATCACTGCCAATTTCATAGTAACCAGAAACTGTAACCATCTAGATGTCCATTAACTGATGAATGGTTAATGAAGATGTGGTACATATGTATAATGGAACATTACTCAGCTCTTACAAGAATGGGATTATAAAATTTATAGACAATTGGATGGAGCTAGAAACAATTATCATGAGTTAGGTAACCCAGATCCAGAATGATGAATGTTGCCTGTTCTCTCTCATAGCTGGATGCTAGCTGTTGAATCTTAGATTTTGAAAATACATAGATATCAAGAAACTTATAATGGCCATAGGTGGGGGAATGCCTCACAGAAGGGTTGGTAGAATGAAGTAATATGAAAGGGGAAATGTGAACACTAGAGTAGGAAGTGTTAAATGGGGTGGGATATGGGAAGGCATGGCAGAGGAAGGAGTATGGGGAGAGATAAGTAACACTAAAGGTCTTTAGAAAAAGCCATATTGAAACCTACCACAATAGAAGCTTTTTAAAGTATGTTCATATACATTATAAAAAGAGATTAAAAGCAATTACCCTATAACAGGAGGGCATTTCCCCTTCCAGACACCATAAGCTAACAAAAAACAAACCTCAGTGCATGAATAGATTCCATCTCTAGAAACTGTTGACCAGGGGGTTCCCCCATGAACCTTCAAACAATACTGGCCATTTCACCTGCTCTTGGTTACCCACAAGAACATGATGGTAAAGCCCCTGTTTCTGAAGAAACTACATATATGAGCTGTAGAAAAAAACAAGGAGAAATCAGATTTGTGCTGGCTTCAGAGTCTCATATCTACTGGATAGGGATCATAGGGCTGGATAGTGCTATGAATGGTACCAGAAGGAAAAATAATCATTACTTTTACACAGCTGTGAATCCTGTGAACTACAACATCAACTGCCTTGCCAAAATATGCCCACTAGTGCAAAATAGGCAAGAATATTATGGAAGCGACCAGCCACTCTCTAATTGGGCTTAAGTTCCACTTCTTAGGATGGAATCCATTCTTAAAATTGATATCAGGCTTTGAAAACTGAGGCTAGACAGGTCACAGGACACAGGAAAGTGTAATACTAGTTTTCTACTAAATAGTTATCATATTAAACTAACTCCTAATGACTTATTGTTATACCCATACATTAATGCATCTGTCAACTGTCATCAGAAAAGTTTTCTTGTGCAGAAGGTAGTGATTAACACAGAAACCCACAACTGGCCAATGCACAGATAACAAGAGGCTGCAGAGTGCTTATGTCTGAACAGGACACCTATATCAAATTCTGCCTCCCAAGCCTCAAGAATGATAATGTAAAGATTTTAAGAGTCAGAGATTGTCGATGACCACAAGGAAACAATTTTCCAGACAGATGCTCAGTTGCTAAAATGAACTGACAGCAATGGTGACAGCATGCATATTTCATGTGCAAGCTCAAAACAGACAAAATCCAAGCATAGACATAGAGAAGTGAGCAAGAAACCCAATGTGAGGAACTTCGGCAACCAATGACTGCTGGGAGGAGGTAAGACAGTCTCTTTCAGGGATGGAATCCTTGGTAGGTTAACCAGGCTCTAGTGGATGGACCCACATTAAAGGATATTTGGGAACAGAAGTTAGACTGTGTAGGAGATATATGTATATCCCAGAAGGTGTAGAGAGGGGAGTGTATCTAAATACCATCAAATTATATTGTATACAAAATTCAAACATTAAATTAAAATGTAGTCCTGGTTATTTGCTAGTTTTCTATTTAAATTTTTTGTTTTTGAGAATTTCATACATGAGTAATGTATTTACAACATTTCCACCTCTCTCTTTTCCCATACCCACTCCTATGTACCTCTCCACTCACTCTCAAATTCATTTGGGATTAGATAACCTATCAGGGGCTTGTTCCTGGAGAAAACTTATTCTCCCTCTCTCAGAAGCCTTTATTGCCTGTAGTTCTTTATTTAATGATGAAGCCTTCTGAAGTTCCCCCATCACACTAGCCTGTGAACTGGTGTTGTCATTATGCAGGTCTTTGTAGGCAATCGTATTTTGGAAATTTCATGGGTACAGCTTCCCATTCATATATAGAAGTCACTTACCAAGCAACAGGTGTCCTCTAACACCTGCCATCCACTCTTCTACAAT
The DNA here is from genome assembly GCF_000622305.1 of Nannospalax galili. NCBI lineage: Eukaryota > Metazoa > Chordata > Mammalia > Rodentia > Spalacidae > Nannospalax > Nannospalax galili. The sequence goes on from NW_008350357.1 coordinate 388,411, forward strand.
ATTCTCTGACTCTTAGGTGTGGGGGTTGTATTGTAGATGTGCCAATTGGGACTGACACCCCACAGTCATTCATTCTCTGAGTTTTGATCAGTTATGAATCTCTGTAATGGCCTCTGTCTGCTACAAAATAAGCTTCTTTGATTAGGAATGAGAGTTACATTTTTGTAAGGGTAGAATGAGAAGCAGTTATAATTAGTTAGAAATTACATTGGCTTAGGAAAATGCCAATAGCAGGTTCATCTCTAGGGACTATGACCCCTCTACTCATGATTATTTGCCTAGATTTACAGTATCAGGCATGAATTTCCACCCACTGAGCAGGTCTTATGTCTAATAAGAGAGTTGGTTACCCCAAAGATAAAAGTCCTCTTATTAAGAGCCAGGCATGGTGGTGCATGCCTGCAATCCCAGCACTCAGGAGGAAGAGGCAGATGGATCTCTGTGAGTTAGAGGCCACCCTGGCCTACAAAGTGAGGTCCAGGCCAGCTGAGACTACAGGGAGACCCTGTCTCAAAAAGACAAAAAAAGTCCTCTTATTAAACCATTGTAGATATCTTTCCAAGCTGGTCATTCTTGCGGTTTGCAGGCTTTACAGAAAGTAAGATGGTTGAACCCTTTTCTCTCTTGGTACATTGCATGGTATCCTCTGATACTATGAGAGCTGGTCCTTAGGAAGGAGGGTCCCATGTCAGTTCTAACTGTAGTCCTCCAAGTCATGTGTCCAAAGCATCAACAATAGGTCTTCTTTCAATTTCTGGGAGGCAACCAAAGGCAAAGATAATAGCATATATTGATTTGGGGGTTTCTTGGATCCCCTGATCAACAGCTTAAAGTGAGGTTTCCAATACCAAGCACCAGAGACTTTCTTAGTCTATGGCTCTTGGTGGGAGCATTATCATTTGCTGTGTCATAGCTCCCATTAAAGTATATATACATACACATACACATGAGTGTGTGTGTCTGTATGTGTATTATATATACATGCTTTTAAGTAAGTTATAAAATAATATGTTTCCCTATGGCTTTTTCTAACATGCTTAGCATTATTTTTCTCTCTTGTCCTCTTTCTCTATTGCCTTCCCCTCTCTCCTCCCCAGTTAAAGTCTTCCCCACAAAATTTACCCTTTCCCCTTCATAGCACCTATGTCCTACTGTCACCTCTCTAGAGCTCCTTCTCCCTCATCCCCCTTTGGTACTTTTCTGCTTTCCTGGCCTCTGTTTTTACTGCAGGTTATATGGTAAAGTATAAAGAGTTACAGCTAGGAAAAACAAGTAAGGGAACATGGAGCTTTTTCCGTTTGGAATCTGAATTACCTAATTCAGTTCTGTGCATTTCCTGCAAATTTTACATTTCCCTTTTTCATTACATCTCAATAGCATTCTGTACCACATTTTATTTATTTATTCATTAGTTGAAGGACATCTATGTTGTTTCTATTTCCTAGCTATTGTGAAGAGAGCAGCAATGAATATGGCTGAGCATCTCTGTTGTAGGATTTGGAGTCCTATGAATATATGTCAAAGAACGGTAAAGCTAGGCCATAAGGATTCATTTTTAGCTTTCTGAGATTTTTCACACAAATTTCCACAGTGGTTGTCCCCATTCGCAATCCCACCAGCATCATGAGATTTTCCCTTCCCCTGCATGCTCACCTTCATTTGTTGTCAGTTGACTTCCTGATCTTATCCATCCTCACTGTAGTAAGATGAAATCTCAAAGTTGTTTTAATTTGCATTTCCCTACTTTTTCTGGGTGTTAAACATTTTTCAGATCCCTCTTGACCATTTTTATTTCTTATTTTGAGAACTCTCTGCTCAGATCCACAGCCCAGTTTTAAATTTCATCGTTTGTTTTCTTGATTTTTTTTTTTTGAGTTATTTGTTACTTTGGACATTAATCCTCTGTTAGATGTGTAGTTGGTGGAGATTCTCTCCCAGTCTACAGGTTTTCTCTTCACTCAGTTGATTGTTTCCTTTGCTATAAAGAAGCTTTTTAGTTCCATGTGGTCCCATTTGCCAATTGTTGGGCTTAAATCCTAAGTGAATGGAATAATATTCAAAAAGTCCTTTCCTGCACCTATATCTTGTAAGATACTGCTTATGGTTTCTTCTAGCATGTTCAGCTTTTACACTGAGATATTCAATCATTTGGAAATGATTTTTGTGGCAAGGTATAAATATGCCTCGAATTTCCTTCTGTGTGAGAACATCTGGTTTCCCTGGTACCATTTGTTGAAGATACAAGCTTTCCCCCAGTGTGTATCTTGGCATCTTTGTCAAATATGGCTGTAATTATATGTATTCATGTTTGGGTCTTTTATTCTGTTCCATTGGTTTATATGTCTATTTTGTACCAGTACCATGCTGTTTTTGTTACTATAGCTCTGTAATATAACTTGAAGTCTGGAATAGTAATCCTTCCAGCATTGCTCTTTCTGCTTAGGAATGCTTTAGATATCCATGGTCTTTTGTGCTTCCTTATAAATTTTAGGTTTGTCTTTTCTATTTCTGTGAAGAATGTTATAGGGATATTGATCAGTATTTCATTGACTCTGTAAATTGCTTTAGAAAGATGGACATTTTCACAATATTAATTTTACCAGTCCATGAGCATGGGAGGTCTTTCTATCTTCTAGTTTCTTCCTCAGTACCTTTCTCCAGAGTTATAAAGTTTCCATTGTAAAGCTCATTAACTTCCTTTATTGGGCTGTGTTCTAGTTAGCATTCTATTACTGTGATAAAAACACTCTGGTCAAAACCAATTTGGGGAAGAAAGGGGTTATTTCATCTTACAACTCCCAAGTCACAATCCATCACTGATGGAAGTCAGGGAAGGAGCTCATATCAGGAACATGGAGGCAGGAAATGAAGCACAGACCATGGAAAAATGCTGCTTATTTTCTTGCTTATATTGGCCTGTGCTCAGCCTGCTTTCTTTTTTAAAATTTATATTTACTTATTTTTATTTTATGTGTATGAGTGTTTATCCTGAATGTATATGAGTGCACCACACGCTCAGTGATAGAGGAAGCCAGAAGAAGGTGTTGGCTTCCATGGTACAGGACTTATAGGTGGTTGGTTGTTGCCATGGGGCTGCTGGGGACTGAACCCCAGTTGTCTGCAAGAGCAGCCAATGCTCTTAACTACCATCTCTTGAGCCCCTCTGTGAACATTCTTTTACAAGGTAGGACCAACTGCCCAAGGGTAGCAAAGCATTCAATAGGTTGAGCATGTCCACATCAATTATCAATTAAGAAAATAACTCAAAGACATAGTAACAGGCCAGTTTGATGGTGGAAATTCCTTAACTGAAGTTCCCACTTCCCAGTTGTGTCAAATTAACAAGTAAAACTATCCAGCACAGACTGATTCTTGGATATGTTAGTTTTACTCTATTGTTAGTTGAAGTGTTGCCCTAATCTCTTTCTCAGCATGCTTTCTATTGGTATACAGAAAAGCTATAGCTTTTGTGAGTTGTTTTTATATTGTGCTACTTTACTGAAAGTGTTCATCATTTCCCAAAGATTTCTGGTGGAATTTTTGAACTCTATTACATATAATATCATATCATTGGAAAATAAGGATAATTTTACTTCCTTTTCTATTTTTATCCCTTGAGATTCTTTCTTTAGTCTTATTGATACAGCTATGGCTTCAAGCACTATATTGAAAGGGCATGGGGATAGTATACAGCCCTGTCTCATTCCTGATTTTAATGGATTGCTTGAATTGTTCCTCCATTTAGGATGTTGTTTGTTGTGGATTTGTAAATAATAAAACATAATAAATGTTGTGATATATTGCTTCCAGTCCTAGTCTCTCTAGAATGTTTATCATGAAGGCATGTTGGATTTTGTCAAAGAATTTTTCTGCATGTATGGAGATGATAATATACATTCAAGATGATTTTTGTGCATAAGTCCTTTCATATGATCTGGTACATTCATTGACTTACTTATGTTAAAGCATCCCTACACCTCTGGGATAAAGCCAAATTGATTGTTGTGGGTGATCTTTATGATGTATCCTTATATTCAGTTGGCAAGTATTTTGTTGAGTATTTTTGCATCTATGTTCTTCAGGGATACTGGTCTTTAGTTCTCTCTCTCTTTCTCTCTCTCTCTCTCTCTCTCTCTCTCTCTCTGTTGTGCTTTTGCATAGTTTTGGTACTAGAGTAATATTGACTTCACAGAAGGAGTTTGGAAGAGCTCCTTCTGTTTCTATTTTTTGAATAATTTAAGGAATATTGGTTATAGTTCTTTGAATGTCACATAGAATTATGCTTTGAATCCATCTGGACCATTGCTTTTTTAGTCAGAAGTCCTGCTATTTCTGTTTTAATCTTCCTATTTTTATGGGTGTGTTTAAGTTTTTATTCTTGGTTAACTTTAGTTTAACATTTGAGCCTCATTCACTCATTTCTTTTGGATTTTTCTAAAGTAAGAGAGTGTGTGTTTTTTAAGTATTCCCTTACTGTGTTCTGAATTTCTTTGGTGTGTCTTGTACATTTTCTATTTTCGTCACTGTTTCCATTAGTTTGGTACTCTTCTTTCTTTCTTCTTGTTAACTGGCCCAAGTATCTGTTGCTTTTTTTATATTTTTCAGAGAAATAGCTCTTAGATTCATTCCTTCATTTTATTATTGAGTTTCTTTGTATTTCATTTATTTTGCTTTGATTTTTATTGTTTCTTCCCATATATTAGAATTGAGTTTTATTTGTTCTTTGTTTACAAACTCTTGAGTTGCGTGATTAAGTCATTTATCTGTGCTCTTTTTGATTTCTAATGTAGACATTTAGAGCTATAAATTTCCCTCTAAGGGCTGTACACGTGTTCCAAAGGTTTGGGTGTGCTGTACTTTTCATTTTCATTTCTTGACTACTCTCTTTATATGAATGTTTTTGTTTGACATTTTTAGTTCCCCCATGAATGCAGGCAGATGAAATTTTCATAAAATATAAGATATTAGATATATATTATAATTAACATCTTAAGACTTAACAGTCATTTTTTCACTACATACAGCTTACCTCAATTTCAAATGTTATTTAATCTTAACCAAGAATGAAATTTAACAGTCGCATTTGACTAGTATGTATACCCATCATTTTACATATAATGCAGCCTTAATAAAAACTTACATTTAACATTCTTATATTAGGAACATTTCTGAAAAGAAATCCATAGAATTTAGTCCAATAACGTTCACAGTGCACATTACTGAGAGACAGCTCAACAAACATGAAAGAGTTTAATCTCCTATTGCTTTTTGTTACCCATGACTATTACATAAATGAAAAACATAACTTTTTAGAACCTATTTAGAAAAGAAATCACTATTAAAATCTCTGTATCCAATGCTTATATTTAGAACCTAATGAAACACTTTCTTTTTATGTTAATTTTCAATTGAAATTTTGCAAATCTCATAAAGTATTTTTTAAGTTTAAGATAAATTTTATTGATTCAAGCATTTCATCCAATGAATATTGATTATACTCAGATCTCTTCCCCCATTTCCACCCTCACCTTTCCACCCCCACCTCTGATTTCATGTCTTCTATTAACAAGTGAAAAACCACATCCACCTTACAAAACACCTCAGAGTTGGGTGCTGGAGAAATCATATTTCATTAGAGAGTCAGTGATCTATCATTCTTACACAGAGATGTGCTAAAGTAGAGCCCCATTTCTTTTCCTTTGTATTTCATTTTGGGTCAGAATATGCCTAGGTTTCATGGAATGGGATTTTCACTCTTAATTTCTGTTTCTCTTACACACAGCTAAAGAATGTCAAGTAGGGATTTCTCTTTTTCTCAGTCATCAGAAATGCTTGGCCTTCCTCATCAAAGTTAGCTACTTGCAGCCCTTAAATGCAGGTTACACTTTGGGGCCTTACTCAGCACAATAACTCCACTGTGGAGCAAGGTGTTCTCCAACAGGTTGATTCTCCACTTGGTTTTACTATGGGTTAAAGAATCTAGGTTCTCACAGCAGGCAAAAATTGGCTCCCAGACCTCCAACCCAGGATTCTGGGAGTGGCAGTTGGGAAGTTTCAAAGCTTCACATGACAGCCTTACACCAGTGCCCTCTTTGTTGGTTTTTTGTTTGTTTGTTTTTTGTGGGTTTTTTTGTAATATTTTATCTATTATTTTTATTTTATCTGTATGAGTGTATTGCCTACATGTATATAAGTGCAGCTGTGTTGTGCAGTGTTCATGGAAATCAGAAGAGGGTGGCAGATCCCCTGGAACTGGAGTTATGAACAGCTGTTAGCCCCCATGTGTGTGCTGGGAATCAAACCTGGGTCCTCGGCAAGAGCAGCCAGTGCTGTTAACCACTGAGCCATATTTCCAGACCTAGTTTATTTTCTGAAACCTGTTGACTTCTCAGATTTCTAATGTTGACTGCTACCAGATCACCACAGCCACTAGATGTCAGTTGTGCTTATGGGCGGCCAGGCCAGCTTCAATCTGCCACTGCGCATGGGCGGTTAGGCCAGCATGGCTCTGCCATCTTGGCTCCCAGCTATTTTCCCTCTTACTTGTGAAGTCCTGAGTTCAGAATTTTGAGATCAGAATAGATGCATCAAGATTCTTAATAAAAGGAAGAGGCCTGGAGTCATATTTAGATCCCCTCCCATATCTGTACTCCCCCTTTCCAACCCTCGCTAAATTTCTAGTTTACACATACACACACACACACACACACACACACACACACACACACACAATATGCATATAAATAATTTAAATAACAATAACCATTACCTGTAAATTCCAAGCAATTTAAAGGCTCCTTACCAGGAGGCTCAAACCTTGACATGAAACGTTCAAAAATACTCTTGCATGGATCAGGAAGAGCCAGTGTGCCAAATTCTGAAATCACAATTCTGTTTCCAATGCTGTTGGCCTTGTATCCTTTAGACTTAGATTTGTGTCCCCAAATGCTGACTGTGTTCATCCACTGGAGAGTGGTTAAAATACTAAGAAGCTCACCCTTAACCGAATCTCCCCTCCCCAGCAACCATTGATCGCCAAAAGTTTCTCTGGTAGGATTGGAGATGAAATGTTTTCTTATGACCCCAATGAACACTTTTTTAAAAAAATAAACAAGAGATATTTTAAGGTTTTAGTACACATTTCATCCATACAAAGATATGACTAGTGGTGGTGCACGCCTTTAATCCCAGCTCTCAGGAGGCAGAGGCAGGTGGATCCCTGTGAGTTCAAAGACAACCTGGTCTACAAAGGGAATTCCACACCAGCTGGAGCTACAGGAAGACCCTGTCTCAAAAAAAAGGTAAGAATAACGTAGTTTATAAATACATACTTATAAATTTTTTAGTTTATTTCCACAACATTCACATGTATGCACACACATGTTTTCTAATGTAATTATGTCATGAAACAAAGTATTTCAGCATGTAAAAAAATTAATGAATGAAAAAATTAAGTGGCCACAAGTTTGTTATTCAGTTAACTTGGGGAAACCTAAGGGGAAGACTGTGTTTTGTTCATGTTGTCTTAGCATAGAATAACTGCTGGATAGCTTTAGTTGTCAACTTGTCACATCTGAGTAGAGGGAACCTCAATTGGGGAATTTCCTCTATTGAAATTGGCCATGTCTGTGGAGTATTTTTTTGATTGTTGAGTGCTGTGGGAAAGCCAAGACTACAGTGGGCTGTGCCATCCTTGGGCAGGTTGTTCTGTATTACATAGAAAGCAGGCTGAGCATCGGCCAGAGGAGCAAGCCAGTAAGCAGTGTTCCTCCATGGCCTATACTTCAGCTCCTGCCTCCAGGTTCCAGCCCTGAGTTCTTATCTTGGGCACCCTCTTGGATGAACTGTGACCCTGGAGATGTGATCTAAATAAACCCTTTCCTCTTCGAGTTGGTAATTGGTCAGATTGTTTTGTCACAGCAATGGAGAAACAGACTATAACAATAACCTACAAAGAGTTATATGAAAATAAGTATGAAGACACATGACACAATTATATTAACTAGGTTAAAAGTTTGATCTTCCATAGTGAATCCAAGCCAGCTGGGGCTACAGGGAGACCCTGTCTCAAAAAAGACCAAAAAGAAAAATAAAAGTTTGATCTTCATTTGTCTTTGAAGGGAATGAACTATATTCTCTTAGGAGAATATGTAAGACTGTCTCCATTTGTCTGTAAATCTGTGTCTTTAGTACCTTTAGGCCTATAAGGTGGTCATGTCAGGGGTGGGTGCATCATGTCTTTGCGGTTTTAAATCCAAAAAGCAGTTGTTAACAGTGGAGTCTGTGGGGCCTGAGATTCCTGTATTATCAAAAGTTCTTGGGCTAACATAGCTGCTTGATACACTAAGTTTTGGGAATACTCTTTGAGCACTAAAAAGAATAACAGAGCAGCAAGCCTACCATTAAGAGTTTTACCTATTTGGTGATGCGGCAAGAAGGAAGGGGAAGACAGAGAATTGGTACTTTTAGAAAATCCTACAAGACAAGAGCAATCCTAGATAGGAGGCAGACTTAGATGTGGCCAGTGTGTGCCAGTTGCCCAATGATGTTTTGGGGAGTCTTCAAAGAAGTTTTCTAGCTTGTCTTATATTGTTGAGAAACTATGGCTGAAAGAGGAACATGGATTCCAGCTTTCCTTGAGGATCTAGGCATTTTCCATAAAGTGAGTGCATAGAAGTAGATGGATGACAGGAACTTTTATTTCTAGTGTGCCCTGAAGGGCTTACTTCTCTTTTGTCATTTTTTATGGGCCACTATTCTGGTAGGGCATCATGAATGCTTGTAGATAAAGCACTTTATATCATATGCCTTGATTCTTACAAAATAAGCTCAGCTGTAGGATTGTATTAGAGTTTATGTTACCATCATTTGTTCAGATTTCTCCTTCACCCAGCTTGTATTGGGCCTGAATGATTTACAGTAAAATATTAGTCTTTTTGCTTGGATTCTCAAGATCTACTTTATTTTAATCCCTGAAGACACATTTTTGGCATGTACATCAAGATACAGTAAATGGAGAGATGAGTAGTAGGGCCTCTGGTGTGGAGAGAAGCATCCTCTCATCCATTCTCAGGATTCTCAGAAAGACCAGATGGTTAGAGTGTACACCCTATCCTGATATTCCCCACCCAAGTTTCCTTGGATTGTTTGAGTATAACCTCAAAGAGATGAGAATCATTGGTTTGTGTTCCAGATGCTTTGGGTGTTAACCTTACCCTCGACAGGGTTTTACCTAAATGTCACACACATTATATCTATCCCAGGATGAACTCATAAAAATATCTAAATGTCATCCCCTACTATGAACATCGTTAAGATATTCAAGGCATATTTTCTAAGAATCACTAAAAAATAAAGACTAGACTCAAAGAAGAGGCTTGCTTGTATGGTAGCTTTTTCTGTTTTAGATTGCCATTAAGGGTAAAAGTGCAGATAATCAGGAATTTCCCCCCTTTGGCACTAATTCTTAAGGGAACATCTTTTTTTGCTTGAGTAATTAAATATACACCCATCTTTACATTCAGATATTGGACTGTCTGCAGTAAATGAACTGAGAGGAGCTGAGAGCAGTTAGAATATAAAGAAACAGATAAGAAAATATATCATAGTGATAGAAAATTGTAGGTCCAAATTGACATTTTGCTTTTTAAAGCTTGGGAATTAAAATTTTCTAATAGGGAGAATGCATGTGAGAAGTAAATCAATTGGAATCAAAGGAGAGTAAGGATTGGGATGCTGGAAATCCAGTTACCTTGGGTCAAGACCCACAAGTTGCCTGAGAATAAGCAGTAGCATGTCCTCAATTTCCTGATGAGAACTGAGGCCCAAATATATATTGGGAATTAGAGTGGTATGGGCCCCCTAACTCTAGAGATGCTTCCTTCAGTGTGGACTGGCAAGTGCAGAGATCAAGTTGTACCTTTTTCATTTTTAAAATATTCTCTTGTTTCAAGAATTTCATACGATGTATTTTGATCGTATTCAGACACCCTCCCTCTTTTCCACCCCTATCTTGCTACCCATTCTGTTCATGTCCTCCATTTTTATTTGTCTTTTTTTTAATGTGCTTTGAATCTAATCAGTGTTTCCAAAATATACTTGACCCGTGAGTCTATTCTTTGGAGTCTGGTCAACCTACCATATGACACCATTAAATTAGGTACCCCATAAGCCAGAAAGATAAACATTGAATGTTCCCCCTTATAAGTAGATGCTACTGTTCTTTTGATAGGTGTGTTATAATTGGAAAATCTTTAAAGGTCAAGAAGCTAGTAATCGGCACTGGGAGATAGTTCATGGGAAAGGAGATAGAATGTGGTGACAAAACTAGGAAAAGGGACATAAAGGGTTTAGGACACGTTTATTGGGATGAGGAATGGGATAGTAGGGCAGAAGAGGGAATAAAAGGAGTGATAACTAACACTGAAGGCCTTTAGAAATAGTCATATGAAAACCCACTGTAGAAGCTTCTTTCCATATATACATATATAATATAAAAACTTTAAATATAGTTACCCTATAACAGGGGTTCAGTGACCTTAATATGCAACACAGTCTAGCAAATGAAAAGTCTTATGACAATAATGGACTTTCTTTTTCTGAGTTGCTAACCACAGAGTTCCCATAGACTTTCAAACAGCACTGGTTACAGCCCATTGCACATAATTACCTGCCAGAATTTGACAGCAAGACCCTATTGCTGAAGACAATACATAGCTACTTTATAGAATCAACAAGGAGAAATCAAGCAGGTACTGATCTCAAAGCTTCATGTCTATGGGCTAGCTTTCATAGTACTAACTTTCAAAGGTGATATGCCTGTTACTGGAAAAGAAAAGTAATCATTAACTTTACCTAGCTATGAACCCTGCTAACTACAATAACCACTGGTATGCCCACTGGTACAATAGTCACAGGAAAGCTATGGGAGTAACCAACCTTCATCTGATTGGATTTAATAGCATCTTCACAAGATGGAGTCCATATCTGACGCTGTTAGGACCAAGAACCTCTGGTAAGTCACAGGTAGCAGAAGAGAACCTAGTATTGTCATTCTCCTAAATGGACATAGTATTAAACTGTTTCCCAATGACTTCTTGTTATAGATTAGTGCATCCCTCAACTATCTGAGAGATTTTTTTTTGCAGCAGATGGCAATTAACACAATTAGTCACAACTGATAAATGTGCAGCAAATAAGAGACTGTGGAGTACCCAATTCTAAATGGGACACCTACATCTCACTCTCCCTTCCCAAGGCTTGGGATCATTTCAGAAAAGGGGTCAGAAAGACTGTAAGATCCAGAGGTGGTAGATAAATTCAAAGAAGCTGTGTTTTCTGGACAGCACAGGGTAGTTGCACATAGTAACCCACAGTGCATGTTACAGCATGTACAAGGCATGTGCAAACCAATGCCAGGCAAAAACCCAGCATGGACTGGGGAGGCTGACAAGAAGCTCCACCCAAAGCTCAGGATCTATTGGCAATTAATAACTGCTGGGAGAGGGAGAGAGGAGAGAGTCACTTTTCCTTTTTCATTTTTTAGCATAACAAAGGTGTAATAACTTCTCTCAGCTATGGCATTAATTTTGTTTCTGTATGGATCTGGAGTGATCAGGAGGAAACCCAAAAGGAAAGAGCCCACTATTCTGCCCACAGTGTGTTGGAGGCACAGGGATGTAGGGGAAATTCTAAATTCCCTTTAGAACTCGATAGATATAAAATGTCTTAAAACAAAACAAACCACCAGTGTGTCTGGTATCACCTACTTAATCTGATATATGAAATGCCTTGATGTTATCACATGACAATAAGAACACCCAGGAAACACTACATAAGCATCACCACCTTTAAAAAAAATAAAATAAAAGGCACCGAGTTAGGTTAACATAGATGTAACAAAAAATAGAAACACAGGTACACTAAATCATAGGGAGGATTCTGTAGCCAGGCATAGAAATTAATGTAGAGAGGCAATTGTAGGCAGAAAGGAACAAAGAATTTTATGGCCTGGACTCAAGAGAGTGGGTGGAAAGAACACTGTGTTCCAACCTGAAGGGGAAAAAAGACTTTGGAGGCACTGGGGGGAATCAGCGTTTAAAGTCATGGGTGTTAAGAGGTCAGCATTTGCCTTGAGGCAGGCTAGAAAGACAAGGAAATTTCTGGGGCTATGAAGAGAGAAACCTCTTCACCCTAAAATCCATTTAAAGATTCTTCCCAACAGAAAATCAAGAATTTCAGCATAATTTCCAACTGCTTAAGGCCATTCTCCACAATTATAAACCTGCGATTCTTTAAGAATCTTACTGGAAGCGTCATTTTAAGTAAAGTATATAGACATGTATTAAACCTCTTGTGCAACCCTCATAACTTCTGATTTTCCTTTGTCAGATTAAAAATCCTATCCAATGCATGTCCTGAGCCATTTCCCATACTTTTCTTATTAACGATAGAGAAGTATAAAAGGTTTCTTGGAAACTTTGACATGAAATTTGAGATCCACTAAAATGGTATGTATGGCTAATGCTAAGACAGTTGCTTGTTCTCTCTTGGAAAAAATCCATGCCCACATTTGAATATGTCTTACTTTCTCAAATTTTCCTTAGGAAGCATGTACCCCATGAGTGTCTTATTTGCCTCTCTTTGTCTTATCTCCAGTGTTTAAGCTATACTAACATCTCTAATAAAATCATCATCTGTGCTTAATCATCAAATGGCTAGTCCTGAAAGTCCCTTCAGCACTAAAGACCTACTCCAGCCTGGCCCAAGTCAGGTCTCTAAATTCCAGGGAACACTCCAGGCTGCCAAAGATGAGAGCATGGAGCTGCATCCATGATCACACCTTGTAATTCCTCACAAGTGACAGCCTCACAACCTGCTTTATTCCCGTCCCAGGAGGCTCCTAGAGGAGGCAGCTCTCTAAGGAATTTATCTTGGATGTGAAGAGGGAGCAGGAAAGATTTGTCATAGTGTCCCTTTTGGAGTTTTCTTTGATTGTTCAGCATCTGTGATGATAGCAGATATCCAACCCAATGAAAGGAATAAAGAAAGAAGTGGGAGGCCTGGCACAGTGGCACATTCCTTTAATCCCAGAATTCAGCATTTAGGAGGCAGAAGTAGGCAGATCTTTGTGAGATCCAGGCCAATCTGATCTACACAGCAATTTTCCAGGGCATTTGGGGCCACTAGGAAGACCCTGTCCAAAAACAAAAACACAGAAACAAAGAAAGACCAAAAAAGGTAGGGAGGGAGGGGATTGGACATTGAGATGTGTGAATGAATTCCAGTGGCATGACTGGAGGATCCCGAGCAACTCTGTGGAGATGTCATCAGCAGTAATGGCATCTGTGGACTCACAAAGTTACTATTGACAGGTTCCCTTGTTAACTTTTGTGGATGTGCCACAAGGTATGACCATATCTAAGCCCCTGCCTTATTGCAAAGAAAGTGAATCAGTGGGCATATGAAATCACTTTGCTTGGGTTTTACCCCTGCTATCATCTTGCAACAGCAGGTCTCATAGAAAGATACACAATGACCGGCTCTGAAACAAGACAGTTAAGAAACTTTTAGGGTAGTCATGCCTCAAGTTGTTAAAATATTGCCTATTGTTCTGCTTTATTAAATTCACATTCACTTTCATTGCAAATTGATAGAAGATCAATGGAGATGCTGCAGCCTCTACTGGTATGCAGAGGCACGGTAAACACATATAAATAACCATGGACATTGGAGCCCAGATACTGACATCCATAGCAAAGGAACATCCATCTGCATATCTTACCTTTCCCTCTTCTCTCACAGAACCCAGACACTTCCCCTTAATCTTGATGTGCACCTGACATGGATCACTGTCTCTGTGACCATGTCTAGCCCATGTTCATACATTATCTAACATAGGCCAAACAAACCACCCACCCTTGTCTACACAGAGGCTACCATGCACATACTGTGCTTCACAGAATGCTCTGTAGAGCAAAGCTACACCTGTTCTTGATACCCAGGAGCTGGAATCATCTCTTCTGGGCCCAGGTAACACCACTTGAGTGATACCCAATGGATAATAAGGTGCCCAGCTGCTAATTTCAGATGTCCTGCTATTTGAAGCCCTCTCTGTGGATGGGTCCCTCCTCAACTGAGAAGCTCATTCCCTAACCAGTGCTGACTATATGTCCACTGGTTGTTAGCCCTCCCTGATGATTCACACCCTACTGTTGACAAGAGTTATGTGGAAACACCATGCCATATGCACATAATGGGAAATGACACGGAGCAGACTGGGGAAAGGAGGAACTCTGCTGTTGGCTATTTTGGTTGTCATTTTCCTGCTAACAAAATTAGATGCCAAGACAGTGGCTTCTGCTGTTTCTCTGAGCTGTATTGCCAAAGTCAGCACTCATTATAGCTCAGCTTACTCTAAGATGCAGTCTGTGACTCAGGGGTGCCACTAAGTTCTGGGGGTCAACTCTGACCACAAATCAAATAAAACTTTCTAGTATTAACTGGTACCATCAAACAGAGCTACAGGCCACACATATGCAGTCCCATTTGAAATATGACCAGAAATAGTATCCACCCTTCCTTATAAACAAGATACTTATGATTGATGTGATCAACTAAAATCATTACAGTATAGACTCAATTCCAACAAACCATGTGTGATTGCAGAGAAAAAATTCGAATGCCAGCAGTGACCATAATAGCAAAGCCTGTCAATTATGTACAGCTTTACAATGACTGGCCTCTTCTATTTACGATAATGATCTCTTTTTCCATCTACCTCCTCATGGGCCTCTTCAATATATACATTGTGGAAAGCAATGCTATATCATCTTATCTGGACCAACGTGCATCTAAAATATCAGGGTTAACATAACCACCTTGGAACCTCTTCCCTGACCTATCTTTGTCTTTACCAAAGGCGACTTTTACATCATAATCCATGGGAGTGAGCACTAGCTACTCCCAGAAGCAATCCAGGCTTGGGGGTTGCTGCAAAGGCAAGTCTTATAAGACCTGAATTTGATCCCATAGAGAAACTGAAGTGCTCTGTACATAGGAAGTTGACCCCACAAAATGGGCAGCTATGTCTGCATAATGCCTGCTCCCACAGGGCCATCCCTGACAATGCTGAAGTTATACAAATAGTGCCCTAGATTAGAACCTATGCATCAGATGGTCCCTACATCCTGAGTAAGAGATTTAGAAGTGGCTCAGATGTGTGGTAGAACTGTTGTTGCTTTTTAAATAACTTGGACCTCCTCTGCAGATCCCATGTGTGAGCACTTCATAGTTCATAATCCACATGTTACTAAATGAAAACTAAAAAACATTTACTGAGAACACCTGCATAGCTCACCTCATACCCACAGGAAAAGACTAGAGGGAAATATAGGAAACCAAAGCACTAGGCCCCTTGTTTCCCTTGCTTTCCTGCAATAAGCAAATTGTACTGCATATAAACTTAATATTCAAGATATGCCTCCAAAATTCTGATTCTCAAACTGCACTGTGATTGTATAAATGAGTGTCCTCATTCTAAAGGGCAATTAATAATTTAGAGATAAAATCACAATGTGGAAAAGCTATTGTCTAATTTATTTTTAAAGTGGCACAATAATAATCTGGTAAGAGACAGAGGTGAAGAGATGGAGAGAAGGTGAGAAATGGTGCAGAGGCCAGATGGTGCACATTCAAAATCAGTGAGCGAGGATAAATGCTCTATGGGAACAGTCTATGAGAACTTTCTAAACTATTCCAAACAGTTTTACTGTAGATTTGAAACATTCTTTTTAGATGGTCTCACTAAGTAACCCAGGCTAGACTCCGAGTCACTAAGTAGACCAAGCTGGACTCAAATAGAATCTGGTCTCAAACTCTTGGTCTCCTATTTCAGCCTCCAGAATTATGAGACTATAGGCATGCATCCCGATGATGGACATCAAAATAATTTTAAGTTGAAGAGATTACTTGAAATCTCACATTTGGTGGGGAAGCCTTTAGCACCCAACCATTTCTTGACTTTTTTTCTTTTCTTGGCGGGGGTGAGGTGAATCAGGGTCTTTGTAGCCTAGGCTGGCCTTAACTCACAGCACTCCTCCTGCTTCAACCTCAAAATGGCTGGATTACAGTGTGAGCTACCAGGCTGAACTCTCCATCCAACTCTAGGAAATCAGACTGTTCAATTTGTGTTTTAATAAATGTTACTGACTGGAACCACAAGGGATGAATGGGCAAAGATAGATTTTTTTCAAGGCCACTTTGATAAAACATTGTACTAAATTCCCTGCACATATCCAATTGGGAACTTGAAGCTGAGCAGCTTTCGAAAAAAGCAGGAATCCCAGCTGCTAGACTGCAGCTGGCAAACGATGGTCTCTGAGTCATATCCAGATGGATACCTGTTTTGGGGTCGTTGTTTTTTTTTTCTTTTTTATTGTCCTGAAGGCTAACAGTGACTTCTCACATTCAAATGATTTAAAAACATTTAAAGAAGTTTTTTGTGACACTTGAAAATATTGTGAAATGCAAATTTAGTGTTTACCAATGGAGTTTTGTTAAAATACAGCCATGCTTATTTGTTTAGAAATCACCTGTCATCTTTTCCACTACAATGGCAGGGCTGAGTAAATGTGACAGACTATGTGGAGCACCAAAGTGTAAAATATTTTTAACCTCGCCCTCACAGGGATACTCTGCCAGTTCCTGCACTGAACCATTTACTACGGTTGCTTCTGATCATTCTCACCTGGAGATGTTTTGGGTTGCTGAAATGTGGAGGGAATGCTACTACTAGTGGCCTGATGCTAGGGATGCTAGGAAGGATCCAGTAATACCAGGTCAGGCCCCATGACAAAACTTCTCTGATGAGGACTGAGAGCTGTACTAATCTATAGCTATAGAGGATATATATTTAAAAGGTAGTTTGATACTATGTCCATTTAGCAAAATAATAGTAGTAGGTTTCCCTTAGGGCCTATGATTTCCCCATCCAGGGGTTCTTGGCCAGATTTACAGTACCAGGCAATGGTTTCTTCCTGTGGTATGGATCTTAAATCCAATCAGAAAATGATTGGTTAACTCCTGTTCTAGTTTGTTTTTCTATTGCTGTGATGAAACTCTCTGACCAAGAGCCAGTTGAGGAAGAAAAGTTTTATTTCTTCTTAGAGGTTACAGGCCATTGTTGAGGGAAACCAGAGCAGGAACCTGGAAGCAAGAATGGAAGCAGAGTCCAGAAGGACAATGCTTACTGGCTTGCTTAGCTTGCTTTCTTACACATCCAGGGGTAGCATCACCCACAGTGGGTTGCACACTACTACATCAATTAGCAGTTAAGAAAATGCCACAAAGACATGGTCACAGGCCTGTCTGATCAAGAAAATTCTTTAACTGAAGTTCCCTCTTCACAGATGACTCTAGGCTTGTGTCAAGTTAACATCTGAAACTTACTATGGCAACCACTCATGCCACTGTTGCTCACAGGATCATAGCTTGCCAGACTGGTCATTATTGTAGATAGCAGGGTTCGTGGAAGGGTAAAATTGTTGATGACTTTTCTCCCCTATTAACCTGCGTATTATCTTCCACTACTATTAAAGCTATATGGAAATATATAAAATACTAAGATTCCGAATAGCATCTTTAAGTGTTATTTGCCCTGCCCCTACCCATCTCCTCCACTGGCTTTCTCCTCCCATCTCTCCACTTAAGGAAGGGGAGATAATAGAACATAGGGGAGTTTTATATTCTTTAGTTAACTTGTAGCTTTGATTAGCTTATAAACCTGTAGATTTTCATATGGCTTCTTCATACATGCTTAGATAACCCTTTCCCCAATATCATCCTCTCCTTGAGCCCCCTGTCCCCATCAGAGTTTAAACCTTTTTACCCCAGGATTCCCCCCCTCTACTTTCATATCACCTGTGCTCTACTATCCTCACACCCTTTTGAGGTCTTTCCTCCACCACATAGACGCTTTCTAGCGTCCAAGCCTCTACAACCATTCAAAGTTAAACACACAAATTAAAAATCCAAAGCTATGAAGCCAAATTTGTGTCCCCAAATGTTCCATCCACTGGAACCTGTTAACCAAGAGAGGTACAGATTAGGGGAAAGGTGCAGATAGGGGAGAGGATCTAAATATGATCAGAATAGATTGTATGAAGATTGCAAAAGTTTTAAAAATGTCAAAAATAAAATCACAAAATTTCAAAAAGTGAATTTTAAAAAATTCAAAGCTGTTATCCACACGTGACAGAGGAGAACATGTGGCATTTGACTTTCTGGACATGGGTTATCTCACTAAGGATAATGTTTTCTCGTTCCATCTGTTTTCTACAGATTTTACCATTGCATTTTTCTTTACTGCTGAATAAAATTCCATTCTTATACTCCTACATGTTGAAGCATACTCCCTACTTTTTTCATCTAGCAGTTTGAGTTTTATGTCTTATGCTGCAGTCCTTAATTCATTTGCAGCTGATTTTTGTGCAGACTGAGAGATAAAGGTCTAGCGTCATGCATCTACATGTTCCATTTTTCCCAGTACTACTTGTTGAAGATGCTGTCATTTCTCCAATACATATTTTTGGAAACTTTTCCAAATAGCAGGTCAGTGTAGTTGCTTGGACTTCTGAGTATTCTCTTCTGTTCTACTGAACTAAATGTAGTTTGTAACAGTGTGATGCCGTTTTTACTACAGTGGCTCTATATCAGGTACAGTGATGCTTTCAACAGTATTCTTTTTGTTCAAGGTTGCTTTTAATATCCATGGTGTTTTGTACTTCCATATGAATTTTCAGAATTTTTTTCTATATCTATGAAGAGTGGTCCTGGAGTTGTCATTGGAATTGAATTTGTAAATTGCTTTTAAAAATATTTAAGAAATTATTATTTTATTTTATGCCTATGAGTTTATTGCCTGGATGTATGCAAATGCACTGGTGTCACGCAATGCACATGGAAGTCAGAAGAGGGCATAGGATCCCCTGGAACTGGAGATATGGATGGTTGTGAGTTGTTATGTGGGTGCTGGGAACTGAATTCAGGTCCGCTGCAAGAGCAGTCAGTACTCTTCACCACTGAGCCCTTATAAATGCTTATAATAGGATAGAGTTTTTCACAATTTTAATTCTTCTGATCCAAGATCTTGGGGGTTCTTTCTGTCTTCTTGTTTCTTCCTCAATTTCTTGCTATAGTGTCTTAAAATTTTCATGTTTAATTTCCTTGCTTGGGTTTATTTTAAGGTATTTGTGAGCCTCTGTGCATGAGTATTGAATTTTGTCTCTGTGCATGCAGATTACACACAGGTGCTCATGGGGGTGGGTAATTGTGAATGGGATTATTTTCTTAATATCTTTTCTGACATATTTGCCATTGGTATTTTAGGAGTCTACTGATAATTTATGCTAGTTCTGTACCATCCCACTTTCCTTGCTTAGGTTTATTTTATGTCTCTGTGGATGCAGATACACACATGCACTCATGTGGGGGGGTTGGTAACTGTGAATGGGATTATTGTCTTAATTTCTTTTTTGACAAGTTTGTCATTGGTATATTGGGAGTCTTCTGATATTTTATGTTAATTTTGTGTCCTTTCACTTTGCTTAAAGTGTTTATAAGGTCTGCAAGTCTTCTCATCAAGGCTTTAGTGTCTCATGTGTGGAATCATATTACCTACAAACAAGGATATATTGACCTCTTTCCTATTTGTATACCTTATACTACTTCTCATCTTGCTCTAGCTAAGACTACAAATATGGTTCTTGTTCTTGATCTTAGTAGTAATGCTTCCCCACTTTCTCCAATTAGCAGGATGTGGACTGTAGGGTTGTCATAGATCATCTACATAATGTTTAGATATACTCTGCACATACCTAGCCTCTCTAGAGTTTTTATTGTAAAGGAGTATTGAATTTTGTCACAGGCATTTTCCACATCTAATAAATCATCATGTGATTCCTGTCTTGGAGTATATTTCTGTGATGAACCGTATTTATTGATTTATGTATGTTGAACTATCTCTACATCCTTAGAATAATGTCAACTTGATCACAGTGAAGAATTTTTTGATGTGACTTTGGATTTTGGATTTTGTTTGCAAGTATTTTATTTGAGAAAGTTTGCATTGAATGTTAACTAGAGTCTACAATTTTCTTTTCCTGTTGGGGCTTTACGGGATTTTGGCATCAACATAATACTGACTTTATAAAGAGTTTGGAAACTTTTTTTTCTATTTTCTCGATTATTTTGAAAAGCATTGGTATTAGCCCTTCTCTGGAAGTCTGGTAGAATTCTGCAATAAATCTGTGTGGATCTGGGATCTTTTTCATTGGAAATATTTTTTATTATTGCCACAATCTTATTGATTATCATAGATCTGTTTAAATTCTTTATCTCATCTTAGTTCAATTTTAGCAGGTCATATGCATTTAAGAATTCATCAGTTTCTTTAAGGTTTCCCAGTTTAGTGGAATATGTGTTTATAAGATATGTCTTTATGATTTCCTGAATTTCATTGGTATCAGTTTTAACATTTTTTCATTGTGAATTTTATTACTTTGGTACTTGTCAATTTTTCTTTTGCTTAATTTTGCTAAGAGTTTGTCAAACTTTCTTATCTTTTCAAAGGAACAAATTCCAGAAATCACAGATTTTATTTTATTTTTTATTGTTTTTAAAATATTTTATTTATTATTTTTGGGTTTTTTTCTGTTCAAAAGCCATTTTTTCCACAGAGTGCATATGCATTTATTATC
>NW_008350357.1:410704-412051 GCF_000622305.1 Nannospalax galili
TTCACTTAGTATAACAGATTCTAGTTCCATCCATTTACCTGCAAATTTCATGATTTCATCTTTCTTTACTGCTGAGTAAAATTCCATCGTACATATGAACCACATTTTCATTATCCACTCCAATTGAGGGACACCTACGTTGCTTCCATCTCTTAGCTATTGTGAAGAGAGCAGCAACAAACATGGATGAACAGGTATCTCTACAAGAATTCTCCATAATGCATTCCATAATGGAATGGAAAATTCGTGAGTTTGCAATCCCACTGGCAGTGAATGGGTGTTCCTCTCTCTCCACATCCTCACCAGCATTTGGAGTCTTTCATTCTCCTGATCTTAGCCAGTCTGACTGCGATAAGATAACATCTTAAAGTGTTTTTAATCTGCATTTCTCTAATTACTAAGGATGTTGAGCACTTTTTAAGGTGCTTCTTAGCCATTTTTTTTTTGTCTTTTTGAAGCAGGGTCTCCCTGTAGCTCCAACTGTCCTGGAACTTACTATGTAGACCAGGCTGGCCTTGAACTCACAGAGATCCGCCTGCCTCTGCCTCCCAAGTGCTGAGACTACAGGCGTGTGCCACCATGCCCAGCTTCTCCATTTTTGCCAAGGGCTCCAGGAGAAGATTGGCTGAAAGACCAGTTTTGACATTAACTGCTGAATTAAGAGTTCCCAGACCACAGATGTAAAATCAAATCATGATCTGTGCAAGATACAGACACAGCATTATTATTTTTCATGGGGTATTTTATTTCCTCACAGTGAGTCTGGCCAAAACCGGAAAAACTTTCTTGGAATAATTTGGTATAGATGGACAGATTTTTCTAGTTCATTTTTAAACTGCAGAGACAGCTTATTGGGGGTCACAGCTTGGTGCAGGAATCGCAGTTTTCAGCTCCACATCTCTGTCAGGCTCAAAGCCTTGTTGAGGTCTATGTGCCATGCATGTACACTGGGATCCTACATGTGGCCCCCACACCAACCCCAGCAGCAGCTGCTGCAGCTCGGTGATTGTTGGAAACACAGAATCTCAGTTCCCTCCTCTGCCCAGACCTACAGAACCAGAATCTCCATTTTAACAAGGTCCCTGGGTGATTCATCTGCACATGAAGGTTTCAGAAGCCTGGCCTCTCTGTCATATACAATGCTCACTCTTTACGCCTCTCCCCGGAGACATGACAATATCAATTCATGCTTTTTTCTAGGGGTTTTGTTTTTGTTTTGTTTAGGCATTTTGTTTATCTGCATTTCTTGGGGTGGGGGCTAAGAATGTAATTTTCTTCTTGGAAGCTTGTCTATGCATTTAAAAACATTTTTTTGTTGTTGTTGCTGAAACATTCTTAGTTGGGCAT
>NW_008350357.1:415796-429298 GCF_000622305.1 Nannospalax galili
TTGGTATATTTTCTTCTATCCTTTCACTTTAAGATAGTGTCTGTCCTTGAAAGTGAGATGGGTTTCTTGCAGACAAAAAGATGGGTTTTGTTTCTTAACCCATTCACCTAGTCTGTGTCTTTTGACTGGTTAGTTTCAGTTTAAAGTCTATTTTGTCAGATATTAGGATTGCTACGCCTGCTTTTTTCTTAGTGCCATTTGCTTGGTATATTTTTTTCCATCCTTTCACTTTTAGATAGTGTCTGTCCTTGAAAGTGAGATGGGTTTCTTGCAGACAAAAAGATGGGTTTTGTTTCTTAACCCATTCACCTAGTCTGTGTCTTTTGACTGGTTAGTTTCAGTTTAAAGTCTATTTTGTCAGATATTAGGATTGCTACGCCTGCTTTTTTCTTAGTGCCATTTGCTTGGTATATTTTTTTCCATCCTTTCACTTTTAGATAGTGTCTGTCCTTGAAAGTGAGATGAGTTTCTTGCAGACAACAAACAGATGGGTTTTGTTTCTTAATCCATTCATATAGTCTGTGTCTTTTGACTGGGGAGTAGTTCAGTCCGTTAATGTTTAAAGTTGTTAATGAAAGATGAGTATTGAATCCTGTCATTTTTTTGGTGTTGTTTACATTCTTGTTATAACTGTACTTTTACACTGTTCTGTCTGCAACCCCTTGGGTATAGTCATTCCTTTCTTCAGCTCTTTGTATTGCTCCCAGAACTCTCTGAAGGGCTGGTTTTGTGGACAAGAATTCTTTCAGCCTATTTATGTCATGGAAGATTTTTCCTTCCCCTTCAAATATAATTGACATTTTGGCTGGGTATAGTAATCTGGGTTGGCATCTGTGGTCATTTAAAACTGGGAATACTTTGGTCCAGGCTCTTCTGGCTTTCATAGTTTGCATTGAAAAGTCAGCTGTGATCCTAATGGGTTTTCCTTTATATGTGACTTGTTGTTTCTCTTTTGCAGCTTTCAGAATTTTCTCTTTATTTATGCGTATGTGTGTGTCTGTGTCTGTGTATATATGTCACATATGTGGGGGGTATTTGGGAGGTCAGAAAAGGGCATCAGATCCCATGGACCTAGGAACTCATGGAAGATCATAGAACAAGGCATAGAGAAAATACTAGTGAAAATACTATAGGCAATTGTGAGCCACCCAGCATGGGTACTAGGAACTGAACTTGAGTCCTCTGCAAAAGCAGCAAGAACTCTGAACTGCTGAGCCATCTCTTCAGCTCCTGGAAGGATTTTTTTCTAGTATAACATACACAGAAGCTAAAGAAAGGATCCCTTGTATTCAGTGTCCCTCATAAAAGCAAATACGGTTTTCTCAGAGAATGCTTAATTCAGACATGATATAAGATAGTTGGGCAGAGAAGCTGAAGCTCTTATTCTACATGAATTAAATTCAGTGAATTCTTTTATCATATTCATCATTGTTCTTTTGAGTTCCATGTCCTGCATTGTCTCTAGGGGATTCTCATTGTGCTCCTCTAGAGGATTACTGGTATTTGGTGGGGATATGTTATTTTGGTTTTTCATGTTATTATTTTTTCTCTGCGATTTTGACATGTGAATTTCTTTTGTAGTTTCTGACTCTTGTGTGATACTCGGGCCTTCAAGTTTAGTTCTGCTTCTTTTATTTTTGAGCTTTATGTGTCTTTGTGGTTTACTTTTTGGGTATGAAGAGTTGGTTCATCTAAGCTTCTGGTTCTCTCTTTTGATTTTATATTGTCGAGGCCGGATTGATTTTGTCTTCAGGAGTTCCGCGGTGGCCCAACTCCAATGTGGATCACAAGTTTTCAGACTTTCTCCTTAGGTCTGGAATCTTCTAAGAATGCTTTTGGCCTTAGGAACTTGGGTGACACTGACCTGAGACCCTCGCAGTGGCCGCGCCACACAGGGATGCAAAGGCAGATGTGGAGGGAATAAGCCCCAAGATTTCCCAGGGAGTGGATTGAGTAGCTGTGTTGTACTGGATGCAAAGGATCAGGGAGAGGAATGGTAAGCCTTGGAGCCCCAGAAAGTGGCTGTCAGCCCCAGCAAGAGGCTGGCAGGAGTTGCAGGACCAGGGAAGTAGAGGGAGGTGAGGGCAGGGCCAGGTCCAGAAGCAGTGCTCCTGGGGCCCAAGAAAGGCGATCAGTTGGTCTCGGTGAGAAGGATCAGGAAGCATTATTTGTTCCCCAGGTGTCTGGGGCCCCAAAACTAGGAATGGTGCAGGTCCCAAACTGGGAGTAGCGAACAGTCGGGGAGATGGAAGGGTGAATGTGCCTTGGGGAGTCAAGGTGTGGAGGGCTGCGCTATAGACTTACCCCATGAGGCCTAAGGATAGGACTGGATCAGTTGGTCTCGGTGAGAAGGATCAGGAAGCATTATTTGTTCCCCAGGTGTCTGGGGCCCCAAAACTAGGAATGGTGCAGGTCCCAAACTGGGAGTAGCGAACAGTCGGGGAGATGGAAGGGTGAATGTGCCTTGGGGAGTCAAGGTGTGGAGGGCTGCGCTATAGACTTACCCCATGAGGCCTAAGGATAGGACTGCAGGCTAGGAGAGTTAGCCGGTGGTGCAGGTCCCTGGACACAGAGAGAGGTGAGTGTGGGGCCAGGACCAGAAGCGGTGCTCCTGGGGCCCAAGAAAGGCACTCAGTTGGTCTGGGTGAGAAGGATCAGGAAGCAGTATTGGTTCCCCAGGTGTCTGGGGCCCCAAGACTAGGAATGGCGCAGGTCCCTAACTGGGAGTAGTGAACAGAGGGGGAGATGGAAGGGTGAATGTGGCTTGGGGATTCATGGCACGGAGAGTTGCGCTATAGACTTACCCCAAGAGGGCTGAGGATAGGACTGCCATTTCTGATTTTTTATTGTAGGCACTTAGAGCTATAAACGTCCCTCTTAGGACTGCTTTTAGGGTGTCCCAGAGGTTTTCTGTGTTGTGTGCTCATTTTCTTTTTCTTCCAAGAATACTTTTATTTCTTTCTTAATTTCTTCTTTGACCCAGTGATGATTCAGGAATGTATTATTTAATCTCTATGAGTTCGTGTATTTACTAGAGCTTCTTTTGCCGTTGAGTATAAGTTTTATTGCACTGTGCTCTGACAGAGGGCATGGAATTATTTCAGTTTTTTAGTATTTGTTAAGATTTGTTTTGTGCAACAGAATGTGGTTAGTTTTAGAATAACTTTCTAAGCTGTTGAGTAGAAAGGGTATTCTTTGGTGGTTGGGTGGAATATTCTGTATATATCTGTTAATATATATATAATCTGTTATGTAGTATGTCATTTAATTCAGATGTCTCTCTGGTTATCCTTTGTCCAGTTGACCTGTCTATTGAAAACAGTGGGATATTAAAGTCTTCCCCTCTCACTGACTTGGTGTGAATCTCTGTTTCATATTCCTGGACTACTGATTTTACGAAACTGGGTGCTCCAGAGTTTCGTGCATATATTTTCATGATTGTAATATCTTCTTGACCAACTGTTCCTTTTATTAGAATGAAGTAACCCTCCTTATCTCTTCTCATGTGTTTTAATTTGAAGTCTATTTTGTCAGATGTTAAAATTACAATACCTGCTTGCTTCTTAAGGCCATTTGCTTGGAATATTTTTCTCCATCCTTTCACCCTAAGATAGTATCTATCCCTGAAGGTGAGATGAGTTTCTTGAAGACAGCAAGAAGTTGGGTGTTCTTTCTTGATATATTGCACCAGCCTGTGTGTTTTGACAGGGGAGTTGAGGCCATTGATATTTAGTGTTATTATTGAAAGGTGTGTATTGTATGATGTCACTTAAATTTTTTGTGTTTGTGGCCTTATTTTGTGTTTCCATTGTTAAACATGTCTTTATTTTCTTTCAGTAGCCTCTTGGGTATATTCATACTGTTCTTTGGTCCTTTGTATTGTTTCGAGTATTCTCTGTAGTGCTGGTTTTCAGCCTATTTGTGTCATGGAAATTTTTCTGTTCCCCTTTGACCTTGACAGATAGTTTTGTTGGATGAAGTATTCAGGGTTGGCATCCATGGTTGTTTAGAACTGGGTATATTTTGTCCAAGCTATTCTGGCTTTCATAGTTAGCACTTAAAAGTCAGCAGAAATTCTGATGGGTTTTCCTTTATATGTAACTTCCTGATTTTCTCTAGCAGCTTTAAGTACCCTCTCTTTGTTCTGTACATTTAATGCTTTTACTATGATATGCTGTGGGTACTTTCTACTCTGATCATGTCTTAATGGTGTTCTCTGTGTTTCTTGAATCTCTGTAGGTATAGCTTTCCTTAATTTAGGAACGTTTTCTTCTATGATCTTATTGAAGATCTGTTTGATGCCATTGGTTTGAGTTTCTTCTCCTTCCTGTATGCCTATAATTATAATACATAGATTTGGTCATTTCATGTTGTCCCACATTTCCTGAGTATTCCATTCCTGTGTTTTTGAATTTTTCATAATCTTTGCTTAAGGAGTCCAGATCTTCAACTTTATCTTTCCATCTTGATATTCGGTTTTCCGTTTCATTCATTCTGCTTGTGAGACTTTCTGTTGTTGTTTCTAATTGGTTTATTGAGCTTTTCAGTCTTGTGTTCATTTCCATTTGGGTTTTATTCACTATTTCTGTCTCTTTAGTGAATTCACTTTTCAAGTTGCAAATTGTTTTTGATATTTCATTAAGTGGCATATCTGTATATTCTTGGGCTTCCATCAAAAGTTTATGCCTTTCCTCTTTGAGTTCTTTGAGTTGTTTGTCTGTGTTTTCTTGAAGTTCTTTGATCATATTTATGACTGTTCTTTTAACTTCTGCATCCTGGGGTTCTACAGGGTGGTTCTCAATGCTGTGCACTTCTGTAGGACTCATGTGTTTTGTTGAGGACATATTTTCCTGGTTTTTCACATTGTTCGTGTTTTTGCATTGCTATTTGGGCATATGGATGTTCTTTGTTGGTTATGTGTTCAACAGGAACTTCTACTCTGCCTTTGTTTAATTTAATTTTGGTTCCGTTAATACTGTTTGTGTAGCTTGGTTACTTTTTGTTTGGGTATGAAAGACAAATTGGTGGGTATTTCAAATTCTTGCTGGGTAGTAGGCTGGTCAGAGTCCTGACTGAGCAGGTCACTCTGGAGGCTGGGAATTTGACAGTGATGGAATAGCTGGGTGAGGACTTAGGGATCTATGGTCAAGTGATTAGTTAATCCAGTTTGGGGAGCTAGTCCTGGGACTTGATGTGAGGGAATTGGAGCCCCGCTGTGAGAGAGGACAATAGGGGAGAGAGTAGGGGTGGGAGCAAGAAATGGGGTAGGGAGGCAGTGAGCTTGATCTGACTTGCCTGAGTCCTGGCTGAGCCAGTCTGTCTGATCTAGAGAATTGGAATTTGGTGGATGAGGACTTAGGTATCTATGGTAGGGTTATTAGTTAACCTTATTAATTAAACTTATTAGTTTGGGAAGATAGTCCTGGGACTTGATATGAAGGGATTGGAGCAGGCCTGTAAGAGAGGCCAACAGGAGACAAATTGGGAGTAGATGAGAGAAATGGGGTGGGGAGACAACGAGTTTGATCTGACTTACCAGATTCCTGGCTGAGCAGCTCTCACAGACTGAAATGTTTTAATTTATAATCTAAAGAAAAAAATTCATTCTAAGTTTTTTCTCCTGGATATTCCCAGAAATATGGGACCATCGCATGCCTAAACCTAACCATATGGCCCTTAAGCCTTTTGGACATGTTTACAAGAGGAATTTGAAAAATTTTGCAATGTAGACTAGAGAAGTTCTAGAGGGTCATAAGCAGAGCTTAATGGGTGATTTTGGGGGAAGCCCAGCACACCAGAACATGCATAGAAATTCACACAGAGAAGGCAACCATGATGGGGTTTCATACAGCAGCGAGGACAGTACTGGAAATTTTACTACAGGCCATTTACATTACATTCTGGCAAATAATTTGTCTACATTTTGTCATGCCCTGAAACTTTGAAATAGGGTGTTTAAAGACAGTAGGATAATTAATCTAATCAAGGAAATTTCAAGGCACCCCACTGTTTGAACTGATATGGTTATTACTAGCTCCTTTTAGCCAAGGTCATAGTTAGAATTATGAGCAAAAAACAGAACAAAAAGACTTGAAAAATTTTACAGTTTCATAAAAAAATGACTACTTTGCCATGAGACAATAGGAATTACACTGTATATATGAGGAATTGGCAGACTGCACTCATTAAAGACTAAAGGATATGAAAGATCAAATTCATTTGAAAGTCTCTTTTCAAGAGGTCTCATTCTGCTTGCTTTCAAAAGGCAGTCTAGGAAAATGTTTCTAAGGACTCGTTTAACTGTGTTCAGCCACCCACACACTCAGAGGCCATTCCAGTGATGATTCAAGTGGCTCAAGTTAAGACTTCAAGTGATGTCAAATCTTGATATTAGTCATATGGTGCTGGTTTTGCTGGTATTCAGAATGACAAAGTTACAGGGCCATTGAGGCTTCTACTCACATTTAAAAGGAAGGACTAGGAAATCAGGCACTGAGTACCAGGGTCAGGATCTCTCTAGGCAGTTCCCAAAAGGCTGATGTATGACACTGTGAAGGTGAAGCCTAGTCTACCGTGGAGATTCCTGGAAAGTAGAATATCTGTCAAGGAAAACCATAGGCAACAAATGGAATCAACTAAGGAAATAGGACATAGGAGTTGAAACTGGTAAAAACCGTAAATAGGGTAGGCCTGCCAAAAGTCACTTGATCTCATATCCTTACTCCAAGTGCCCATCTAATGGATATAGAGTAATAAGACTTAACATTTCTCCTCCAGGGTTTCAGTCTTGCTTTAACCCCATTCCTCCTTCCTATGCCCCAATTTCTTGCTTTTGGAGTGAGAATTGTACATTGTGCCATCGTGTCTTAGAAATATGTAAGGCTAAACAAAGAGATGACTTAGTAGTTAAGAGCACTTGAGCTCTTGCAGAGGACCTGTTTTTGACTCCCAACACCCACATGGTGGCTAACAACCATAGGAAGCTGCCGTTTCAGGGGATCCAATGCCCTTTTGGCCTCTGTGGGTATTACATGCATTTGGTACACACAAACATTCATATACATGAAATAAAAATAAAATATTTAAGCAAACAAACTAAAAATGAAAAACAAATTATGAAATTCCCAGTTAAACAAATGGAACCGGAAACAATCATCCTAAGTGAGGTACCCCAAGATCCAGAAAGAGATGTGTCTCATGTTCGCTCTCATCATTTATTTTTTTTAAATATTTTCATTAAATCTTTGAGACTTTCATACAATATATTTTGATCATATTCCTTCCCACTTCCCTAATTCACCCCTACTTCCCTTCTCACCTGATTTGGTGTTCATTTTTCCCCCATCAACTCCAAGGTGTATTTCCCAAATACTCTTGGATGTGGACCCTTCCTGAGACTTTTTGTCCTGCAAAGGATTATACCTTTAGGGAAAAACCTGACTCTTCCTGTCCCGGCAGCTATCAAATGCTAATAGCTAATCAGCTAGATGTGGTACCTTATGCCCACCACCCCTCTCCGGGCTGGGATTTCATCTGATTGAGCCTAAGCTGGTCATGTGCATGTTGTCGAAATTGCTGTGAGTTCATAAGTGTCACTGCCCTGATGTCTTGGAAATATTGTTGATGAACTTGTGATTTTTTTCTCTCTTGCAACTTATTTATTTATTCTGTGTGTGTGTGTGTGTGTGTGTGTGTGTGTGTGTGAGTGTGTGTGCTGTATATATGTATGTATTCTTGTAGATGTGTGCATGTGTATATATGGGTGCATGTGGAGGCCAGAGGTCAATGTCAAAAATCTTCCTCCAGTACTCTCCACATTATTTTTTGAGACAGTCTCTCACTGAACCTGGAGTTTTCTGATTGATCAGTGAATTCCCAAAATCTGCTTGTCTCTGCCCTTGACTCTAGCACTGAGTTACAGATGTATACCCCTATACCCAGTTGTTTTATGTGAGAGCTAGAAATCGTAACTCAGATTCTCATGCTTGGACAGCAACCACTTTACTAACAGAGCTGTCTCTCCACACCTTCCCTTGCAACTTTGAATGTACTTTTTTGTCTTGTTTATTTAGTGTTTTAGCAATACCATGAGGTAGGCTGATAATTTGGGGTGGGGGTTGTTTACAAATTATAATTGGGCACCTTTTACCTTAGATTGGAGAAATTTCCTGTTATAACGATATTGAAAAAAGTTTTGTTCTTCTTGCATAAGATTTTTCTTCTTCTATGCCCAAAATTTGTAGATTTTGTCCTTTCATTGTGCTCAATAGATTTCAAATGCTCTGTTTATACTTTAATAATTTATCTTTGTCATTGTCTGAATGTTCCAATTCTTTGATCTTGTCATTAAGTCTTAATATTCTTTCCCTTGATCCATTTTACTGTTGAGGCTGTTCATGGAGCCTTTTGTTCAACCTATGAAATTTTCATTTCCAATATTTTAGTTTTAGTTATCTTCAGTATTTCTATCTGTTCAATGAATTCATGTTCCATAGCCTGTATTGACTTTCTTATTTACTTCAGCTGCTTGCATTCTCTTCAAACTCATTCAGGAGTTTGTGTTTTCTTTGAACACAGTTAAAGTCATTCTTTTGAATTCCTTGTGTGGGATTTCTTCTTCTTTTGCCACCACTGAAAGCCTTTTGTGGGGTTAGAAATTTTTAGAATACATATGTTGCATTGATTTTTTTTGTATTTTATGTTGTTGTGTTGAGACTTATGTTATTGTTGGATTTTAAAAATCATTCTTTTCCCATCTTAATCCAGTGTAAGAATTTGTAATGTTCAAAATACTAGGATTTAGTTTGGGGTGTCATTTTCCTCTGTTAGGCTTGTGTTTAGAGCATCAGGATCAGTCCCCATAATTCCCCTAATAGAACTGTATTCTCTGAAAAAAATTATCAAAATGCAAAACATAGTGCTAGTTAAATTTCATGATCACCAATCATTTTAGGAAATAATGGCATTCCAATAGTACTGTTCAAACAAATCCAGTAGTTCTTTTTTGCATTATTGGTAAAGAGTAAGAATAGTAAGACTAATGAGTTATAGCAGGTTGATAAAGGAAAAAGTAGAAGAGAGAGAAGTAATTGACAGGAGGAACAGTAGAGGTGAGGACAAAGATAAGACACTTCGATAAAGGCAGAATGGAAAAAGAGAACTGAAAGAAAATTGAAAGGAATGCAATGAGATAACCCAAAACAGTGTCAGTTCTCGGGAGGCTGAGACATAGCTTCCACAAACCAAGATAACTAATTTTCTTTCTGAAATCATATGAAAAAATAATATGAAAAACAAAAGGATGTAGATAAAAAGAAGAGGAAAAAGTAATAAGGAGCCAGAGAAAACAAGAAGAGAGTAGAGATGTTCTGCTAAATTGACACTGGATGTTAAATAAAGAAGGAATACATGTGAATGGAAGAGATCTGCTTGGTATGAATGTGGTTGAGTCTTTTGGCATTTCTTCTTCCCATGCTCTCAGAAGCCTATCAAACCACTGATTGATTCTTTGCACGATTGGTTCACAGGTGCCAGTGTTGGGCATTCTTTCAGGAGTTGGATTGTAAATACCATTCTTCCCTCTTTGTGGTCCTTAGGGAGGTTAGGTTTACTGATGCCAACCCATCAGTAGCTGAGCCTTCACAGGATAAGTTGTAGGTGATCATACCTGTGGGAAATTCTTCAGACATCACCTGCTAATGTGGGCACAGCCCAGGGTGGTCAGATCACAGATGCTGCTTCTAGTCTTCAGGTGTTGGGCAGTAAATATTAGTTCCATCCATGAGTGATCCTTTCCAGTGTCCTGCATGCCACTTGGAACCTGAAGATTCTCCTCAAGATTCCAGCTCAGACTCTGACAAGTTATCTACCTTGCTCCATACCACACAGTTTGAGTTCAAAGTTTTCCCCCCAGCTGTCTAGACATATTCTGATGGCCAGGTTTCAGCACATAATCTTGTAATATTTGCTATAAGGTTTCCAAATTTTGGTTTTACAGAGGGTCTGGGACAGCCAAGCCAGCAACTCATCAGAATTTTGTTTTCCGAAGCATCTGTAGCTGCTCCTGTCAAATGACAACAGAAGGTTTTATCCAGCAACACTCTATCCTCGCTCAGCCAATGCTCTTGCCAGACACCTTTTGTCTGGCTCATTCCTCATTTTCTGCTCCTTAAAATGACTGTTAATGAAAGTGCAGTGCATATTTTCTGAACTTATTTTAAGCCATATTTCATGCTATCTACTGTTGGTCTTCCATCTCCCTTGGAGAGGTGAGCACCTTCAATCAAGCCAATTCCTCTGGGAAAGACTGAAGTTTCTCCCGTGCTTTGTAAATGTCCCCATT
The DNA here is from genome assembly GCF_000622305.1 of Nannospalax galili. Lineage (NCBI taxonomy): Eukaryota > Metazoa > Chordata > Mammalia > Rodentia > Spalacidae > Nannospalax > Nannospalax galili. The sequence continues at coordinate 426,139 of NW_008350357.1, forward strand.
TTACTTGGCTTATAAAGTTTGAGGTATTTGGGTATCTCCCACAATTTTTATGATTTTTATTTAATTTTTGCAAATTTCATGAATATATTATTTTATTCACATCTTTTGATAACTGCTATCCAACTTTCCTGGTTATTCCCTGGAGATAGAACAGACCAGGACTTTGTATTGCCCATCATCTGAAATCTTCTCCTATTCATTTTTGGCATGTACTTTTAATCTTAGATGAAGTTTCTAAAACTCTTATTTTTTTGTAAATTACCAATTTAATCATTTTTCATCTTTAGATGCTTTTAAATTCTAATAAAAGTAGGATGATCATTTATAATCTTAAATTACCAATAATTTCTGATTTAACATTAGCAACATCAACAGCATTAAAAACAATTTTTGTTCTGTTTTGTTTGATTGCTTGATTTTTGGGTGGTTTTTGTTTTTGTTTTTGTTTTTGTTTTGTTTTGTTTTGTTTTGAGACAGGGTCTCCCTGTAGCCCCAGCTGACCTGGAACTCACTATGTATACCAGGCTGGCCTTGAACTCACAGAGATCCACCTGCCTCTGCCTCCCAAGTTCTGGGACTACAGGAGTGTGCCACCACTCCTGGCAGGAAAAAAAAATACAAAAAAAAAAACAATTTAAGAATATCAAATGCTGTTCATTGAAGAAAATGTAAAATCAGGTTATATTTAGTGATATTTCCCCAGTTTTCCAAATACTTATATGGTGAATTAACACAATCATCAATCATAAAACCAGCTAGAGTACCAAGTAATAGTTTTTTATTAAGCTTTTAAAATTTCATACAATATTTCCCACTCACATCCAGACCCCTCCCCTATCAATGCCCCTCCCCGCCACCTAACCCTATGCACTCTGCCATACATGCTGAGTCCTATTCATTCAGATGTTTGTACCCAAATGTCATTCAGTGTAAATGTGTGCACTGGAGTCTAGTCAACCCATCCAGTGGTCATATGTAAGTCATACTCTCCCTCATCCAGCAGCAACCAGTCTCAAATAGTTCTCAATCTAGTGTTGACCCACTACCTATTCCTCACCACCCCTTTGGGCCCTTCTTTCATTGAGCTGACATGGGTCTCACATTCAACACCATCTCTGCCACAGACTCACTTGAGCAAGCCTCCAGTGGCCGGGGAGCCTCCACCTCATACATTCATGAACCAGCCCTGGCTCTTCCAATCTTTCTTCCTCATCTTCTGCAATGGTCCCTGAGCCGTGGGTGGGTAAGGTTCCATATAGGGGTCTGATCCTACACTCTACAGTCTCTTATTTTCCAAAACTTGGCCAGTTGAGGACTTCTATATATATTGCATTCTGTTGTACACAGAAGTCTCACTGGTGAGAGTTGAGGGGTGCATTAGCCCTCTATCTACCCCTTATTCCACTGTTCCATGAGCCTTGGTTGTAGAGATTTGACTACAGATGTGTCACCTAGTACTGGGCATCTCCTAGGTGTATGTTCTCTATGGCTGACCAGATGTGCAACTCGGCAGTAGCCAAAACAATCTTGGGAAAAAAAGAACAATGCAGGGGGGATTAGCATACCAGGTTTCAGATTATATTACAGAGCTGTAGTCATAAAAACAGCATGGTACTGGAACAAAAATAGACATGTAGATCAATGGAACACAATAGAAGATCTCAAACATGAGTTCATATAATTTCAGGCACCTATTCAACAAATAGTGCTAAAAACACACAATGGAGGAAAGATAGTATCTTCAACAAATGGTGCTGACAAAACTGGATCTCCACCTGAAGAGAAATGAAACTTGACCGTTATCTTTCACCCTGCACAAAAGTCAACTCCAAATGGATCGAAGACCACAATAGAAAACCTGAAACTCAGAAAGTGATAGAAGACAACATAGGCAGCGCCCTCCAAGGTATAGGCATAGGAACGGACTTTCTAAACCAGACATCAGCTGCTCAGGCACTAAGGTCAACAATCAATAAGTGGGACCTCATTAAATTACAAAGTTTCTCTATAGCAAAAGAAATAACCAAGGCAGGGAAGAGGAAACCCATTGACTGAGAGAAAGTCTTCACCAGATACACATCCAACAGAGGACTAATATCCAGAACACATAAAGAACTCAAAAAATAAAGAAACAAGAAGATAAATGACCCAATAAAAATATGGGTGATAAACCTAAACATAGAATTCTCAAGCAAAAAAATAAAAATGGTTAAAAAGCACCTTAAAAAGTGCTCAATATCCTTAGTAATTAGAGAAATGCAAATCAAAACCACTACAAGATTTCATCTTACCCCAGTTATATTGGCCAAGATTAAGAGAATGGAAGACTCCAAATGCTGGAGAGGATGTGGAAAAAGAGGAATGCTCATTCACTGCTGGTGGGAATGCAAACTTGTTCAACCACTATGGAAAGCAGTGTGGAGAACTCTCAAAAGACTAAAAATGAACCTACCATATGATCCAGTGATACCACTCCTTGGCATAAACACAAAGGACTCATGGTACTGTGGAGACACCTGTACATCCATGTTTGTTGCTGCTCTCTTCACAATAGCTAAGAAATGGAAGCAACCTAAATGTCCTTCAACTGACAAATCATTAATTAAAGTGTAGTACATCTACTCAATGGAGTTCTACCAAGGACTACTTTTTTGTTTGTTTGTTTGTTTTTGTTTTTTTTGTTTTTTTAATCATTATTTTTTTATTTTTTTTTTCATACAGAAGAATTCATTCCAAAGCAATTGACATTGAGACGTTTTCACATGCATTTCTAATCTCTATATACATGACTATCACTGGTCACAGTCGCCCACCTTCTGAGCTCCTCGGCATCTGAGCATGATTACAAACTCATCAGATAGACAGCCTTCCTCTCCCACTAGAGGCTCCATACTCAGCCATCCCTGTCACTGTCCACTGTGTTGTCAGAACCCTCATCCATTCCCCCCTGTCTGCCCTTCTGGTAAATCTAGTCAGCCAGAGGTCCCTGTTCCAGGAGGGTCAGCTGTTCCTCATCTACGGCAATCCATTGTCAGTATTCCTTTGGATAGAACTGGGGTCTGCTGTTCATTTTTCCAGTAGTATGTTGGGTTACTGTCTGGAAGAGCCTTTATCTATCCTGGCCAACAACTCGACTGAAGGTATCGCCTGTCTGGCTTTG
>NW_008350357.1:434256-434605 GCF_000622305.1 Nannospalax galili
CCTCGGAGCCCCAGAAAGAGGCTGTCAGCCCCAGAAAGAGGCTGGCGGGTGTTGCAGGACCAGGGAAGTAGAGGGAGATGAGGGCAGGGCCAGGACCAGAAGCGGTGCTCCTGGAGCCCAAGAAAGGGACTGAGTTGCTCTGGGTGAGAAGGATCAGGAAGCAGTATTGGTTCCCCAGGTGTCTGGGGCCTAGAGACTAGGAATGGCGCAGGGCCCAAACTAGGGGTATAGGGCGGCGAGGCAGGGATGGAAGGGTGAATGTCGCTTAGGGAGTCCCAGCCTGGAGAGCTGTGCTATGGACTTAACCCAAGAGGCCTGAGGATAGTAGTGCAGGCTAGGAGAGTTAGCC
>NW_008350357.1:435475-460979 GCF_000622305.1 Nannospalax galili
GCGCAGGCGTGGAGAGCTGCGCTATAGACTTACCCCAAGAGGCCTGAGGATAGTAGTGCAGGCTAGGAGCACGAAATACTTTTAAAACATAAAATCTATTAAATTCAAAAATCCAAAATAAATAGATGAATTTCTAAATTCAAGAAAACCACCAAAGCTAAACCAAGAGATCAAAAACCTAAAAAGATCCAAAAGAAATAAAATCTATTAAATTCAAAAATCCAAAATAAATAGATGAATTTCTAAATTCAAGAAAACCACCAAAGCTAAACCAAGAGATCAAAAACCTAAAATGATCCAAAAGAAATAAAATTGAAACAAGCCTCCTGATTAAAAAATCTCAGGACCAGATGGATTCACAGCAGAATTTTAACAGAGTTTCAAAGAAGTTCTATAATCAGTACTACTTAAATTATTCAAAAGGAGCAAAACGGGGAGAAATCCAAAACTCCTTCTATGACACCAGTATTACTATAAATACCAAAACAAGATAAAGGAACAACAACAACAAAGAAAATATAGGCCCATATTTCTAATGAACATATATACAAAAATTCTCAATGAAAGGTGTAAGATTCACACAAACACACATCAAAAAGATCATCCATCATGTTCAACTTAGTTTTCTTTCAGAGATGGAGGGAAGGTTCAATATGCATAAGTCAATGAATGTAATAAATCGTATAAATTGTCTTAAAGACAAAAATAACATGACCACACGATCATCTCAATAGACACAGAAAAGGTATTTGACAAAATCCAACTTACATTCATGACAAAAGTCCTGCAGGGAGTTGAACTAAAGTGGATATACCTCAACATAATTAATACAGCAAACCCACATGCAACATCATTCTAAATAGAGGAAAAACTGTATCTAGAGCAATGAGACAAAAGAGGAAATTAAAGGTATACTAACTGGAAAAGAAGAGGTCAAATTATCCCTATTTGCAGGTGATATAAAATTTCTAGAAGGATCAACACTTTCAGCAATGTGTCAGGATGCAGAATCAATTTTTAAAAGTCAGTAGCCTTTCTACATGCTTATAACAAGCAGTTAGATAAAGAGTTTATGGAAACACTCCCATTCACAGCAGTCACCCAGCAATACCTTGGCATACACCTAACCAAAGATATTACAGACCTCTACAATGAAAATTTTATATCTTGGACATTAATTGGTAGAATTAATATTGTGAAAATGATCATCCTACAAAAAGCAATTTATAGATTTATACAATCCCAATCAGAACCCCCATGGCATTCTTCACAGAAACAGAACAAAGTGTTAAATTTCGTTTGGAATCACAAAAGACCTTGGATAGCCAAAGCAGTATTGCACACAAAGAGCAATGCTTGGGTAGTTAACCATGGCAGATCTCAAGCTGTATTTCAGAGCAATAGTCATAAAAAAATACGATGGAATTGACACAAAAACAGACGTGTAGATCAATGGAATGAAGTTTAAAATTCAAACATGAGTGAACGAATTTCAGCCGTCTAATAATTTCAGAGGTGCCAAACACACACAATGAAGGAAAGACAGCATCATCAACAAATGATACTGACAAAACAGAACCTCAGAGTGTAGAAGAATGAAATTAGCCCATATTATCACCCTGCACAATAGCCAACTGCAAATAAATCAAAGACCTCAGTGTGAAACCTGAAATGCTGAAACTGCTAGAAGAAATCAAAGGTAGTAGTCAACAAGATATAGACGCAAGAAAGAGACTTTTGAAATCTGGCATTGGTCACTGAGAAATTAAGGTCAACAACTGACAATATCTCATTAAATTAAAAAGTTTCTGTACAACAAAAGAATCAATTAAGTGAAGAGGAAGCTCATAGAGAGAATATCTTCACTAGTTAGGCATCTAAATATACAAACAACTCAAAAAACAAAGAATCAAGGATCCAAATGACCAAATTTTAAAAATGAGCTATGGCTTCTTTCCCCACACTCGGTCCCCCTTCAATACTTGGGCCTAGGCCCATTCCTCCTCTCTCTGGCACAGATGTCTGGACAACCCTCTTAGTTGCAACCCACCCACTTCTTCCTGATCACCTGCACTCAATCCTGCTCAATTCTCCAACTTAGTATGATAGACCCTCCACAGGCTGTCTGCACACCCACCTTGACCCAGGCCTCCTTATCTGCCTGCCACAGACACACCTACTACACTGGTAAGTCAAATTCTTCCCACTACATCTTGATTCCCCTGCAGAGACAAAAATATTGAAGAAAACCCAAGCCAAAATGAAGATGGAATTCAAAAACTCAGTAAGTCAATTTGAAAAGACAGGAGAAAGTCTCACAAGCAGGATGAATGAAATGGAAAACTGAATATCAAGACTGGATCACAAAGTTGAAGAACTGGACTCCTCAAGCAAAGACTATAAAAAATGTAAAGACACACAGGAATGGAATATATAGGAAATATGGGACAACATGTAAAGTTACAATTTATGCATCGTAGGCATACAGGAAGGAGAAGAATCTCAGATCAATGGCATTGACCAGATCGTCAACAGGATTATAGGAGAAAACTTCCCTGAACTAAGAAAAATCATACCTATACAGACACAAGAAGCACATAGAACACCAATTAGGACAGGATCAGAAACTCCCCATGCCACATTATAGTAAGCATGCTAAAAGTATAGAATAAATAGAGGGTGAACAAAACTGCTAGAGAAAAACAAGAAGTTACATAGAAGGGAAAATCCATCAGAATTACAGCTGACTTTTAAATGCAAAATATGAAATCTAGAAGACCCTGGACCAAAGTATTCCCAGTTCTTAATGACCATGGAGTCCAACCCAGAATACTTTACCCAGAAAAACCATCTATCCTAGTTGAAAAGGAAAGGAAAATTTTCCACGACACAAATACGTTGAATGAATCCATGTCTGTTATATCACCCCTTCAGAGAATACTCTAAGCAATGCGAAGGACCAAATATAGCAATAACTATACCCATGAGGTTACAGAACAAAAACAAAGGAAGGTATAATTACAGAAACACAAAATAGGACCAACAAAACAAAGTAAAGTGATAGTAACCAACACACATCTTTCAATAATAATTCTAAATATCACAAAGTTGAAGAACTGGCCTCAACACCCCAGTCAAAAGACACATGCTAGAGGAATAAGAAACAAAATCCATCTTTTTTTGTCTTCAAGAAACTCATCTCAACTTCAAGGATAGGCACTACCTTGGGGTGAAAAGATAGAAAAAGCATCCTTAGCAAATGACACTAAGAAGCAAGCAGGCATTGCAATTCTAATCTCTGACAAAACAGACTTCAGATTAAAACTAATGTGAAGAGGTAAAGAGAGTCTCTTCATTCTAATCAAACAAAGAATTGACTGAGAATATACTACAATTGTAAACATACATGCAACAAACTCTGGTTTATCAATTCCAAAGGGATCAAAGCCCTCAATATGAAAGTAGAAACTTTGAAACTGCTAGAAGAAAGCATGGGCAGTGCACTACAAGATATAGGCTTATAAAAGGACTTTCTAAATCAGATTATCAGTTTCCCTGGCATTATAGTCAACAACCAGCAAATGGGACCTCATTAAACTAAAAAGCTTCTGTACAACAACAACAAAAAAAAAACAAGGAAGTGAAGAGGAAACCCACTTAGTGGGAGACTGACTGTACCTGATGCACATCTAACAGAGGATTAATATACAAAGAACTAAAAGAACAAAGAAACAAGAAAATAAATGACCTAATAAAAAGATGGACTAAGGACCTGAACAGAGAGCTCTCAAATGAGGAAATAAAAATGGCTAAGAAACACCTTTAAAATTGCTCAACATCCTTAGTAAGTACAGAAATGCAGATAAAAACCACTTTAAGATTTCATCTTACTCCAGTCAGACTGGTTAAGATCAAAAGAACAAAAGATATCAAATACTGGCAAGGATTTGGAGAAAGGGGAATCTTCATTTACTACTGGTGGGAATGCAAACTCTTGCAACCACTATGAAAAACAGTTCCTGAAAACCACTATGTGGAGAACTTTTAAAAAGCTAAAAATGAGTCTACCATACGATCCTGTTATACTACTCCTTGTCATACACTCAAAAGTCTCATCCTACTGCAAAGATACCTGTACATCCATGTTTATTTCTGCTCTTTTCACTAGGTAAGAGAGGTAAATAACCTTAATGTCCCTCAACTGACAAATGAATGATGAAAATGTGGTACACTTACACAATGGAGTTCTACTCAGTGGTAAGAAAGATAAAATTATGAAATTTGCAGGTAAATGCATGGAATTAGAAGCTATTAAACTAAGTAAACTGGTACAGACTCAGAAAAGCAAGTGACATATGTTCTCCCTCATTTGTGTATCTTAGCACCAATAACTTATATGTATTTATATATATCCTGAGGTAACAGTAGAAGCCAGAAAAATGGAAAGGAAGCATGGAGATAAAGGGAAAGAAAGAGCTTAAGAAAGGGAAATCGTAGGCAATAGATGTTACTGAGGGGGAAATGGGAAAAACGGGGGTATTCAACATGGAAATGGGGAGGGATGGACATATAAGAAAACATGGGGGTAAATGGAAAGAAGGAGCTCGAGAGACAGGGAATAATAGGAGACAGGTGTTATCAAGTGGAAAACGGGGTACATGGAGGTACTTAATTGGGGAGAGAAGGGGCTGGAGAGATGGCTCAGCAGATAAGAACACTGACTGTTCTTGCAGAAGACCCAGGTTCAAATCCCAGCACCCACATGGTGGCTAACAACTGTCTGTAACTCCAGTTCCAGGGGATCTGACAATCTCTTCTGTCCTCTGCAGGCATTGCATGACATGGGTGCACTTACCTACATGCAGGCAATACACGCATACACATAAAAAATAAATAACAAATAAAACATATTAAAAAATTGAGGGGGGAAGAGGGAGGTTAGATAGTGAAAGAGAGAGGAGAGATAAATAAAGCTTAGATGGCTTAAAAGCTAAAGGGATATGTATTAACTCAAAAATACCCTGAAAATACACATAAAATATCTGAACATGAGTACATGTGTATCCCTGAAGGCTATATTATAAAGAACACAGTGTGTCAAACAAGAGAAACCTCCCTTCAAGTTGTTGGTCAGGATAGTCCAAGAGACTCCCAATGCAAGCTGCTTATGGAGAAAAATCAATCAATGGTTCAACCCAGCTTGAAAGTCTAATAACCACAATGACTGGCATAGCAAACTATAGCTACTGGTGCAGAAGTGGAACTTTTATCTCGGGGATAATCAATAGCTATGTAATTGGATTTAAAACCTTCTCAATGGTAGAGAACTCATGGGGTAGCACTGTAAATATAGCCAAATACACATGGCTGTAGATGTCATAGATCCTAGAGAAAACCCTATTTCTGGCATAGCTCTAGACAAATTAAATTTCTTACTGTGTATTAAATATGGATCCTTATATTTACAGAGAAGTATACTGTACACCATTCATCAAAGAATCTTCTTTTTTCAACAGATGAAGGATATTACAGAGTTCTACAACTGGTCACACACAGAAAATATATGTCTGAGAGATGCCAGTCCTAAGTGACACACCTATAGTGTAACCTCTATACCTAAGGTTCATGAAACATAACAGAACAGGAGGTAGGAATAATACTAACACATCCCTCAGCTCTTACCAGTGAAACATTCTCGCACAATAAAGTGTGATGCACACAGAAGGCTACAACTGGCTAAGTTTTAGAGAACAAAATATTACAGAGTGTGTGTCCCTGTATAGGACTCCTATATTAAACCTCACCCACCCATGACTCAGGGATCACTGCAAAAGAGGGTGAAGAATAATTTTAAGAGCTAGGGTTGGTGCACGAACATAAGGAAACAGAGGATTTCAGGCCACTGAGAACTTGCTCATATGAACTTGAAAATAGTGACAGCATGCACAAGACCCATGCTGACTCAGACAAAAACCAAATATAGAATGAGGGAAATGGGCAGCAGGCCCCAACCCTAGCTGTAGAATTATTGGCAACTCATTACATCCTGATTACATCTGGGAGAAGGAAAGTAGATCTTCTTTAAGGGAGTGACTCTAGATAGGTTGACTATACTTCAGTGGATGAACTTGCACCAAGGGACATATGTTACAAAGGCTTGACCAGATAGGACTTAACATATATGACAGAATGCAGGAAATCTAGCTGGGGGAGGTTATGGGGCTACACAGACAGGGGAGGGAATCTAAATTTGATTAAGACTTATATGAAATGTACAAAAACTCAATAAAAATATATTTTAAATGTGCTATGGATCAGAATAGAGAGTTATCAACAAAAGAAATTAAATTACTAAGAAACACCTAAAAAGGGTTCAGCATCCTTAGTAATTAGGAAATGCAAATCAAAAGTATTTTAAGATTTCATCTTATCCGAATCAGAATGCTTAAAATGAAGTGAACAAATTATACCAAATATTGGCTTGGATGTGGGGAAAGGAGGACCCTCATTCACTGCTGGTGGCATTGCAAATTGGTGCAGTCACTGTGGAACTCAGAATGTAGAACTGCTGCAAAACTAAAAATGTATCTACCATATTATCTGGATATACCACTCCTTGGTATTTACCCAAAGAACACACCCTACTGCTTATATGTCTAGCCGTGTTTGTTGTTGCTCTTTCCACAGTATCTAAGAAATGGAAACAACCAACATATCCCTCATCTGATGGACAATGAAAATGTGCTGCATTTGGAGAAAAGAGTTTGTATTCAGTGGTAAAGATAAAGGAAATCATTTGATTTTCAGGTAAAGCACAAATGCTACAAGCTGTTATAATAAGTGAAATAACACAGACCCAGAAAAAAACAGTGACGTTTATTCTGTCTCATTTATGGATCCAAGATCCAAATCTTTAGATGTGAGTGTATATCCTGATATAACTGCACAAGTCAGGAAATTGGAATGAAATCATAGGGGTAAAGTGGAAGAAGGAGCCAGGAAGAGAAGGAAAGGAGGAGACAGTTGTTATCAAGGGGAAATGGAGTGGCAAGAAGGGGCATTACACAGGGGGAGAGATAGGAGAGATAAATAATGCTTGGATGGCATGAAAAACCAGAGGGTGTTAGTTACAATGCCACTGAAAACTACACATACACAATGTTTGCAAGTGCATGTGTATAGCTGGAGGCTATATAACATAAACACAGGGCCAGACAGGAAAAAACTGTAAGATATCGGTCAGTGTATTCTAATTAGCTCCCAAAATAACAGAAGGTACTGCCACAGTCCTTGACTGACTCACAGTACTTGAAGGTAAGACCTATTGATAAAGACAGGCCATACTCTGAACACAGGACTTTTAGCAACCAAGCTGGTAATGACCTGGAAGCCTCCTCCTTAAAGACTAGCTCTCATACTATCAGAGGATACAATGCAAGCTCTGACAGGAGAAAACAAACCCATGGTTTTACCCTGCCATAAAACTGAATAAACACAGCAGTGACTTGCCCAGCAAACTATACTGGTGCAGTAGTGACACTTAAAATTTGGTGGCAACCAACAGCCGTCTAATTGGACTTAAGGCCTACTCAAAGGGAGGGAATCTCATGTGTGGTACTGTAAACATAGCCAAATACACATGAGTTGAGATGTCATAGATCCTAGAGAAATACCTATGTCTGTCACATGCTTAAACCAACCTAATTTTTTATTGCATTCTTAATATGTATCCTATTATCTACACACATGTACCTCTCATCACTCATCCAAAAAAGTTGCTTATTTCAACAAATGGAGACTATTACAGAGTTCCACAACTGGTCAAACACAGAGAATAAGTGTGCCCTTGCTGGAGGAAGCAATTTCTTCAATGAATATAGACACAAAAATTATCAACAAAATACTAGCAAATAAAATCCAGGAACACATTAAGAAGATCATACATTGTGACCCAGCTGGTTTTATCACAGAAGGCAAGGTTCGGTCAACATATGTAAATCAATAAATATAATGCAACATGTAAACACACTAAAGGGCAGACACCACATAAGCATCTCAATTGATGGCAAAAAAAGGCATTTGACAAAGTCCAATATGCCTTAATGATAAACGTCCTGGAAGCATTAGGAATAGGTAAGGCATACCTCAAAATAACCAATGCTGTATACAATAAAACTACAACCAGCAGTTTTTTAAACAGAGATACACTGATAGCATTTCCTCTAAAATCAGGAACTAGCAAGAATTCCAACTTTCTAATCTCTTATTTAATATACTACTCAGAATCCATGGGACTTAGACACAAGAAAGGAAAACAGGTGTAAACATAGGACAGAAAGAAGTCAAACCATCCCTATTTGCAGATGACTTGCTTCTATATTTAAAAGACCTTATAGAATCTACCAGAAAATACCAAATGTAATAAATATAGTAAAGATGCAGGATACAAAATCAATAGAAAATAACCATTAGCCTTCTTATATATCAACAGTAGACATTCAGAGAAAGAAATTAGGAAAAATGTCCCAAAATATCTCCAAAAAGTAGAGATACACCTAATGAAAGAAAAGAAAGACCTCTGCAGTGAAAACTTCAAGACACCGAAAAAGAGTATCAAAGATACTAGATTATCAAAAGATTTTCCATTCTCCTGGAGTAGCAAAGTTAACATTGTAAAAAGGGCTATATCACCAAAATTGATTTACAGATTTGATTTAATACCTATCAAAATTCCAATGTCACATTTTGCAAATCTAAACATATAGTAAAACATATGAAACCAGAAAAGACCACATATAACCAAAGCAATCCTAAGGAGTAAGAACATAGCTAGAGGCATCACAATACAAGGCCCCAAAATGTACTACAGAACTATAGTGATAAGACAGTCTAACACTGGCATTAAAACAGGTAGGTAGACCAATGGAACAGAATGGAGAGTTTGGAAATAAACTGACAAAGCAATACCTACCAAATTCTTGACAAAATAAGCAAAATCATGCATTGGAAAAGAAAGCCTGTAAAATAAATGATATTGGTAAAACTAGATATCAACCTATGAAGAATGAAATTAAATTGCTATCTTTTACCTTGTACAAAAATCAATTTGAAAAGATCAATGACCTTAATTTAAAACCTGAAATGTTAAAAACATGGAATATTCTACAGGACACTGGGGTAGACAAGAACTTTCTGAACAGAACATCAATAGTACAGGAATCAACCCCAAATATCAACAGATGAGAATAAAATCAATTTAAAAGTTTCTGCACGGTAAAGAAAACTATCTCCAGAGTACACAGACATTCCACAGAATGGAGAAAATCTTTGACAGCTATGCCTCAATCAGGGGCTAATATTCAGAATTTACAATGAACTGTGCAGATTACCTAAAAAGGAAATAAAATTACCAATCAGCAAACAAGCTAACAAATTGAATAAATGGTTCTCAGAAAAAGAAATACAAATGGCTAGCAACTATTAAAAAGTGTTCAACATCCCTCATGAGCAGGGAAATACAATTACAACTATTTTGAGGTAGTACTTCATCTTAGAATGGTTATGGTCAAGATATCTGACAAATGGTAGAGAGGATATAGAGAAAGAGGAATCCTTACTCACTACTAGCCAGAGTACAAGTACAAATTAATACAAACATTATGGAGCTCACAAAAATAAATAAAGTAGATTTACCATATGATCCAGCTGCTTCATTCCTGAGCATATATCCACATAACTTTATCTCTTACCATAGAAATATTTGCACCCCCATGTTTGCTGCTGCTCTGTTCACTAAAACAAGGAAATGGAACCAACCTAGTTGCTGTCCATCAACAGATGAATGGATAAGAAAAATCTAAGATATAGATAGATATAGATATAGATGATTAGATATAGATATAGATATAGATACAGATACAGATATAGGTATAGGTATAGATATATATATAGGTATTAGTCAGCTCCAATGAAAAATAAGAGCACTGGCTGCTCTTGAAGAGGACCTGGCTTCGATTCCCAGCACCTACATGGCAGCTAACAACCATCCATAATTCTAATTCCAGAAGAATTCAATGCCCTCTTTTGACCTCTGTGGGCATTGCACGACATGGGTACTCTTACACACATGCAGGTGATACATTTATAAAAGAAATGTAAAAGAAATAAATTTTAAAATGTAAAATGCAATCGTAACATTCATAGGAAAATGGATGCATTTAGAATGTGTAAGACTGAGGCCACCCAAGCTCAGAAATAAATTAGCCTCTTGTTCTCCCTCATCTGTGAATTCTAGTTTATAATTTATATTCTTTCTCTAGAAGTTACCAACACAAAATTACAGAATTCAAGCTTCTCTGTCACACTAGCAAACACCCAAATACTTCCCAAAAAACTCAAATATGTTTAAAAGAGTCCCAAAGACAAGCTCTGTCAGACAAATAGCAGATACTCAAGCAGTTCAGAAGATTCTCCAAGTTGACAACAAAGAGAGAGAGAGAGAGAGAGAGAGAGAGAGAGAGAGAGAGAAAAGCCTACAGTGTGTTGATTGGAACATAAAGGGATTCAGTGACCACAAGTTCATCTTTTGTATTACAGTGTTTAGAAAAAGAAAAATTAAGGCTTGCTATCCTTTATTATACCTTTCTACTTTGCAGAAGAACAATAGGCTCATCGATTTGATTGTCTTTTGACTTATGAAGTTAATTTCCTTACATTACCATCAATTCTCACTCATATTGCTTGCTCAGGGGTAGACTTTGTAGTCATTTGCTATTTTCCTTCCCTGAAATTTGTCGAGCTCAAGGCTCCACTCTCCTTAGCATATCTCATCTTCGCCATAGTTTTAGTACTTTTATGGAAATAGTTTCAGTAAGTTACCAGATGTTTCTTTTCTGCTTCTTAATGTCAATGTTTTCCCTCTTAATATGTGTGTATTTTTTGAGAACCAATGATTTGGGGGTGGGGACCTTAGTCATATCAAAAATCCCTTTGATGATCACTGTCTTTTGCCCAAAGCTTCCAATTTTCTGACTTTTAACATGAGACTAAACTTATTCTCATTTGTCATTGTGAAATATGTTAGCTCTAAGATTGCTAGCATATTATAAAGTATGCAAATTTGGGGATTATTACAAAATGCACTTTTAAACACGAATACTGTAATATATGCAGTTGTGTAAAATGTGTGGGATTAAACCTAGGGATCATGCAAATTCCTTGAATTTATTACTCTAAGAAAATAGAGCAATAATTTTTCTAGGCTTGATAAAGTCTATGAGAGAACTGACATTGGCTTTTCATCATGGTAATCATCATAGTTAATCCCATTAACCTTCAAATTAGGCTCTTTCTGGGTTGGCTACACCAATGCTTGGTCATCAGAAAATCTCACTCGTTGAGGGTTGTTGTTCAAAATTTTCTATAGCAGCTATTTCTGCTGGTAGAACGTGAAGAAAAGCTGAGTAACAAGTACAGTTTGAGGAAATGGCCATGTTCTTTGTGCTTATTATTTCCAGATTAGTCTGGAAACAACAGGATTAAAATGCCAACTGTGAAAGGCTGGAGAGATGGCTCAGTAGTTAAGAGGACTGACTATTTTTGCAAAGTACCAAGGTTTGATTACCAGCACCCACACAACAGCTAACAACCATTTGTAACTCCAGTTCCAGGGGAATCTGATGCCTTCTTTTGACCTCACAGGCATTGCATGATATGGGTGCACTTATACACATGCAGGCAATACACTCATACACATAAAATAAAAATAATAAATAAATTATATTTTTAAATGTCAACTCTGAGTTTTTAGGCCCATCATTTCTTAGCAAGGAAAACCTTGGATACATGTTGTGTTCACTTTACAGGCTATGGGGATTGCCTTAAGATGGAGCTCTATTTAGCACACTTTTCATCTCAATATTGGTTATTTCTGCCCTGGTTGAGCTTTCCGTCCTGAAGCAATAGTGGTTTCTGATGATTTTAAATGAAGAAGCTGCTTAAACGTCTTATGTAATTTCAGCCTCTGTGGTTCTTTGTATTTTCCATTTGTGCTTATACTAGCATGCCACTCCAGCGTGAAGGTTTAATGTAGATTTAAGCAAAGTCTGATGCCGGTAGATAATTTCTACTCAGACACTAGGCCTCTTCAATACTGTTGCTATGGGAGATGATATATCCTGATTCTGTTGTCATAGTAACTCATGTACTTGACCTGAACTCATTCAGACTTCCACATCAAAGGCAGCTTTCCCTCAGCTGCCAGAAGCGCCTTTTCTTTTGTCAGTTCAGAAAAAAATAGAGCAAAGTTCTTTCTCTGTAAATATTAGAAATCCGATAAATTATTTGGTTCCATAATTCAGAAGCAGTTGCTTCTGAAATTTTTATTATTGTTAGTATATGCATATACATGTGGGGCTTTTGCAAAATGGTAATATACTAGATGAAACTCACTTATTGCTTCCCAAACTGTTGGAGGAGTATCCAGATCATATATAATTCATTACTTGAAGTAACAGAAAAATAAGTAGTGATTATCTGAACACTTTCTATACAATAAGAACCATTTCTTGATCCTCACAAGTAGCTAGATTAGCACTAGCTTATTATTCAAAGTATAGAAACTTAAGTTAATGCATCAGTGAAATAAACCACAGAAGATAGAAATAGGAAATGGACAATATAATAGGTTATAAATGTTATTTCAAGGTAGTTTTAATTTTTCAGTTATGTCATTATTAATAGATTTAATTATAACACCACATATTTCAAGCCTGGTTATATATCTTTTCTTATAAACTATTTGCTGAAGCAGTTTTATTGATCAATTTTGGTTTTGTACAATCTCATATATGTATACAATGTACTCTGATTACTCTCTCCCACACCTTCTATCAACACCTCCCCACACACTGCATCCTGGTAAGCCCCTTTTACAGACTCATGACTTTGAATTTTATTTTGTGATCCATTTAGTTTAACCAGGACAATCTCTGTGACCATTGGATTGGAACTATCATTGGAGCCTGGTGAAGTCAACAGTGGGAACACAATGAAGTCAATGAGTTTTTCTTCCTGAATCTATCAATAGGACGTAGTTCAGTAGTGATAGGTAGGGTCCCCTGAGCCTCTACTCCATCTATTCCTGACTGTTGACAGTGTCATTCTTGTGTAGGCTGAGTAGAGACATCTGCAACTACTGTAAGTACATGATTGCAATAGTTGTATCTTATGCAGAAGATGGCATTTCACAGCCCTTTTCCCTATGTTCCAGCTCTTGCATTCTTTCCATTCGTGCAATATTCCCTGAGCCTTAGAGACGGTGGTATATGTTCTAGTTTAATTTCTGTTGCTGTCACAAATACTGTAATGAAAGGAACCATAGGTGAAGAAAGGGTTTAGTTGGCTTACAGTTCCAAGTAACAATCCATGAACTCAAGAGAGGAACTGAGGCAGTTAATCACATCACATTCACAGTCAAGAGCAAAGAGAACATAAACACATTCATGTTTCCCTGCTTACTTCTGTTCAGCTAGATTTCTTCACTCAGTACAGTTCAGGGCCCAGTCTGTTGGTGCCACCAACATTCAGGTTGAGTCTTCTCACCTCAATTAACAATCAAGACAATCCTTCACAGACATGCCACATTCCATATTCACTTCTCCCTTACAGTCTATGATCTCCCGAGGCATTTTTTTTTAAATCAGGTTGATCTTGCTATATCACCCAACCAAAGTATGTGGTGTGTTCATCAACAGAGTCTTATCATCTAGCTCTGGTGGGCAACAAAGAGGAATGACAAGAGCCTATATTGTTTTGAGAACCTCTGGGGACTCTCAGATCAACAACTTATGAGATGTTTTACCAGTTCATGCAATGGCTTTATGATCTATGATGATTAATCTTGACTGTCAACTTGGGATTTAAAATCACCTAGAAGACAAACTTCTGAGCATATTTGTGCAGGAGTTCCTCGGTTGTGTTACTTGAGGTGGGGTAACTCATCCTAAATGTGAGTAGCACCATTCTATGGCCTGGGATCCTGGACTGAATAAAAAGGATAAAGTGAGCTGAGCACCAGCATTCATTGATTTTTGCTTCCAGACTGTGGATGCTTCTTCACGCTCCTGCTGATGTGCCTGCCTGCCATGAATGACTACGTGAAAATAAGCCTTTCAGTCCTTAAGTTGATTTTGTTACTTTGTCACACAAAAAAGAAAAGTAATTAATACATGATCCTTTTCACTTGACTTTGAGCAGTACCTCACATTTTTTGAGGATATTATCTCCTTTTTTGGAATTATTTTCTATAAGTGGTTATTTGCTTTTTATTATCTTGTTATTTTAATTTCCCCATTTTTCATTAACCAAAATTATTTCTTCTAATATTAAACAGTTACTTTTTTAACATCTAAGTCTCTAAAAATATTTGGAAAAGAATTCTTCTTAATTTTTTGAGTACAGTCTCAGTATGTTACTGAGGTTGGCCTGCAACTTGTGGCTTTCCTGTTTTGCCTCTCAAGTGTTGCAGATTACAGATGCGTACCACCATATTGGAGGGATTTTCCTTTCATAGTACGAATTATATAGCAACATTTGCCTTTTATGAAGTAGCTGTCCAGTTGTCCCAATTGCTTCTATTGAAACTGTTTTTCATTTTCCCAATCATATGTGACCATTATTACATACTAATTTCTTGAAGTATGTGGGTATATTTCAAATCTTCCTACCCTGTTTCATTAATCTATTCTTTCAAGTGCTAGTACCAGTTTCAGTTATCTAGACAATACTATATTTTATACCTAATTGAGTTTGTATTGCTGTTTTTCAAAGTTTTTTGTACAGTTCATTTTGATGGAAATTTACAAATTGTACATATTTAAAGACCACCATATTATGTTTTGATGCATTCATACATTGTGTGATGTTCAAATTTAAGTAAGCATTTGTATCTCCTCAAATATTCATCATCCATTTATGGTGAAACCATTAAAAATATTTATCCCATGTTCTTTGTAACACCGGAAGTTACACTATCTAACTGCAATTTACTAGGAATTGCCCAATTTATTCCCACTCCTGTCCTCTGCTCTCCCAGTCGCTGATAACCACTTTTTTTAGTGTTTGTTATAGCAATTTTAAAATGTTTTCCCTCAGAGGAGCTTTAGAACTGATTTATCCTTCTCTGGGGAAAAAAAGCCCTGGTGGCATATTTTAAATTAAATTCTTAATAAACTTTGCTGGGCATGGTGGTGTACATCTGTAATACTAGCACTTGGGGGAGGCTAAGGAAAAAAGATCATGCATTCCAGGTCAACTTAGGGTATGCCGTGTGACTTTCTATCAAAAACAAAAAATGTAAAGTAAATTAAAAATAGGTTGTAAAATTTGTAAACTAATTGACATCTTAAGTATGTTGGGCTTTCCTATTCATGACGGAATTATTACTTTTTTTTGTCTTTTTGAAGCAGGGTCTCCCTGTAAGCCCCAGCTGTCCTGGAACTCACTACGTAGACCAGGCTGGCCTTGAACTCACAGAGATCGGCCTGCCTCTGCCTCCCGAGTGCTGGGTTTAAAGGTGTGTGCCACCACGCCGAGCTATTTTTACTTTTTCATATCTTTTCAGGAGTTCTTACGCATTTCCTCATATATCCTTTCCACATTACTTGTCACATTGCTTCCTGAGAATGTTGTTATTTTCATAAATGAGAATTCTTTCTTTCCTTATGTCTTGTTTTGCATTATTGTTTATGTTTAAAGACATGGGCTTTTGTATGTTAATTTATATGCCACTGCATGTATCAAAACTTTTGTTATTTATGTTAACTTTGTCCTTAGATTCCCCAAGATGCCCACATATATTATGCAATCTACAAATGGAAAAATTAAAACATTTTGTAACTCCTGTCTACAACTGGTTTGTAGTGTTCTCACATACATGCAAGCAATACACTCATACACATAATAAATAAAATATATTAAAATTCATTGGCTAGTAGATCCACCAGTTGAAATAGCTAAGAGAGTGGAGAATTTCACTGATTTTGAACTTAGAAGAAATGTTTCTTATTAGGAATTTTAGTATTGATATTAGTATTGATATCAACATATTGTAGGTCTTTATGTGTACATATCACATTTTATGGACCCGTAGGCATGAAATATAGAAAATTCCCATAGTTTTATGGCCTTTTCATTTTCTTTTTCATTCACTTTTTAGAATGCATTGAATTTTATTAAGGACTTTAAAGGTTTCTAGAAATTTTCATACTAATGTTCTCCTTAGACTTATCAGAAGGGAATTATGTTAAAGAGATTCTTAATTATTAAATCAATACTGATGGTTTATTGTTTCTTAATATTATGTATTATATGGTTCTGTTAACTGAAAATTTGGAAGATTTCCATCAACATCAATAATTGAAATTGTCCTAAGATTTTCTTTTACTGTACTATCTTAATCAGGTTTTCATATCAAAATCCTGATTTCATACAAATTATTTTGATCACATTCAAACTCCCCCACCCCTCTCCACCCTTAAATTACTGTGCTACACCCAGCTCATGTCCTCAATTATTATTTGTCTTTTTTAAAGGTCTATTGAATCTAATCTGTATTTCCCAAAAGTTCTTGGGTATAGGTTCATATGTGAAACCACACTGTGATGCCCAGACAACATCATTTCCTAGTACTCACTTATCACCTCTGGCTCTCATAATAGTTCCACCTCTCTTCCACAATGATCCCTGAGTCTTGGGATGAAAGGGTATAATATAGGTCATCCATTTAGTGTTGAGCATTCTGAAGTCTCTTATTCTCTGCATATTGACCATTTGTTGGTCTCTGTGTTAATCATCATCTCCTGCAAGAAGAACCTTCGCTGGTGAGAGGTGAGAGATGCACTAACAACACCAATAAGTTATTTTAATAACTATGACCATTTAGCAGAATGATAGAACTAGGTCTTACCTTATGTTCTGTCATCTCTGGCCACTGACTCTTGGCCCTGATAACAGCATCAGGTATGAACTCTATCTTACAAAACAGGCCTTAAATCCACTCAAATGATGATTGGTTACTCCCATAACATTTGTGCCACTATTGTACCAGTGGACATATTAGTCACTTATTACTGTAGTTTTAGTGTTCACAACTGAGTAAAGCTGATGACCACCTTTCTCTGGCAGTAACATTTATAGCAGCTTCTAATATGATGAAAGCTAGCAGGCAGAGATGCAGGATTGAGGTCAGTATTAGCTTTACTTCTCCTTGCTTGTTCTGCAACACTGGTATGTAGTGTTTAATATTTTTTTTTCTTCTTGGTACTTAGGACTATTACTTTTTCTCTAACAATTGCTATATCCCATATAGTATGATATATAGGGATCCTATTAAATTAATGTTTTTAATGCTGAAATTTTTGTTTGTGGTTCCTGTTTCATGATATAATCATATATCTTTATGAGGTAGAGTGTGACATTTCACTACTTGTATACAATGAGTAATTATCAGATCAGAGTAATTATTTTATCTATCACGTCCAATATACTTTATTTCTTTGTGCTGAGAACATTCAAAATCCCTTCTACTAATTTTGAAATAGTCAATTATTGCCAAACATAGCACTGTGGAAAGAAAATTAGAAGTTACTTCCCCTCTCTGGCAACCATCAACCTATTCATTTTTCCTTTTCCCACACTCTTGGCTCTGGTAAGCACTATGCTATTTGGGAACACGAGATCAACATTTTAGCTTCTAAATATGAGTAAGAACATGTGGGATTTCACTTACTGCTCCTGACTTATTTAACTTTGCATTATTTCTTCCAGTTCCATCCCTTTTGCTGAAAATTACATAATTTCACTTTGTTTATGAATCCATGTCTTAGTTATTGTGAATAGTTATGCAATAAACACACGTGGATCTTATTTTCTTTTCTTTTAATAGAGAATTTTAAAATTAGTATTAGACTTACATTTTTTCTTTGAATTGTGATAAAAGGAAATGGTTGTGGTATTTTGCCTTATTAAATTTAATGATGCTTTCTTGTGACCTATCAAGTGGCAAGTTTATATGGGTATTCCTTGGCTTGTTTACTGTTTTTCTGTTCACTCATTGTAAAAAATGACCTATATCCAAAAAGATGTACTTTATGATTATCTAAATTAGGTACTAAATATTCTTGCTTTTTTTCCTCCACCTTACTTATCTTGAATATGACATATAGAAACATGTTGGCATGCTTCTGAATATACTTTCTTGCAGTTAAATTTCTGCCTCATGAAAGTATAGATGTATTAGTTACTGCATCAGTCTTTATAATTGTTTTTCCTTTCATTGATAATTGTGGCTGTCTACATTTATAAAGAGTAAAATAAAGGTGGAATGAAGGTAGAGAAAAGTGAAAATGCCATGATTTTTTTTAAAGAGGGCTAAAAAGAGAAGAAAATGGAACAAGGAAGGGGAAAACAGGACCACAAACCGTCATTTAGATGATATGTAGCTGTGAAAAAAATTAATTAAATCTGACAAGTCAACTAATAGAACCTCAGGAAAAAATGGTGCTCAATCACATGTTCCTACACTGTATCCATAGGAAGTGTTTTTTCAGTTAGCAAATAGGTGCACTTGTCTGGCCACCACTCAGAATGTGACGGTACATTTTTTCTATATAGACTTCATTTTTTTCCAGTTTTTAGTAAAATATTTTTTGCTTCTTTGAGAATTCCATACATGCATACAACATATTTTATGTATTTTTATCATATTCACCCCCTTGCTCCTCACAAATCCACCTCATACCTACCACCTCTGAACCTCATGTCCTCTTTTTTTTTTTTGGACACCCACTGAGTCCAGTTTGTGCTGTCCATATACCTAAGGGTCATCCACTCACTTGACTATGGGTGACCTTCCAGATAGACTTCTTAGAGCACATTAAAGGGGTGGAAATTGGAGTTCGGCAGACAAAACAAGACGAATTTCTCTGTTCTGGAGACAGGTACATATCTAGACACAGAAGATTCTCTTAGCTATTAAAATTACTTATTTATTCAACAATTATTCAAAGATGTGTTTGGTACTAAGTCATCTTTTATCTAATCCAGGTTCTGTTTAAATATTTTATTTATTATTTTTATTTTATATCTATGAGTGTATTGCCTGCATATACACAAGTGCACCTGTGTCATGCAATGTCCACGAACGTCAGAAGAGGGCATCAAATCCCCTGGAACTGGAGTTATGGATGATTGTTAGCTGCCATGTGGGTGCTGAGAACCAAAAACAGGTCCTCTGAAGGAGCAGCCAGTGCTCTTAACCACTGAGCGCAGCTAACACTAACTAGATTTTAAAATACTTATGAATCTAATTTCTTAAGTGCTTTAATTTTCTTAACAGTACTAGTGTGCAAAAAATCAAGAATAATTTTATTCTTATTCTCTATCCAGTACAATGTAAACTCCACAGGGATACAAATTTTTGTTCTAAAACACTGCCATCATGTGGTGCACTCTACATAAATATCAGTTATATTAATGTGTGAATATGACAAAGTTCACAGAAATTATAATATCAGACATAGGCAGATATAGTAATATATTTTCATAAGAAATCAATAAACTATGATGTCACCACACTGTACTGCCTCACTGAAAACTTAGTATGTATTTAATAAGTACTCGATTTGCTCTAAGTCCCTCTGTTAGCAATTATGATTATAAAGACAGATGTAGAACAGTGCTTGATCTCTTAGAACTAAATATCTTGTAAGAGGACTCCAACTGTGAATTTTGCATTAAATTGTATTATATTTACATTAGGCTGTTAAGCTCCAATAACAAAACAAACCAAAATAAAATAGCAGTGAAATAAGTCCATGCTTTTCAATCTTTGCAAATCCATGCAATTTCACAGGAATCATTTGTGAAAGGCCACTATTCACAGCGTGGGAATTCTTATGAGGGTGCATTAGACTATGCTTAGCCATATCAAATGTCAAATCATCTCAATACCAAAGAAACAACGAGAAAATATGAATATGTTGTTTATTTCACAAATACATAATATACCAAAAATCAGAATTAAAAGGACTTCTGCAGGATGAGAGAGTACCAGGGGTCTAGCCATCCAGCACCAGCAGGACCAGGGAACACCCTGCAACCAGGCCTCCAGCCTTTTCTGGAACAGAGAGCACTGTACAACCAGGTGTCCAGCTGCTATAGGAACAGAGAGCACTGTACCAACCACACCTCAAGCTCCAGTGACTCCAGAGTACCCTGTAACAAGGCTTCAGGCTACCACAGGATCTGAGAGCACTGTGGAAACAGCCACCAAACATGACACATCCCCAAACAATCCCCTTATAGCTGAAATGTCTGATAAATAATTCAGAGTCTTACTTCCAAAAAGAATTAGTGATCATATAGACGAATCAAACAAATAAATGCACAAGTTAAGGAAATCTATTAAAGACCTCAAAATGACAGTCTCCAAAGTTAAGGAGTCAGTAAATTGGAGGCAAAAGTTCAAATATGGAGGAAAAATTCAACAAGATGATTGAAACATTGAAAATGAACCAAACAAATATTTGAAATCAATTAAACAAAAATCACAACAGATAACTAATTAAAAGGCAAAACCATGCAAAGAACAGACATATACAAGAAAAAAAATATAAAGAGCATGAACAAAATTTCCAAAAAGTGTAGGTTATATTCCAAACTTGAGAATTCATGGTGCAAAGAAAGGAGCAGAGATAAAATCAAGGGAAAATAGGCAGACTGTTTAAAAACCTTTTAGCAAGAAACTTCCTAAACTTAGAGAAATAAGTACACATCCAAACACAGGAAGTATACAGGATCCCAAACAGAGAAAAACTTCTTCACAACACATCATAGTGAGGATATAAAAATGCAAAGCAAAGAATAATGCTAAAAGCAACATGAGAAAAATGCCAACTCAAATACAAGAAGGAAGAAGAAAGATAGCCTCCTCCTGGTGAATATATGAAAATGTACACTTCATGAAAAGAACAGAAGAACAAACTAGACTTTGAAAAGAAACAATCACATCCAACACAACAACTTAGCAAATTCTTAAAACTAATATGGAGGAATGAAATACCAAAAATTCAGCAATACAGAAAATCACCAAATAAATTTATAAGAAATAGTACACTCTTTTTTACAGCCACTTTAAGTGTAATGACTGCAACTCCCCACTAAAAGGACATAGACCTATAGACTGAATGAAAAATAAACAAGAACCAACTATACATTGTCTCTAAGAAATGCACCTAACCAAGAAATATATAAGACTCGGTATCAATGGATCAAAACAGTCTATCAGCAAATGGAAACTGTAAACAAACAGGTATAGCTATCATATCAGATAAAGTAAAATTCAAACCAAAACTAAGTAGAAGAGATAAAAAGGGACATATTAACAAAGGAGCAATTCATCAAGATAAAACAATTGTAAACATTTGTGCACCAAATATTGGACCCTAATGTTATAAAACAAGCATTGGTAGCACAAACCTTTAATCCCTGCACTTGAGAGGGAGAGCCAGGAGGACCTCTGTGAGTTTGAGGTCAGTCTGGTCGCAACAGTGAGTTCCAGTCCAGTCAAGCTTACATAGTGAGACCTTGCCTAAAAAAACAACAAAACACTGAAATTTATAAAAGGCCATATAGGTTTTCATGCAATAATATTGGGAAACTTAAATGCTCAACTCTCATATTTATATAGGTCTTCCAAACTAAAAATAGACACGGATCGACTTGAATTAAGAGCTATATACAGAACATTCCACCTAACACATATGGACTACACATTTTCTCATAGACACATGTTGTAAAATTTACTATAACATAGCACACAAAGCAAATCTCAGCAAATAAAAAAATTAGGCAATTCTCAATCCCCATAGACAGCAAGAAATAAAGATTGGGGAAGAAATTAATGAAATTAGGAATACGTCAAATGAACCAAACAAATACTTCGTTCTTTGAAAAAGTTAATAAGATCGACAAACCCTTAGCCAATCTAACACAAAGAAAAAAGGAAAAGATACAAATTATCAAAGTCAGAGATCAGGAGAGTGTCATTACAATAGACTCCAATGAAATATTAAAGATTGCTTTATAAACATACACTCTAAAAATATGGAAAAACAAATAAATAGAAGAGCTTCTAAATACATATCATCTACCAAAATTAAAGACAGAACATATAAATGAGTTTAACAGACCCACCAAAAAAAAAAATGAAATAGAATCTGTACTCAAAAGTCTTCCTTGAAACAAAAGCCCTGAACTGGACAGACTAGCTGCTAAATTCTACCAAACTTTCAAGGAAGATTTCACACCAATTCTTGTTCCACAAAATAGAAAGGGAATAAGTACTATCGAAGTCCTTCTACAACCTTCTCATCTTTTTAATACTAAAACCAAGTAATGACACAACGAAGAAGAAAACTACTGGCAAATTTATTGAACATAGATGCAAAAGTTTTCAACACAATATTTGCAACTGAACTCTGGAACACATTATGAAGACCATACACTGGGGTCGGAGAGATGGCTCAGCTGTTAAGAGCACTTACTGATTTTCCAAATGACTCAGGTTTGATTCCCACAACTTACATGGCAGCTAATATCCTGCACTTTTTTTAATCATACATTATGATCAAATGGGCTTCATCCCAAAAAGGCAAAGTTGATTAAACGTACATAAATCAACACGCTAAAGGACAGTAACCACATAATCATTTGGATTGATACCAAAAAGCATTTAACAAAGTTCAACATGCTTCCATGATAAAAGTTCTGGAGATGTTAAGAATAGATGGCGCATACCTCAACAAACCTACAGCAAACACTATATTAAATGGAGACACACTAAGAACACTTCCCTTGAAAACCAGGAACAAAACAAGGACTCCTTCTTTCACATCTCTTATTTAATATAGTGCTCAAAGTCTATAACAATAAGATATGAGAAAGGCAAAAAGGTATAAAAATAGAATAAGAAGAAGTGAAACTATCCCTATTTGCAGATGACATGATTCTATACTTAAAAACCCTTATAGAACCTAGTAAAAAACTCTCAGAGAGATAAATTAAGAAAAAATATCCTATTGAAAATAGCTCCAGATGGCTCAGTGGTTAAAATCACTGGCTGTTCTTGCAGAGAACCTGGGTTTGCTTCCCAGCATCCACATAGTGGCTAATAACCCTCAGTAACTCCAGTTCCATGGGATCCATTGCCCTCTTCTGGCTTCCACAGTCATTGCACACAGGCATGCACTTACACACATGCAGACAAATTGCTCTTACACATAAAATAAAAATAAATAAATAAGTAAAGTAAAAGTAAATAGCTCCAAACACTTAAGTACCTAGGAATACACTTCACCAAAGAAGAAAGCAACCTCTACAAGAAAACTCCAAGACATTTGAAAAAGGAAAATAAAGAAGATACCAGAGAATGGAAAGACATTCCATGTTCCAGAACTGGCATAATCAACTGTGAAAATGACTATACTACCAAAATCAGTCTGCAGATTTAATGCATTACCTATAAAAATTCCAATTTCACAGATCTAGAAAAAAAAAATCTAAGAATTCATCTGTAACCACAGACAAGAACGAATTAAGGAGTAAGTAATAACACAGATGATATGAGCATAAAAATGGACAGACCAATGAAAGAAAATGGAAAACTCAGAAACTGACAAGCTATGCTTACCAAATTCTTAACAAAAACGTGCATTGGAATAAATATTGCCTTTTCAACCAATGTTGCTGGCAAAACAGGATATCCACCTGCCAAAGAATGAAATTAGATTCATATCTTTGATCTTGTATAAAAATCAGTTCATAATGGATCACAGACCTTAATTTAAAACTTTAAATGCTGAAACTTCTAGAGAAAAGCAGGAAATACTTTTCAGGACATTGAGATAGGCAAGAACTTTCCAAATAGTACACCAACAGCACAGGAATTAGCCCCCAAGTAAAAACAGATGGGACTACATGAAATTAAAATGTTTCTGCACAGTAAAGGAAACTAGCTCCAAAGTACACAGACATCCAATAGAATGAGAGAAAATGTTTAGCGGTTATACATTAAAGAATACCCAGAATTTACAAAAAACTGCACAAATTAAATAGGAAAAGAAAGGTACCAGTCAACAAATGGGCTAACAAATTAAATAGACATTTTTTAAAATTAAATACAAATATCTCATAACAATTCTTAAAAACATTCAACATTCCTAGTCATAAGGGAAATGCAAATTTTAGTTACATTGAGATACCACCTCACCCCAGTCAGAATGGCTATAAACAAGAAATTCCACGTTGGAGAGGATATGGAGGAAGAGGAACTTTTATTCACTGCTGGTGGGAATACAAATTAGTATAGCTATTATGAAAATCAGTTTGGAGAGTCTTCAGTGAATTAAAAATAGAGCTATCATATAACCCAGCAATTTTACTCCTGGACATAGACCCAGAGAACTCCATACCCTACCAAAAAGATACTTGCACCCCCATGTGTACTGCTGCTCTATTCACTTATAGCAAGAAAATGGAACCAAATTAGTTGTCCATCAACAGATAAATGAATAATGAAAATCTGGCACATATATAAAATGAAATATTATTAATCTCTAAAGAAAATTTAAATCTCAAAATTTTCATGAATATGGATGAACCTAGAATGTATAACACTCAGAGTGTCACTCAGTCTTAGAAAAAAAAATCACATGTTCTCCCTCATATGAGGACCCTGGCCTATGATGTACAGATGTATATATGCAACAAATGCTCATATTGGTGTAGTATAACATTTGGAAATGAGAATAAGTAATAAAAACGCATTACTAATGAGTTCATATTATATATATATTTATTTATTTATTTATTTATATATTTATTTATTTATTTTACTTTGTGTAAGTCCTTTGAATTCTTTCTCAACATATGGCACAACTTTCAATGAAAATAAGTCCTTAGCTAAGTAGTATCCCCATGTTATTCTCCAAGGGGCTGTTATCTTACTGGGAAATCTGAAATTCAAGTTATGTGTCCATTGTTTGAATAATCTGTATGTTGTAGATTTTTGTAAGTACTTTTTAAACTTGGTGTTTTTATTCTTCAAATAAGAGAGACAGAGACAGAGACAGACAGACGAGAGAGAGAGAGAGAGAGAGAGAGAGAGAGAGAGAGAGTGGGGGCGTGGACAAAGCTTTCCTAACTATCACAAATACTTTCTTTCTGAGTTATAAGCCTTCCCTTCTTGTTGTATATGAGCACATTACTGTAACATGGAAATGAAGCCTATTGTAGCCTTTGAAAAAGCAAAAATTTAGGGAGGAATTGAATATATTTCTTTCTTTTACTCATTGAGAAAACTAACTTTATTACCTTTCTTGGCTCCATCTCAAATCATGGCTGTGCCATAAGCAATATAAAAAAATAGGGTAATTGAATATCCATG
>NW_008350357.1:461044-464877 GCF_000622305.1 Nannospalax galili
TTGGCTTTTACAAATATATGAATAAGTGAAATCAGTTTGGAGAAAATGGAATGTATGTATTCCGTATGGAATTTTGTTAATGGAATGAATATATGTATATATATATATATATATGGAATCAAATTATAACAAACTAGAAAAAAAACCTATAGGAAAGAGAAGATACAGATCAGAAGGGAAAAGTGGTAAAAGAGGCCACTATGTTGCTTTGCATTTTTTACTTTGGTAATATATAAATATTCCATATATTTGTAAAAGCCAACTAAACAACAACTAAACAAGATAAAGTAATGACTATCAAAGAAAGCCAAAATGAATATTTTATTGTGCATTTAACTTGTGACTGTACTATACAGAAAATATTTCAAATTATTTCAGAATACAGACCTTTGTTCTATGCATTCCTAGTGGAGTACAACTTGAGAGTCAAACCATGTAAAAGTTTTAAACTATTTTGAAAATTTCTACCTTAGCCTTCCAAGTTCTGGGAATACAAGTATACATTATCATACTCAGCAATAATTAGTATTTTTTGTTTTTCTAAAGGTATTTGTTTGTATATATGTAGAAATACATAGAGATAAATATTTATACATTTGCTATATAAATGATAAATGATTTATATATCAATCACAAATGTATTGAATTTGCATATTCATAATCTATCATACAATGGATGACTAATACATCCAGCAGAACATTTACTTTTATAAATAAGAGATAAATAAATAGCAAGAGAAAAAAGACAAAATTCATAGCCAGGAGTGGTGGTGCACGCCTTTAATCCCAGCACTCGGGAGGCAGAGGCAGGCGGATCTCTCTGAGTTCAAGGCCAGCCTGATCTACATAGTGAGTTCCAGGACAGCTGGGGCTACAGGGAGACCCTGTCTCAAAAAGACCAAAAAAATAAATAAATAAAGACAAAATTCATACATAATTATAAGTAATTATGAACAATACACTAATTTTGAAATATCTGACCACTTATTAAGAAAGAAATGCAAAATAAAACCAAAATATTTTGTACTAGTAAAATAACTTCTATTAAAAACAAATAAGATCAAGGGTGTTATTAAACATCTGGTTTATAGAAATATACAAAATGTTTTGAACAGAATGTTCAGAAATATTTTACATTCTTTTCTGTTTTTAATGTGCAGCCCAGACTGGCTATTCCTGCCTCTGCCTCGTCAGTATATCCTACTGGTGTGTGCCATCGCAGCTGGTGAAATATTTTTTAATGATAGTGTTGTGGTGGTTTGAATGAGAAATGTCCCCCATAGTCTCAGATATTTGAACACTTGATCTCCAGTTGGTGGTGCTGTTTAGGCAGGCTATAGAACTTTCAGGAAGTACAAATTTGCACAGAAGTATGTCAATTATGAAGGGTTTGGGACGTTTATAGCCTAACTTCCAGTTTCTCTGTCTCTGTCTCTCTGCCTCTCTGTCTCTCTGCCTCTCTGCCTCTCTGCCTCTCTGTCTCTCTGCCTTTCTCTCTCTCTCTCTCTCTCTCTCTCTCTCTCTCTCTCTCTCTCTCTCTCTCTCTCTCTCTCTCTCTCTCTCTCTCTCTCTCTCTCTAATGTTTTTGTTTCAAGTCGTGATCTCTTATCTTCCTGCTTCTTCTACCATGCCTTCCACTTGTTGCCATGCCTTCCACTCCCCACCATGATGGACTCTTATTCCTCTGGAACTGTAAGTCAAAATAAACACTTTCTTCAGAAGTTGCTTTTGTTATGGTATTTTAGCACAGCAACAAAAAACTTCTACAAATGCTGTTTTTAGACTTTTGAGTAAAATCTGTGGGATAATGCTGATTTGGGGGAAATGCTGGAAGTTGACCCTAGAGCCATGTGTAATTCTCTACTTGAGCCCTAAGCCTTAGTCACTATTCTTTTAGTATCACTGGGAATCAGGACTTGTAGATTCTAAGAAAGCATATATTGAAAGAACACCGATGACATAAAATATATATGTTAGAGCCCTGAATTTGAATGGAAATTATCAGCATGAATTCATGATGCATTTTCTTTAACAATGTAGACATATTTATTAGCTCTGTCCTCTACAAGGTACCAGGTAAAGGTGAACCTAAGTAGCATGCACTAAGATTTTACTAAGAAGCATTTTGCTTTGAAAAATTGTAATGGTCTACATGATGCATTAAATTATTTCAGGAAGAATATAAAATGAAGCCTTTTGTACAAGAAAAAGGAAGTTATGAAAGAATACTAGGGTATAGAAAGGCTTCAAGAAACAACTTGGAGAGCTTAAATGCCTAAAATAGGGCAACTTGTGTATTTATAAAAATAATTAAATATACTTTAACACACTGAGTTGAAATATTATGTCATAATGATTCTAAAATATACTTTGTGATCACCTTTACAAAGTGTTAGGGATAGGACTGATGAGATGGCTTAGAGAGTAATGTCACTTGCTGCCAAATCTGACCACCCAAATTTGAGCCCCAGAAACCAAATGATGGAAGGAGAGAACCAACTCCAGCAACTGTCCTCTGACCTCTGCCCATACATTGTGGCACACTCATAAACACACACACACATGCACACACACACACACACACACACATGCACACACACATTCTTTTAATTTTTAAATTTTTAATTTTATGTGTGTTTTGTCTGCATGCATGTAAGTACTTGTGTCATGCATTGCCCATGAAGACCAGAAGAGGACCTCAGATTCCTTGGAATTGTACTTACAGATGGTTGTTAGCCACTGTGTAGAAACTGAGAACAGAACCCAGATCCTCTGAAAGAGCTGCCAGTGTTCTTAACCACTGAGACATCTCTCTAGCCACACAAATAATGCTTTAAATAATGTTTTTATTGAATCTTTGAGAATTTCATACAATGTATTTTGATCATATTCAGACCCCCCTCCCCATCTCCTCTCAGATATTTTAAATATCTTTAGGATAGTTTTCAGATAAAGAATGATAAAGGATAATTCATACAACTTTTAATTAAAGGTTAATTAACTTACATATTTGGGATTTTTTTTTTTGAGGCAGGGTATCATGTAGCCCAGGCTGACCTTGAACTCTCTATGTAGCTGAGGATGACTGTTAATCCTCATCCTATTGCCTCTACCTTTAAAGTACTGGAATTATAGGCCTGTACTGCTATCACAACCAGCTTTAAATGATAAGTTAAATGCTAAATAATATTGTCACATTTTTTATCAAGCAATATAGTCATTTCTGTAGTGCAGAGGTCATCGCATTCACCTCACAAATAATTCCTTTTAATGAAAAAAAAGTACTAGGAATATATTTATTGTTTGAAAACTGGTACACAAAAAAAGAATCAAATTACTACCTTCCAGTTTATATATGAACTATCTACTGCTTCAAAAAAAAGAGTTATCTAGGGAACGATTATTTTGAGAGAATTATTACAGCTAACAAATAAAGAGTAGCTTCATTCTACCACCTATAATAAAAAGAGGAGAAAAATCAGACAGAATGTTTGTGCAAATGGAAATAACATAGCAGTACCTGGTAAGCATTCTTACTAAAAAATAAGAAAAAGCAACTTTAAACTTTCTTCGAAAAAAAAAAATTTTTAAAAGGAAAGTCCTTATAAATTATTGTTAGAGACAAGCTAAGAGCTGAGCAGGCCACAGTAGTTTGCAGCAGCCCTCCTCCTCTTAGTCTCACAGCTCCCAGCAAGCACCATACCTAGAGCCTATCTCCAGGAGAATAACAGGAACCGTTCTCACCTCTCAAAAAAAAAAAAAAAAAAAAAAAATTGAATAAGATAATGAAGCAAGGAAAGGAAAAAATATAGAAATTAAATAAAAAAATGATT
>NW_008350357.1:465035-489078 GCF_000622305.1 Nannospalax galili
AAAAGCACCCTTTCCCCCCCAAAAAAAAAAAAAAAAAAAAAAAAAAAAAACCTCATAGATCTGAGGTTGCCAGACTCCCCTTGAAAATCAAAGGGCTACTGGTGGTGGTGTATCTCTCCACCTGTATTATGGGTACAACTCAACTAGATATGCACCCCCTTCTCCTCCTCAATTCTCCCACATCTCTTAATCACACATTCCTTATAAGGAATTCTCTTCCCTCCTCCTACTGCCCAGGAATCAGGGAAAGTCTGGCTGGAGGCTTCTGCTGTGAAACCTTACCCTTTCCTCTGAGATCTATGAGAAGGGACCTCGTTATTCTTGAATTCTCTTCAGAGTCTCTGCCATACTACTTTTTGTCTGTATGTATGTCCATGGCATTAATAATTTTTCCAATAAACTTATTCAAAAGAACAATTCACCCCAGTAGCTTCCTTGAGCCTCAAACCTGAGGCTTTTCAATTATACTTTAACTTTACTTTAATTAAAATATTTATTTTACCTTTGACAATGTTATATTTATATTTTTAACTGTTGACATATTTTACATATTTCTATTGAGATGGTTTTCCATTAAGTGATGCTTAGAATTAGTTGCAAATTAATGTGGATGGATAGGAAGGCTGGAAAAGTAAGAATGACCATAGATAATAACTTAATAAATTGATGAGGCTATATGGAATTTACTTGTAATCATTATATCTTACCATGTTACTTTACAATATTTACAAGATGTAGAGTTTTTTGTTAAGTGCATAAAGCCACAATACAAACTAATGAAGTCAGAATTTCTGGATATAGAATTAGGACCTATTTTATTTTATTTTATTTATTGTTTGTTTCTGGCACTGGAGTTAAAACACAGATGTTGTGGCTAGAGAGATGGTTCAGCAATTAAGAGCACTGGCTGCTTTTGCAAAGGACCTGGGTTCAGTCACCCAGCACTAACATAGCAGCTAACAACCGTTTGTTACTCCAGTTCCAGGAGAATTCAACATCCTCTTCTGGCCTCCATGGCCATTATATGCATACAGGTCCACTTACATACATGCAGGCAAAAGACTCATACACATAAACTAGAAATACATAAATTTTTAAAAATTAAAATTTCAGTCTTTCACATGCCAGGCAAATGCTCTAGCACTGAGCTACATCCCCAGCCCTCTTTTTACTTTTTTATTTTGAGGTAGTGGTCTCACTAAGTTGCCTAAGCTAGCTTTGACCTCACTCTGTAGCCCAATAAGCCTTGAACTTATCCTCTTCCTGCTTCAACTTCTCATGTAACTGGGATTACAGGCCAGCAGGGATTATTGCCAGCAGACCTGGCAATACTGACATTTTCAAGGTTACCTTCAAATGAGTTGGTTGTATAGCTAAAGTTTAAAGCCAATGGATAAACAGACCACTGTTTTTCCCCTACTGATAAGAGTCAGGATGTGTGCTTACACTGATCCAACTGCTCAAAGGTGCCTCAAGGATGTCATATTCTTGCTAGACCATTTTAAGCAAATCGACTATATGCCCTTGTGCTTGCCACAGCATAGCTATGGCATAACTATATCAGTTTTGGTCTTCTGCTACATTCCAGATACCACTATCCTCTTCTCTCACATTTGTCCTTTTAAGGAAATGCCTCTTCTATTGAACCTCCAACATGTTGCCTGTGCATGCAATTAAACATAGTTTGTCACATGTCCACCCCACATCCTATATCAAAGAACTCTTCCTACCTGGGTCTTACTCAGTACTCAGAAGTGTATTACAGAGCAAATGACTTACATTACTTCCACATTATGCATAAGGGATCAGAACAGATGCTTTACTAATGATTTTGATTTGTTACTCTCTAAGGCATTACTTTTTCCTCCATCATGGAAGAAAACCAAGAACGCCATGGAAAACATCAGTAGGGAAAAGGAAAGAATTCCACTGTTTGCTCTGCACAGTACTAGTATACTTCATTTCACGAGGAGAACATATTGTGACTCTGGCCACTACTCTGATGGTTGGCAGAGTTTGGAGCCTCAGGGAGGTGCAGAGCAGAACTGCCCCACATAGTAGCTGTTACAAGCCTGAAAACTCTAGTTACATGGGTATCTTATGTCCCATTAACTCAGTCAGATATCCATACATATTATGGGATCCTACATACTTCAGTCTGAGAGGCTTGGAGATCTCATTGCCCTCAGAGGTAGCTGTCATGCTGCCTGTATTTCCAACAGCTTTCTTCTTTGTCTTGCAGAATGACTCTGATGTGCGTTCCTCTCTAACCACCAAGAGCACAGTTCACATTTTGCTAGGAAATCCCTATTATTTCCCCTCATAACTTCAGTTCTCCCCGAGGTTGTGAATGATGTGCCATCCTCAGAGGCAAAACTGTTAACTACTGGTCATTTACCATATTTTACTCACTACCAGGATCTTGCGAAACTACCTCTTACTTGTCTTCAATCTCTATGCTGTAAGGCAAAGGACATCTTAAATATATCTCTTGATGTTCAAAACTTTTGTACTCTCTTCTTTATGCCTGTAGGCTGGGGAGATGGCTCACTGAGTAAAAGTACTTTACTATGCAAGCCTGACAACCTGAATTTGATTCACAGACCCATGTAAAAAGTCACATGCAAAAGGCTGCTGTGGTGTCACATGCCTTTAATCCCAGGACTCAGGAGGCAGATGCAGGCAGATCTCCGTTGACAGAGAGTTTCAGGCCAGCTGGGGTTACAGGAAGACCATATCTCAAAAAACCAAAAACCAAAAGAACAAAAACAGATTGCAGTAGTGTGCATCTGCAATGCTAGCACTTCTGTGACGAGATGGGAGGGAGAGACTGGAGAATTAGCTAGAAACTCCCAGACCACTTATTTTGCAGTGTGATGCAAAGCAGAAACAGAAGAGGCCCTGCCTCAACAAGGTGGAAGGAGAGAAATGACTCCCGAAAGTTGTGCTCTGGCCTCTACACATACACATAAACATAAAAAATAATTAAATTGATCAATTAATTTTGAAAAAGAAACATGCTTGTTTTTTATCTGCCTTTTCATACAGAGGTTGTTTGCTTGTTTGTTTTTAACATGCCTGAAGACCAGGGTTAGAGATGAAGCATTCTGTCATAAGCACTCCTCAATGATCTAAGTCTTTGGAAGCTTAAGAAATATAATACATTTTATTCACCTACACATTTATATACTTCTAAATGAAGATAAGGCAGTTAAGACAATTAACTTGTCATAAGAGCATCAATTAAACAAAGTGCAAAAAGAAATATAAGATTGAAACTCAAACATTAAAATTTTATTCAGGAACAGCCATTTAAACATGCCTTTCAGATTATTCTTTACCATGTGAATTTATTAGAATGGTAAAAGGTCACTGTTAGAATATCTTAAAGCAAGTAAAAGCAATCAGGAGACGATAATTCATCTAAACCTCTGCTAGAGTAGAGAAAGTCTTTCACTCAGAGCCTCCAATGTGAAAAAAGAGCTATAATTTTGTATACATTGGATACATATCATAACAAGTGAGAGATGCAGTGATATGATCATATGTAGTCGTCTGTGAACAATCTTTTATTTTTAATCCTCTCATACCAAAACTGAGGCAAGTTTTTAATACTGTGTCTGTTTGAACTTTTGAAGAAGTTCAGCAATCAAAGAGAAAAATATCTGGAATAGAGAGAGAAATACACACAAATTTAGGGATAGGGAAATGCTCAGTGGATAAAGTGCTTGCCCTACAAGTGTGAAGACTAGAATTCAGATTCCCACAACCTAGATAAAAGCCAGGCAGGCATGATGGTTGCCTGTAACCCCAGAACTCAAAAGGCAAAAGAGGGGAAACTTGGAACAAGTTAGCTAGATAGATTAGCAAAAATCAATGAGCTCTGGATTTAGTAAGAGATCCTGCCTCCATAAATAAAGTGGAAAGCAATGGAGGAGGACAATACATCAACTTTGGGCCTTCACATGTGTACATCCACTCCCCTGCACATGTGTACACACATACACGCAAAAAAAGAGAATACATGCAAAATTATCTGCATTTCCAAATTCTACTTGTTTAATACTAACCTGAGTATAAAATAATGGCTTTGCTGAGACCTATTTCAATACATGAAGTTTATTAACACTAATAAAAATAAATTACACAATTTTAAGGATAAGTGTGGAAAGAGAAAATCTTGGAAGTTAAAACAAATGTCTTATAAAATAATCTGCCATAATAGAGTGTGCAGCAGAACTGTGTGGGAAGGGAATACTAAAAATTGTACATGCTGCAGCATAAAATTGTTGGCTGTGCTCTCTGGAATATAAGTAAATCTTCTCCCACTCCCTTTCTATGACATAGCATGTTCATTCAATAGGTTTTCTATTTGTTTTTCTTTTCTCTTGTTAATGTTGGTGATCTGTGGAATACTAACATACAGCCCAAATGCTTTAATAAAGCATTTCCTAAAATTCTAAGAAAAGTTCAATTTTTAAAAATTCTTTTTTTAATTTTATGTATATGAGTACACTGCCTGCATGTAGGAAGGTGCATCAGTGTCCTACAGGCCCCACAGAGTTCACAAGGGAGTGTCAGATCTCCTGGAACTGGAGTTACAGACAGTTGTTAGCCACCATGTGGCTCTGCGAATTGAACCTGGGTCATCTGCAAGATTAGCTTTAGCCGCTGAGCCATCTCTCCATCTCCATGAGTAGATATTCTTTAAAAAATGAAGAAAAACAAGATTGTTAAATCTGTTGTTGTTGAATAGTTTCTCTTTTAATGGTATGACATGGTAACTAATTATCTCCTGCTACTTCACAGCCAAATTTAACTAAAACAAATGTTATTTGCACTGCCAAGTATTTGTAAGAAAACTTTAAAAAGAATAGATTGTTGCATGTAATGAACCAGAATCAAGAGACGGTGAAAAGACTCTACTTTGAGAGATTTCTCATTTGAGTATAGGAAGTGACCTTAGCAGTTAATAAAAGCACTGGAAATTTTTTCCTAGGTACCAAAGAAAAATGCTTACTGTGAGAAATGTGGTGTGCTAGTTTCTACCCAGCCAAAAGTTTCCCCTTCTTTCCTTCTTGGTCTTTGCTGAAACAGAAAATAAGTTAGCCCCTTTCTACACATATTACATTTACTCAGATTTGTCCCATATAGACCGAGAGATATGGGAAGGATAAAAGTTGTTAAAGGAATTTGGGAGGGAGAAGGGAAGGGGGTACCACTGGTAGTTGGAGGAAGGTAGTGGTAGATGGCTATGATAAAACTATACTGCAAAAATGTATGAAGTTTTCAAACAATAAATAATTGTTTTTAAGTTGCTAAAGACCAATGTGCAGACAGTGACAAATCCTGAAGTACACAGTTTGTAGTGTACTTAGGATTTATCAAGACAGGGAAAAGTCTACACTATCTTGGTTGATAGGAATTTGAGATGAAGCTCTTGAAAACAGCTAGTTAATTTAGTGTGGCCTGAAGACAAACCAAAATCTCTGGAGGTCCACTCCCTTGATTATAGCTTTAGAAGACATTGGATGTACTTAAGAAACTAGTGCTATGCTGGGGAATGACCCTAATTTGGAGCACTGGAAAATATCAGATAGTGGCAACTATAAAGGAAAGTATCCAGGAAGTTAGAAAGAAATATTACTCCATGTTTCTATCTGCTTGCAGTTTTTCGTTTGTGACAGGGTCTCATTATTGTAGCCCAAGCTGGCTTTAAACTCATTGTGTAGCCGACACTGGCCTTGAAAATGCCATATTCCTTCCTCAGCTTTCCAATTACTGGCAATACAAGCCTGTGTCACAATACCAGGTTTGTATCTACTGTCAAAAGAGGCGGATTCTGGTGTCTCCAACCTCCTGAATGACACAGTTGTCACTGAATTGCAAATAACTACTTTCTAAAATAGGCATCTAAACATTTATGTCCTTTTCTCCTGGGTTATATATATGCATGTGTTGTATAAGGGTACACACAAACATTTAAGAACCAGTTTTTGTCAAATTATCCAAATTAGATATAGAGTTCTGTTCCAGCTTGTCTTGGCCTATCAGTGGAAGATGTATACAATAATGGTATTAGTAAATTCATAAAATTACAATGACATTGATGCAGTATCAAAAATGTACTTTTTTTAAAAAAGTGACTACCAAGAGCTAGGTGTGGTAGCTCATGTCTATAATCCCAGTACTCAGGAGGCTGAAACAGGATACCACAAGCTTGACACCAGCTTGGGCTACATAGTGAGTTCTAGGCCAGCATGGGCTAGAGGGATACCTCAAAAAATGTGACTGCCAGGGAATAACTTTTATCGAATATTAGAATGGCCTTTTCTGTACAAAGTTTGGCATACAGAACCAAGAAGACGAATTCTTTATGATGAAAGATGAAACAGAGGGGTTGGAGTGATGACTCAGCAGTTAAGTAGCACTGGCTGCTCTTGCAGAGGACTCAAATCCAATTCCCAGCACCTACATGGTGAGTAACAACCTTCTGGAACTCCAGTTCCAGGGAAATCCATCGCCTCCTTCTGACCTCCATGGCATTGCACAACACAAGTACACTTAAATACATGCAGGCATAAATACACTCATACACATAAAATTAAAAAATAATTACTTTTTAAAAGATGAAACAAAACTCTTGCTACTGGCTGATGATTAAAGGATTGTGTCCATCAGTACATCCCCATGGATTAGGTTAGTTGATGTACAACAAATTAAAACTTTTTTGTCATGTGGGTGTCCTGATAACCTGTGGTGGATGATACATGATAGAGCCATGCTGTTGATACTGTGATAAGACCAGTAATGATCTGACACATTAGATATCAAGGAGTTACATGGGTACACAAAGAAAGAGACCATGGAGAAAGGTCCAGTGCCTTTACCTGAACATAGGCCTACATCTTTTCAACCAGGCTGAGCATGAGGTTTCTTAAAAAAAAAGAGTTTCTAAACAAGGGCCCAAAAGGGAGGTGAGAAATAGGCAGTAGGCCAGCACTAGATTGAGAACTATTTGAGGCTGATTGCTGCTGGGTGAGGGAGAGTATGACTTACATAAGACCACTGGATGGGCTGATTAGACTCTAGTGGACACATTTACACTGAAGAACATTTGGGTACAAACACCTGAATGAATAGGACCCAGCATGTATGGCAGAGTGCATAGGGTTCAATGGGAGGATAGGGGGAGGCATGGATGGGGGAGGTGGTCTAGATTTGAGTGGGAAATGTTATATAAAATTTAAAAAGCTCAATTTAAAAACTCTAAAAAAAAAGTTTCTTACTCCAAGTATGTAGCTATTCCTAAAAGAAATCAGCTCTGCACATTATTGGACAGGTGTTTACATTAGGCCATCACCCACTTACCAAGATACAAAAATTCTTCAGCTGTTCACAATTCTGAGGCTCATATAGGCATTCTCCTGGCAATAAATACAACTCACTCGGAATCTACAATTGGTGTTTTCTTCAAGAAGTTGTTCAGAGAAAAGTCTACTGCCTCTGACCTCCAGAATGGACTGTAACCAACCCCAGGCCCTGAACGGTAGAATAGATTCCTCATTTCCCATGTCAAGACTTTCATTAATTCTTATTTTTTACTAAATGACCTATAAGCCTACTGCAAGAATTTACCTTTTCAATAATTATACCCATTGTTTTGTTGTATCTTGCACCTCAAGTTTCATAGTGAATAATATCAAAGCATGTTAAAGACGATGGAGTACACAAAAGAGGCTAGTCAATATAAATGGTCTGAAACATCAAATGTATATGTAATTTGAACATACTGAACACTATGGGTCCTGATGAAAGACATATAAGATAATCTGGGCCTTTCATTTTCAAATCACAAGTGAACAAGAAGAGCTCCTTTTCTGATTGGACTTGAACACAGAAAACACATCAACTGGGCAGAGCACTAAGATAACATTTTTTTCAGAGTTAAAGATTTCCTTCAGTACAGTCCTCTGTGGTTTTGGTAAATTCCTCATTTAAAACAGTGAATGGAGACTTTTTAAAGTCCGTGTACTGAATGCATTTAGTTACTCAGAGGAATAACCAAGCGCAATAGTATTACATACAAATTTAAACATTCAAACACATTTCAAATACTGAAGCATTTCAAATGGAATATTTTATTCACATATTAGTTGTCTCCATTAACATATACACACTGGCACACTCTGATTGATCTGCACAGAACAAAGGATGTTTAGATATGCTAAAGGAAAATGAAAAATTAAAAATATATTATTTTTCATTATTATAGACATACACATCACTTACAAAGCTATTACTGATCTTTCCAAGAAAGCAGAGTGGTACAGAGGGAAGAAACTGGAGAATGAATTTAACAGTGACACTACTGAGCTCTCAACATAAGAAAGCTGACAAAACATGGATTTTGGCGGTGAAATTTCTCTTTGCAAAATATGGACAAAAGTCTATGAACGGGCAGTAAACTGCAGTCATTTCCCTGCACAGTGTGGTACAGTGGCATCAGTGAAATTGCTTAGTCCTTTTCTGGGACCAGTTTCAGAACTTTTCCAACTGCAATTGTCTTACCCTCATCTCTTAAAGTAAAACGACCCATCTGAGGAAAATCTTTAAAAGTCTCCAGGCAGATAGTTCCTGCTGACCTTAACCGGGCAATACAGACTTGATCTTGTTTCACGAAGCGGGGCCGTGTCTTACTTTTTTCTCCTGATTTTTTGTCTACCAAGGAGATTAAGGCTGTTATCTCAACTTCCTCTATACAAGTATGAATGTGAAGCACCGCATTATAACCTGGGCAGATGATGGATTTGTGCTCAATAATCACTATCTGAACATCAAATGTACGTCCAGAATGGCAAAGATTACTAGGGTCACAAAGTATGAAGCCTGGAAGGATCTCTTCTTCTTCAATTCCTTTCAGTCTGATTTTGAGGTTTTCACCTGGGGCTACAAAATCAGTTTCAGCATCATCAGAAAGTATTCCTAGAACTTCCACATTGTGTTTGTTTGGCATCATCACAAGCTGCTGGCCTTTAAAAATGGATCCTGATTCCAGCTTTCCCAGGACCACAGTGCCCATATCCTTGTACTTATCCACAATTGGCAACCTAATTGGTCCATCAATGGATCTGTTGAAGTTTGGCAAATTATCCAAATAAGGAATAAATGGTAATCCAGTGTACCAAGGACAGAAATCTGACTGCTCTTTAATATTTGCTCCAGTCAATCCTGAGCAGGGCATAAAGTGGATGTCCTTTTTTGGACTGAAGCCAACTTTTTTCAAAAAGGGCACCAGTTTTTCCTTACATTCTTCATATCGCTCACTGCTCCAATTGACTGTGGGATCATCCATTTTATTAATAAGCACTATTAAATATTTAACCCCTGCTGTTTTTGCCAACATCGCATGTTCTCTTGTCTGTCCACCTTTCTCAAATCCAGTTTCAAATTCTCCTTTCCTGGCAGAGATTACCAGCACAGCCAAATCAGCTTGAGAAGCACCACCAATCATATTTGGAACAAAACTCTTGTGGCCAGGGGCATCTAAAATAGTGAAATGTTTCTTTTCTGTTTCAAAATAGGCACGACCCACTTCTACTGTTTTACCCTTGTCTCGTTCTTCCTGGTTTGTATCTAAGGCCCAGGACAAATACCAAGTTTCTCTATTTTTCTCCTTAGCTTCTCTTTCATACTTCTCAAGTGTCCTTTTGTCAACCATCCCAGTCAAAAACATTATTTGCCCTCCAATGGTTGACTTGCCGGCATCTACATGCCCAATGAACACCACATTTACATGTTCTTTCTTAGGAGCACCTGAGGGTATGACCATAGATTTTGATTTCCTTATTTCCTCTTTCTCCTCCATCATTTCCTTTCCACTTTCTTCTGGGGGCCCTGAATCTCCCAAAGAACCCCCAGGCTCTGATTCACTTACTTCTTTACGTTCCCATGATTCTTCCAGGACCATATCCACCTCTCCGTTTTCTACAACAGGTTCTGAAAGTTCCATGGCAACAGCTGAACTGGAACCTTCACAAGGCACTATAGGTCCATCTTTGGAAGGTTCCACAGGTGCCCCCCATCCCAGCCTTTTACCTTGAGGGTCTCCCGCGCCGGTGCAGGTTTCGTCATCGTTGGAGTTGCTGGTTGGGGGCGCGGACAGCAGGGCCGAGGCGGGCAGGAAGGATGGCGTGGAATTTACGTTAGGTACGAAGGGTTTTGCGTTGATGTTGAGCTGACTTCTGAAGGCAGTGCTGAGATGCTTGCTCTG
Source organism: Nannospalax galili (assembly GCF_000622305.1). Classification (NCBI taxonomy): domain Eukaryota; kingdom Metazoa; phylum Chordata; class Mammalia; order Rodentia; family Spalacidae; genus Nannospalax; species Nannospalax galili. The sequence continues at coordinate 475,309 of NW_008350357.1, forward strand.
GGCCTCGGCCACTGCAGAACAGAGTCCATCCCCGAATGGGGCCGAACCCAGGGCTTCCATGTCCACCTGATCCCAGCAGTCGGGAGCCGAATCGCTGCTGCTGCTGCCGCTGCCGCTGGGATCCATAGTCAGAGGAGCTGGTGTGTGGCGTGGAAGGAGCGTGGCAGGCAGGAGAGTCTAAGCGGGTTCCTCCAGCGAGAGTAAGGCAGAAACAGCGAAGGGCCACAGGATAGCGTCGCGAACCTTAGCGACACAGAGGCAGTTAAGCACAGATGCTGCATTCACAACTGCGGCAGCAGCTGCAGATATGGCCGCTCAATTCTCTGCTCTCCAGTGTGAGCGGATCTCCTCCCCCAAACCCCAATCACTTCCGACTCCTCCACCCCCGACCCAATGCCTGTGGTGAATTGACCCCTCACTGCCATCCGTAGGCTTACTTTAGTTCTCTGCCAGAGACTAAGACCAAAAGTACAATTTTTAGGTGAAATTTTCTATTTACTCTAGTTCACAGAACATGGGAGAATGATTTAACTATAGTCCAGTGATTAAACATTAGACACACCTGACTTTAAAAAATTCTACTGGAAATTTCAAGTAAAATGAAAGTTACTATTAAATAAATGGGAGACAGAATGGGAGTTAATTGCTCAGAAACCAGTAACCTAAGGGAGAAATAAGTAGTGCTTACACAGGGACTCCTGACATACATGAAGATAGTGTGACTTAAGATCACTTACTAATTTAAAATCCAAAAGTTTTTAGTGTTCCCCGTTCCAACTGGTGCCTATCGGCTGCTAAGTTCTGCTACAATTTAAAGATGAAATTACAAATATATTTTCATGTTAAATTCCCTGGCTGCTTACAGAATTTCCTAGGAAAGTCATGCCCCAATGATTCTTGCTAGTCATTTCATGTGCAGGTACCTAGACAGTGACTGGCAGAGTATTCTGTGGAGTCAGGCCACTTATGTTTTTCCAACCAACTGTATTCTGGTTATATGTGTACACCTACCTTACTTACCAGTACTTCTCCAAGAGAACACCTTGGAATCACAGGCCACAGATTTTATTTTATTTTTTTCTTCATTCTGAGGACCTAAAAGCCTACTCACTGTGGGTACTGGGTTTGCTCTAAGAATCAACACGATGCTGGACCTCTCCCCAGTTAGTAGTAGTAACAATAAACTATGGCTTGTAAGCTGGAGTCAAGCAGAACTTCTGAGGTGAACAGTCCATAAGGATCTAAACAATAGAATATCACCATCAGAAAAGGTGATAAATCCTGAGTGACAAAGATGGGGCATAAAACAATTTGCTGGTACAAGATGTCATTATATTTGAGTGTGGACTTTCCAGTGCAGCCACGAATGGGGGGGTGCCCACTCTTCTGTATATAAAATTACCAAGCCCAATAAACTAGTTAGGATTTTCAAAATAAAAAAAAGAAAGAAAACTTTTGGTTTCTAGTGCTATAAAAATACATAAATAGAAACCTCAAACAAACAAACAAAAAATTTAGGAAAAAAGATCCCCATAGGAGAGAGGCCAGCTTCTGAAATGGATACTCCATGCTCTTACCTGACCATTGAGCCATGGGTTAGAGCAGTGTTCCTCAACCTTGTTTTTATTACCACCCACACAACTGAAGAGAATTTTTGGATCTTTTATTCCCTTAATCACCCTGCCTCTGAAGTACCACAGTATTTTACTACATGGGTTCACATATTATGTGCACCCGCATATCATCTATTATAATGTCAGTTTTACAAATTTAGGAGAGTCGCCATGTCTATAGTGAATATAGATATTAGATCACTTGGGCTTTTTTTCATTTTGTATTTAGAAAGATTGAAATGAAAGTGAATGCTTGGGGCTGGAGATATGTTTCAGCAGTTAAGAGCACTGGTTTCTCTTGCAGAGGACCCGATTTCAACTCTCAGCACCTACATGGCAGCTAACAACCATCCTAACTCCAGTTCCAGAGGATTTGATGCCCTCTTCCAATTTCCATGGCATTCCATGACATGGGTGCACTTATACACATGCAGGCAATAAACTCATATACAAAAGTAAAGTTAATAAATAAAATAATAAAAAAGAAAAAGAGGAAGGGAGCAGAAAGTGTGTAAGAGCCAGAAGTTGAGGAAGACTGGGACAAAACAATGTCTTCTGGACGTAACAGGACCATTGTACTCATGAAATCATACGCACCTGTGGTTGCTTGAACACGATTAAGCCAGACAACAGTCCAGCATCAATGGGGTAAGGGAAAATGAGCCACCAACCCTAGCTGAGGAACTATTGACAGTTGATCGCTGCTACAGGAGGTAGCATCAATTTTCTTTAAGGGTGTGGCCCCTGGTACATGGACCATGCTCCAGTAGATGTCCTCATACCCATACACATATGGGCGGGGGTGAATACGATAAAAATTTGTTGTATGTAGGTATGTATGTATGTGTGAAATTATGAAATAATAAATTAAAAATAGATTATAAAACATAACAGAGACACCAGACGTGGTGGTGTACACCTTTAATCCTACCCCTTGGGAGGCAGAGGCAGGTGGATCTTTGTGAGATTGAGGCCAGCCTGATCCAAGGAGTAACTTCCAGGCAGGCTGGGACTAGGGAGACCCAGTCAAAAGATAACAAAACAAAATAAAACCAGAACAACAACAAAAAAAAGATAGCACAGGGTGATGACATTATAAAATAAAATAATTATGCAGGTGACATGTCCTATCTACACATGTAGAACTACAATCATCACTATGATTACAGAAAACAGGTTTTTCTGTATAAACTTTCTTTATTCTCTGTATTCTCAAATCAGACACCTCCCTCATTTCCCCATTCATCAGTTTTTCTTCTTGTGATTATCTTCCCTCAAAATCTTCATAAGGTCATCTTTCATGGGGAATTGGAGATAAAAAATAATTCCATTTAAGCAAAAGGAGTTTAGACTGGATAGTATAAAGCTGCATGGTTTTCAGAGTCTCCCCTTCCTTCAACTTCCACCTAGGAAAAATGGGGCTACAGCAGAGTTTGAAGTTTCATCCAAGTTTAAGGAATAATGGGGTCAGGAGGAATAAAAAGAGAACAGGAGCATATTGAGCCACTACTGAATGCAATGTTGATAACATATTGTTGGATGATTTATACTGTTTTTCTCAGCATATGTCCCAATATTTTTGTACAGAAAAGACTGGAATGTTTATGTCTCCATTTCCAAGGGTTCTAGATAGATTTTTCTTTCTGTTAATATCAGAAACCCTGGCCACATTTTATTAGAACCAATCTAGGTATAGAAAGATATGAGGTAAAGTAGGCATGATTTGGAGATATAGACCTAGATGAGGGTAAGACTCTTCCTTGATTGAACAGTTCTGATGCAGTTTCCTATTTCCAGAAGCATTTTATGCACAAAAATAACACCTGCAGTGGTGACAACTCCTCTTGGAAGCATATTCTGAGAGACCAGGAATAGATTTTGTTTCTTTAGGCCCTATAAGGACAAAACTTATAAGTCCCTGACTCTCCATATTTCTTTGTTTGGCCTTGATCTTGCTGTGTAGACAAGGATGACACTGAACTTCTGATCTCTTGCCACCATGCCCAGCACGCTAGGATTACAGGCTTTTTGCCACCATGCTGGGTTTTTACAATACTGAGGACTGAACTCAAGGCTTAATGCATGTTCAGTGAGCACTCTACCAAATGAGCTACAGCCCCAGGTTCTAACTTTCCATGTTACACTGACTTGTACAAGTCAGCTAGGCCTCAAATATAAGGCCTAATGTTTTCATTTGGTTGTCTTAACTGCTTTGTGCCTGTTTCCTTATCTGGGAACTAAAAGTGAACCCACAGATTTGTCATGGAGTCCTAGACACAAAGATGTACAGAGGATACAGAGGACCAGAGAGATTGGAATTAAAAGTCACTTAAAGAACTTCATCAATTGAGGTGTGGTGGTGCATGCTTTTAATTCCAGCACCTGAGAAGCACAGGCAAATGGATCTCTGACTTCCAGGTCAGCCTGGTCAATTCCAGGCCAGTCAGAGCCACAGTGAGATCCTGTCTCAAAAACAAAAACAGAAATTTAATTTTCAACATCAGTATGCACCACTCCTCAATAAATTACAGAACTACAGTGGGTATAAGTTTGAGGTTAAAACAGACAATGTATTTTCATTCTAGAGCAGTCTCCACTTCCTGCAATACCCATGCCACATTCAAGGAAATTATTAATCTAATGCTTCTGAAAGTGCTAGATGATGATGAAGCTGTAAAACCAGAACCAAGACTACAGGTGCTACTGTTTTCAGACTTATTCAAACACAAGATGGAAAATATGAAGAGCTCCAAAATCTAAGATTATTATCAACTTAAACTTTTTTTTCTGTTACCAACTGAGGCAGGATAGGAAGAAAGGAGAAACTAAAGGGGTATGTGAAGGGAAAGAGCCCTTCATCCCAGAAACTAATTTGTATTTCCTCTTGGCTGGAAGGCAAAAACTGAAACACAATTGATTAAAATCAAAATTGCCACAGGAGATAAGGCTCATTTCTTAAAGTTATCACAAACAAGGTTATTAAAAACAAAATTAACTATGCTTACTTGGGGCCAGAATGTTTATGATCTTGAATTTAACTATATTAACTCTCTTCTCTCATTTTTGAATTTAAATAGTTCACCTGATGAAACCACCACAATTTCACTTGTTAAAGGAAATTCTTTAAGATAAAATAAATAAGTAAAATCTCTAGCATTTTTTAACTTGCTTTTTAAACTTTGCTGAAGTCCCCAAGTCTATACATGGGGATTAAGAAGACACCTGACTGCAACTTTATATTGAGAAGCTCACAATCATGTCTTGGGTCTGTACTGGCCTTTTATTAGGTGACTGTTGACAAGCTTTCATCCATATCTTGGCTACATACTGTTGTCCTTTTGTTGAGGGTCTGCTTTCCTGCTTAAATCTGAAGCCTACACTATATCTCTACCTAATAATCCTGGTAACTCAGCTTATCCTGAAGTTCTTCTCTGTGGCATCGTCAAGGATCTGATTTTATCTGCATGGAGGTCCTTCAAGTGGCAGAGGAAGGGGGTTCAGATCTCAGTACAGGAGGTAGCACTGGGGGCCCTTTCTCTGCTGCTACTGACATAACCACATCAACTGCATTAAATTTTGGAGTAGTACCTTCATCAAGAACTGAATTGCCTGATAGACAACTCCTGTAGTGGCCCACCCAGAAAACAGCCTAAAAAGGGGAAGAGTATATCTATAGATGAATATGGTAATAAACCACTCCCTACATACAATCCAACAACTCATGCAAATATTGTCTATACCTTCAGAGTAGTGAGAGAAAATCAAGGAACTATACAATTCTTCATTTAATCTAACACTTTTTTATATCATGGTCTATCATATATGATATTCTGAATGCCTATGTCACCTTGAAAAATGCATGTTCATATTTAATGTTGAGTGGGACCATTAAGAGCAAATAAGGTTATGAGGGCTCCTTCCTTCATGAGTAGGATTGAGACCCTTATAAAAGAGACTTGGAGGGCTGGAGAGATGGCTCAGCAGTTAAGAGCACTGGCTTCTCTTGCAGAGGACCCAGACTCAAATCCCAGCACCCACATGGTGGCTAATAACCATCTGTAACTCCAGCTTCAGGGGATCTGATGCCATCTTCCGACTTCCACAGGCATTTTATAACATGGGTGCACTTACATACATGCAGGCATAACACCCATACACATAAAATAAAAATAAAATTAAAAGTTTTCATTTAAGAGAGAGAGAGACTTGAGGGCTGGAGACATGGATCATGGGTTAAGAGCACTTACTGCTCTGGCAGAGGACCAGGGATCAGCTCCTTGAACACACACAGTGGCTTATAATAGTCTGTAACTCCAGTTCCTGGGGATCTGACATCCTCTTTTGACTTTCAAAGGCACCAGGCACATACATGGAAAACTCATACATCAAAAATGAAAATAAATAAAAATTTTAAAGATACTTGCTGCAACATTCAGCCTCTTGCATCATTTTCTCTTCTTCCAAATAAAGACAAAGCATTTGGCATCTCTGGAGGACACAGTACCAGGTACAAACTTAAAAGCAGAAACCAGACCTTAACCTGACATGGAGCATTATTACATTTGAACTTGAATTTTTAGCCTCTAGAATTGTGACACATCTAGTTCTTCATCAATTATCTAGTCTCTAGTACTACATTATAGTAGAACTAATGGAATATGTTACCAAATATTATGAATAAAAGTATTTTAACACATCCTGGAATTTTCGTGCTTCTTAATGTGTTAACAGGGCTGTGAATGTAATTCAGTTGATACAGTGCTTGCCTAGCATGCATAAAGGCCTCAGTTTGAATCTGAGATTTGCAGAAACTATGTGTTAATTCCAACAATTAGGAGGTACAGGCAAGAGGATCAATAGTTTAATGTCAACCTCAACTACATAGTGAGATCAAGGCCAACTTGAGATACATAAGACTTTCTTTAAAAGAAAAGTATAATGTGCTAAAGTCCTGTGTTCATTTCATTTCATAATGATAAAGGAAAGAAAGGTTTTAGACCCATTTAAGAACTGAGAAAGAATGAAATTTAAGGGAAATGTTCATTGGTCATCCAGTGCAAACTATTGAAGAAAAACATTGAGGTTTAGAAGAAGAGACACTTAAAAATTTACAGCAAACTACTTCCACTGGGTACTAATGCTGTGGTAAGAGATGTGCTAAGGAAAGTAAAGACTTTAGCTCTGCAAAGTTCAGAGAAGTAGAGTTATTGTTCTGCAGATGATCAGGCAGGCTAGGACAGAGACAGCAGCACAAATGAGAATTGTTGGTAATGTGGAATAATTAATTTTCCAAATCATATGACAAATCTAGGGCTGGACAGATGGCTCAGTCTATAACCTGCTTTCCATAGAAATATGTGAACTTGAGAATATATTCCCAGGACCCACATAAAATTTAGGCATAGCAGGGAGTATGACCCCAGTACTGCGACAACAAAGACAAGAGATCTTTGGGGCTTGCTGGCCAGTTAACCTAGCCAATCAGTGGACTCCACAGTCAGTGAGAGTCCTCTCTCATAAAAATAAGGCGAAGAGTGATTGTGGAAGATAGCTGATGTCAGGATCACATCCCTACACAAAAATGCATGCATACACAATAAACACACAAAACAAACAAAAGCAAAGAAGAAAAGACAAAAGGATCCATGAGTCTGGTTGAGGACACTTGTTCCTCAGTAAAGTAGAAGGATAAAGAAGAGTGAGCCTTAATATTATTATTTGTGAATTTATGGTTGCTGATTGTCCAGAGCTGTGATTAACCAAGAGACAAGAAGCACTGACATGAAATCTTTGCTATAATGGAACAATCCATGCTGATTATTCTACCTCTGTCATGGTGGCTTTGGTTGTCAACTTGAGACACCTGGGAAGAAGGAACTTCAATTGAGGAATTTTCTCTATTGGATTAGCCTGTGGACATGTCTGTGAAGAATTTTCTTGATGTCTGAGTGATGTGGGAAGTCACAGCCCACTGTGGTTGGTGCCATCCCTGGGCGGGTGATTTTGGGTTGTATAAGTAAGAAGGCTGAGCACAGGTAAGGGGATCAAGCCAGTAAGAAGCCTTCTTCCATTCTCTCTTCTTCAGTTCCTGCCTCCAAGGTTCTTGTCTCCAAGCTCCTGCCTTGACTTCCTTTGATGATGAACTATAAGATGTAAGCCAAATAAACCCTTTACTCCCGAATTTTCTTTTCATCATGGTGTTTACCACAACAGTACAGTAAGTAGGACAGAAATTGGTGCCAGGATCATGGGGTATTGCTGTGAAGGACCTGACCATGTTATTTTGGGAAAGATTGTGGAGGCATTTGGAACATTCGGCTGGAAACTCCATTAAATGCTTAAAATATGTGAGCTTTCCTGTGGGAACTTTAAGATAAGAATGGTAAAAGAAATGTAGACAGTGAGGGCTTGGCTTATGAAGTTTCAGAGAGAAGTTTGGCAGTCCATCAGACTTTAACAGGGATATTTGTGTAATATTATGATTTGTGAATCTATGGTTGCTGATTGGCTGGAACTGAAGAATTAGCTGTGATTAACAAGAGACAAGCACCACTAAAGCGGAATCTTTGCTATAATAGGACAATCCATGCTGATTAACTAGGGATAAAAAAAATCAGCTGCGATTAAGGAGCAACCAACATCACTGAGATGAAATCTGGGAAATATTTCCTCAATGTCAGCATATAGAAGCTAAGGTCTACCGTGGCTGTGACTGCATCTAAAGCTAATAACTGAACTTGGCAATGTGTAAGAGTCTCCTGCATTGTGCTGGTTCTGAAGGCAGGAAGGGATCATGGATAGAAGTTGAGACTTGGCACCATTTGGCAAGATTTGAGTCCCAGTAGAGAGGCCAAGAAGTCATTGGTGATGGTACAGTCTCGGTTACAGTGGAGACCCAGCATATTGGAGATGCAAGAACCATGAGATGACCACCAAGGGCAGCCCGAGCTAACAAGACAAAATCCATGTGCTGTGGACAGCAAATCCAAAGAAGCTGAGCTGTCCAAGCCCTTGAGAACTGGGAGATTGTGATTAAGTCCCAGATGTCTGACTTTGAGCTACACTGTTGGACTTCAGTTTTGTTTAAGTGTACCTGATTATTCCATTTTGAAATAAGAAAGTATGTCACTTTTTATTTTATAAGAACCCACGCTTTGAGAAACTTGGGATTATTTTAAAGAGACATTGAAGTTTTTTTCATTTTTAATTGAATTTTCATGAACTTCATTCAATATATTTGGATCATATTTGGACTTCCTCCCCTCTCTGCACCACTCTCAACACCCTCAGCCTGATTTCATGTTCTCTGTATATATATATATAGGTATATATATATGTGTGTGTGTGTGTGTGTATGTGTATGTATATGTGTACGTATAAAGGCCTATCAAATCAAACCTGTGTCCCCAAATACCCTCTGTGTGGGTCTGTCCAGCAGAGCCTGACCAGCCTATCCAGCATCACATCCTTAAAGAAGACTGACTCTCCCTCTCCCAGAAGCCATAAGTTGCAAATAGATCCTCAGCTAGGACTGGGGCTTCCTACTCACCCCCACTCCACTTCCATGCTTGTATTTTCTCTGGCTTGAGATCTTCGGGATGTTGTCACCATTTCTGCGAGTTCATAAGATTGTCTAGAAAACTGTTTCCTTGTGGTTATTCACTACTTCTGTCTCTTATAATATTTCTGCCACATCTTCTGCAATGGTACTTGAACCTTGGGAGACAGAGGTTTGATATCAGTATCCTATTCAGGGATAAGCACTCTGTAGCCTCTTACTCTCTGCACATTGGCCAGGTGTGTGTCTCTGTGTTAATCACCATCTGCTACATGAGGAAAATTCTCTAGTAAGAGTTAAGAGAATCATTAATCTATAACAATGTCATTAGGAGTCATTTTACTATTATGTCCTTTTAGCCAAATAATAATAGGGTTCCCTGTGGTCTGTGACCTGTCCAGCCAATGAGGTACTGGCTCCATCTTGTGAAATGGGCCTTAAATCCAATCAGAAAGTGGTTGTGTATTCCTATAACATTCATGCCACTATTATACTAGTAGGCATGTCTTGCCAGGCCAGTTACTGTAGCTCTCAGCATGCACAGCTGGTCAAGATTAATGATTACTTCTTTTCTCTTCTGGTAGCATGCATAGCACTTCCCAGCACAATGAAAGCTAGCCAGTAAAGAGGAACCTTTGAAATCAGTACCATCTTGATTTTTCCTTGTTTCTTCTACAAGCCATGTATGCAGTGTCTTCAGAAATAGGATCTTACAGTCAAGTTCTTGTGGGTAACAAAGAAAGGGGCAATTGCTAGTATTCTTTGAAGTTCCAAAGCTGGTCAACAGCTTAGAAAGAGGGACTCAATTCCTGACACTGGGCTTTTTCTTTGCTAGTCTATGGTAGCCAATAGGGGAAATATCCCACTACTATAGGGTAACTCCTTTTTATCTCTTTTTATATTTCATATTTATATACTTTAAGAATCTTCTGTGCTGGTAAGTTTCCATATGACTTTTCTAAAGGTCTTTAGTGTTACTTATCCCTCCCCATAATCCCTCCACAGCCCTGCCCTCCTATTCCCTACCTCATTTAACCATGCCTACTCCAATATTCCACCTTCCCCTTTTGTATCACTACATTCTGTCTCCCATCCCATGAAGCCTCCCCCGAATCAGGGCCATTTCCTAGTTTCCTGACCTCTATGGATTTTCCAATTGGAACATATGTATCTAAGGATGCAAAGTTAGCACCCACTTATGGGAGAGAACATGAGTCTGAGTTACCTTGCTTAGGATGACTGTTTCCAGTTCCCTCCATTTACCTGGGAATTTCATAATTTTGTTTTTTTTTTCAACAGCTGAAATTGCCATACATCTAAGTTGTTTCCATTTCCTGGAGCAAGGAACATGGATGAACAGATATCTCTGTAGTAGAATACAGAATTCTTTGAGTATATACTCAAGAGTAGGATGGATGGATTATACGGTAAATCCATTTATACCTTTCTGAGAAATCTTCACACTGTCTTCCATAGTGGCAGCTCCAGTTTTCACTCTCACCAGCAGTGAATAAAAAGAGTTCCTCTTTCCCCATATCTTCACCAGCATTTGCCATTGTTTGTTTTTTGGATCTTAGCCATTCTGAGTAGGGTAAGCAGAAATGTCAAAGTAGTTTCAATTTGTATTTCCCTGATGGCTAAAGGTGTTGAACATTTTAACCTAAAAATTTACAGCCAGTTTTGAAAAAGATGCATCTTAGCTCAGAAAATTGTTATTGAATATGTCAATGCTGTTGTAATGAAATGCTTCTAAAAATCATTAAAAAATAAATATTTTCCAGCCATTTTCATTTCATCCTGTGAGAAGTCCCTGTTCACTTTCTGGATGAAATTTTTAATTTTGTTGTTTAATTTATAATGTTTAGTTTTTGGGGTTCTTTGTGTATTCTAGATACTAACTCTCTGTCAGATGTGTAGCTGGCAATCATTTTTTTCTCTTTCTGAAGGTTGCCACTTCACTCGAATGATGGTGTCCTTTGAAATACAGAAGCTTTTTAGTTTCATGAGGTCCCATTTGTCAGTTGCTGGTCTTAATGCCCACAGTGTCAGTGCCCTGTTCAAGTCATTTTCTGGATCTATAAGTTCCAGCGTATACGTAACTTTCTCCTCTATCAGATTCAAGGTATCAGATCTTATGTTGTGGGCCTTGATCCATTTACAGTTGAGGTTTGTGCAAGGTGAGAGATACAGATCTACTTTCATTTGTCTACATGTTTGTCTACATCCAGATTGACAAGCATCATTTGCTCAATATGTTGTTTTATGCAAATGTGTGTTTTGGGCACACATTTGAAAAAAATCAAGTGGCTGTATATGAATGAACTTAAATTTGTGTCCTCAATTATGTTCAGTTGATGAATGTGTCTGTTTTTAGGCCAGCACCATGATGTTTTTATTGCTATAGTTCTAGAGTATAATTTGGAATCAGGGATAGTGGTGCCTCCAGCATTTCTTTTATCATTCAGGATTGTTTTGGCTATCATGTATGTGTGTGTGTGTATGTGAGTGTGTGTGTGTTTCCATATGAAATTTCAGATTATTTTTTCAAAATCAGCAAAGAATTGTGTTGATGTTTTGGTGGGGATTTCTGTAGCTGCCTCCCTTGTCCCTTAAGCACAATAGTGGTCTGTCACTCAGTTGACCCACTTAGAGTTAACAGACTTCTTTGGGCTTTGCTGACCCATAGACATGGGGGAGGGTAGAGTCTGCCCCCAGGATGCTGGGGAGAAGACTGATAAGACACCTGTTTCTGTAATGCTGGGAACAGGTTGTCATGTCCCTCACCCTTTTCATGTATGCATCAAAGGAGGTCTGTTTCTGGGCCAGTCAGCATGGTCTTGGGCAGGCTTTGCTGTTTTCTTATTACAATGATGGAAAATCCTATTTTTTACTGCTTGAGCACCTATCATACATAAACTCTGTGTGAACTTCCAACACTAAGATTCCTAAATATAAGCTTCTCAAGTGGGCAGTAAATGCTCCTAAGTGGCAAAAGCCTGGATATTCCTGGTCTAAATTTCAATTTCTCAGCACTATTCACAGCAGAGCATCTACAGATTGAATCTGTAGATTGCTGTTTACAGGATGACCATTTTCACAATATTGATTCTATCAATACATGAGCATGGGAGGTTTTCCACCTTCTGGTATCTTCTTTGATTTTTTTTTCAGTGTCTTAAAGATCTATACTTCCTTGGTTTAATTTATTCCAAGATACTTTGTGCTATTTAAGGCTATTGTGAATGAGATAATTTCCCTGATTTCTTTCTCGGTGTATTTATTGTTGGTATATAGGAGGGCTACTGATTTTTGTATGTTAATTTTGTATCCTGCTATCTTGCTGAATGTGTTTATCAACTCTGCGAGATTTCTGTTGGAGTCTTTAGAGTCCTTTATGATAGAATCATATCATCTGAAAATAAGGATACTTTGACTTCTTTTTCTGATTTGTATGAACTTAACTCCTTCACTTGTCCTATTTCTCTAACTAAAAATTCTGGTATGATACAGAACAGGAATGGAGAGAGTGGACATTCTCATTTTGTTCCTGAATTTAGTGGGAATGCTTTGATTTTTTTCTTGATTTAGTATGATATAGGTTGTAGGCTTATATATTGCCTTTATTATGTTGAGGTATGTCCCATATATCCCTAGATTCTCCATTATTTTTATCATGAATGGATGTGGGATTTTTGTCAAAGGCCTGTTCTACAACTAATGAGACGATCATGTGGGTTCTAATCTTGAGTCTTTCTATATGGTGGATTGCATTTATTGACATACATATGTTGAACCACCACTGAAGCTCTGCAATGAAGCCAATTTGATTATGGTGGATATCTTTTTAATGTTTTCTTGCATTTGGTTTCTGACTATTTTATTGACAATTTTGTGTCTATGTTCATAAGCGAGATTGGCTTAAATTTTTGCTTGATTTTTATCTTGCTTGGTATCAGAATATTACTTGCTTCACAGAACGAATTTGGGAGCGCTTCTTCCTTTTCTTTTTACAGAATAATTTGAAGAGCATTGGAATTCGTTATTCTTTGAAGTTTTGGTAGAATTCTGTGCTGAATCCATGTGGTCCTATGCTCTTTTTAGTTGGGAGGTTCGTAATTATTGCATTTATTTCCTTCCTTTGTTGTTACAGATCTGTTTAAAATTTTTAGATCAATTTTATTTAACTTTAGTAAACTGTACATGTCTTAGTTTGTTTCTTCATTGCTGTGACAAAACACTCTGACCACTACCAACTTGGGGAGGAAAGGGTTTATTTAGCTTACAACTCCCAAGTTGCAATGCATCAGGGAGCCCAAGGTAGGAACTCAGGGCAGGAACCTGGAAGCAGGAACTGGAGCACAGGCCATGGAGGTACGCTGCTTACTGACTTGCTCCCCTGGCCCTTACTCAGCCTGCTTTCTTATGCAACAGAGGCCCACTTGCCTGGGGTGGCACCACCCACCGTGGGCTGGGCCCTCCCTCATCACTCATCAAGAAGATGCCCCTCAGACATGGTCACAGGCCAGTCCAATAGAGGCAATTCCCCAACTGAGGCTCCCTCAGCCCAGGTGTGTCAAGTTGACACTAAAGCTATCCAGC
>NW_008350357.1:490546-490784 GCF_000622305.1 Nannospalax galili
AAGTTATTTGATCATGTTTATGATTGTTCTTTTAAATTCTGCAGGTTTTGGTTGTAATGTGCCTGTTTAATGTGTTTATCTTGTCTTAGTTTAATTTTGGCAGATATACGTATTTAGAAATTTATCTATTTCTTTTAGATTTTCCAGTTTAGTGGAATATATATTTTTAAAATATATCCTTATGCAAATCTCTGTGAGTTCAAGGCCAGCCTGGTCTCCATTAGCGAATCCAGGCCAG
>NW_008350357.1:490882-502355 GCF_000622305.1 Nannospalax galili
TATATATATATCCTTATGGTTTCTGAATTTCCTCAGAGTCTGCTGTAATATTTCCTCTGAGTTTATTCATTTGTATCTTCTCTTTCTTTTGGTTAATTTGGCTAAAGTTTTGTCAATCTTGTCAATCTTTTCAAAGAACCAACTCTTCATTTCATTGACTATATTATTTTCTTAATTCCTATTTCATTTATTTCAGCCTTGATTTTATTAATCTCTTCCCATCTACTCTTTTTACATGTTCTTTGTTCTTTGTTTTCCAAGGCCTTTAGGTATGTCATTAAGTTATATAAAAGGTGTCTCTAATTTACTGATGCAGGAACTTAGTGCTATAAATTTTCCTCTTAAGACTGCCCTAACTGTATCTCACAGATTTTGGTATGTTTTATTTTCATTTTCATTCAGTTCTAGGAATTTCTTTCCTTTTTGATTTCTCTCTTTATCCAATTTTCATTCAATAGTGTACTGTTTAGTTTCCATGAGTTGTGTACTTACTCCACTTCTATTGTTGTTGATATCTAGCTTTATTCCTTCATGGTTAGACAGATATGGGATATCTCAATTTTCCTAAATTTGTGGAGAAAAGCTTCGTGTCAAAATATGTGATCAATTTTGGAGAAAGTCAAAGACAGTGTATTCTTTGGTGTTTAGGTCAAGTGTTCTGTAACTATCTATTATGTCCTTTTGATTTATGATGTCATTTGACTCCAGGGTTCCTCTACTTAGTTTTTGCCTGGATGACCTGTCTATTGGTGACAGTGTGTTACTGAAGTCACCCACTATCACTATGTTATAGTCAACATGTGGTTTTAGACCTAATAGAGTTATGTTTAGGAAACTGGTTGTCACTGTGTTTGGCACATATATGTTTAGGATTACGATGTCCTCTGAATCCACTTTTTTCTTTAATGAGTAGGAAGTTTGTTCTGACTAGTTTTAGTTTGAAGTCTATTTTGTCAGATATGAGAATAGCTATATTTCCTTGTTTCTTAGTTCCATTTGCTTGGAATACATTTTTCCAAAAAGAAAGCTAATTACTCCTTTAATGAGATCATATACGTTTCTTTCCCAGAAAGCCCACTCAAAATGCAGTCAATATAGAGCTATCATGCAGTTGTTAGTTCTGTTATAATTCCTAACTTAAAAATGCATAAATTTTCCTTTTTCTTCTGTTTTGACACTTTCTTTCAGATACTGGCCAAAGGCTAATTATGCTTTCTCTGGTACTTTAAGCTTTTCTACTCTTTCTCTAATATTCCCCTCCCTAACCATGTGGCAGCTAATCCCTAATGTGGTTGACCACCATGGCAGTTTAATTCAAATAGCATGGCTTTTTTGTCTTCCTCATCTCCCTTCTCCAAATAGCTTCTGTGATTTGTACTTACCTGCTTTGAAGTTTTTATTTTAGACTCTATTGGAATTATCCTGGAAAGTCAAAAATAAATACTGCTTTATAACTTTTGTATGTATATGTCATTCTGAGTAAAATTGTTAATTTAGAAAAATAACAGCAAAATTAAGAACTTTATCATAGTTCCCATGGCTGTTCTGACTACATTTCAATAATTTGTTCACGAACATTGATAAACACTGATTTATGGTTGGATCTTAAGCATTTAAACCTTACCTACCCTTAGCCTATAGTGAACTCCCAGTGCAATGCCTCTGATGTGGCATAGTGTTTGGGATGGTAGGTATTCAGTATAATCTAAATCACGCAAAAAGGACTTTGTTACAGGTTTAAGGCACAGAAGACTTTTTTCCAAATAGCAGCAAAGAGTTTTTGCTATTGGACTTGTTCTGATGCTCTTAATCAGTTACTGTTTTTCTTTCTTTTATGAAATGTATGCATGTTTATTGGAATTCTTTTCAAGTGAGTATACCTTTAGAAAGTTACATATTATGCTTAACTCTCTGAAAGTTGTTCCAAGATGAAAATTATTAAAATCCAAGGTATTTTCAAAATATTAAAATGAAAGCATGCTACTACTTAATATAAATGTGTTTTCAAAATAATATGCTGTAGAACAGTAAGCTAGTACATTTATGATGTAGCAATGACACAGAAGGCAGAAATAAATCAGCCAATTGAATGACTAAGGATATTGGAAATATTTCCATGATGAATCATGCAAAATGACAAATTGTACACATAGGACTTGGTAGAGATACTGCACTTTCTAAGATATCCAGAGCTAAGGTTACTTATTCCCTCTCCAGTTTCCTTCACTATCCAAAGCCTGATCTCATTAATAGCTGATGAGATTAAAGCATCGTAGAAGAAATTAAAGAGACATAGGAAGTTGCTTGAAGTGAGAAGGCTGGGTAGTGGCTGCCATAGCTAAAGCATCCACCAAAAAAAGGAAAATACTAGAGGTCCCTTCTTTTTGCTGCCTTCTTTATCAAGGTGAGTATAATGAACTTCTCTGGTATTTCTCAAAAGAAAGTCCCTGTATACTTCAAGAAACCTTTCTTTCCAGCTTTATCACAGGGCAAAAAGGGTGAGAATTCATCTCTAAAGTACGTTGCCTGAAAGATGCTTTTGAGGATTATGGATCTGATATCTCACTAGCTCTTTCTCTGGGAGGCATCCACTCTACTTCTTTCTATGGAAATTGGAGTTTTGCCTCCACTCCCCATCCTGACTTTTGCAGCACTTTTAACCTCCTCATTTTTTTTCTATGTTTGTAAATCCTGGATCTTCTCCACTCTTTCTGAGCCTGGGTCATTCACCCTACCACAGACCTCTTTACTAGATCCCTGACCCTTTGCTTTTCATCTAACCACCCTTTATAGTCTGAGAATTTTGGCAAGCCACATATCCTGCTCTTTCTTCTTTTTCCTAAGAGCAGAATTTTATGTCCCTGCTGGCTTTTGGTCTTTCCCATCTCCCTCCTGCTAGGTCAGTAAATTAAACATGAATTTTTTCAAAAGCATGTGTAACTTCACAGTCAGAGCTATTTTTTGTTATTGTTTAAAATGAGCAAAGTATCAAATCTTAAAAGCACGAGTCATAAAGACATGCTCAAATTATATGTTGTTATTATTACTCTAAACTAAATACAAATTATTTATGTATTATCACACAGATTTCAACCCTCAGAGCATTTTTAAATATTTCTGGTATAGAATTCAATCCTCATATTCAGGGGTAGGGACAGTGAACAAATGGTGGATCTTACCTGTAATATGGTGTCAGCTTCAGAGGTGGAAGTCTTTCCATCCTTATAAAATATAACTTAAAGGAGAAATATTCACTGAGGACATTTAGTGGTGTTTATGCATACCTGCGTTTAGGGCTGCCCACTTCAGATTAGATAACTTCTTAGAGAGCTAGTCCATTGAGAAAACTGATTCTTCCTCCCTTATCATCCATTGATTGCCTATAGTTCATCATCCTGAGGTTGGACTCCATGACATTCCACCACCCACCTTTGCATGTCAGATGGTTTTGTCATTATAAAGATCATGTTCCACTACCATAATGTGGAGATTTCATTGGTGTAACTTCCCTATCAGGTCTAGAATGCATTAACTAGCAGCAGGCATCTTGCCCTATGGCTCTTGCATTCTTCCTGTTATATCTTCCATAATATTGTCTGATGTGTAGGTATAGAGATTGCATTATTTATATGTAATCTTAGGGCTGGATACACAGCCCACAGTTACTGCATTTGAGCAATTGTAATAGTCTCCATATTATACAAAAAGAAGCCTCTTGGATGAGTGGTGAGAGGTACACTTGTCTAAATATAACCGTATGTATTTAGAATACATTAAGAAATTATGTTGCTCTAGGGAACTATCAAAAGTATATTCTTCTCTAGGGTCTATGACAACTCCAGTCATGTTTATCTGACTTTGTCTATAGTACCCACGGGTTTCCCTCTTAGTGGGTCTTAAGTCCAATTAGACAGCAGTTGATTACCCCTTAGATAAAAATGTCACCAATAGAGATAGTTTACTTGGCTGATCACTGTTGTGGTTCCTAGGCTTTACAGATGGGTAAGATCACTGACTAGTTTTTGCCTTTGGCAGTTTACATAGTATCTTCTCATATTATGAAATCTACTCTTCAGACAGGAGGCTTTCAGATTAATTTCAGCTCAATTGCCCCAACTTCTGTGTCTAAAGTATGTCCTGTCTTCAGCAATAGGGTCTTACATTCAAGTGGGAGGCAATTAAGGGCTATGGCAATAACCTGTGTTAATTTGAGAGTCACTTGGGCTACTGTGACCAATAACTCAAAGGGAAGTTTCTCTTGCCTGACACTGATTTTTGTTATATAGCCTTCAGCTATATGCATGCATTTACATGTATTTTTCAGTAGGCTTACTAAATGCTACATTTCCCTTTGCCTTTTCACACCATTGCTTATCTTTCATGTGTTAGCTGATTGAATATCTTTTATGAAGTGCCTCTTCAAGTTTTTCTAGGTACTATTTCTCTTGGGCTATTTTTCTCTGATTTGTAGAAGCTCTTTCTGTATGAAATACATGAATATTTTATTAGCTGTTCGTACTGAAAATCTCAGTGTTCTGCATTTTCAGTCTCCCAATTTTTTTTTTTTTTTTTTTGGTCTAGGAGACAGGGTCCCCCTGTAGCCCCAGCTGTCCTAGAACTCACTATGTAGACGAAGCTGGCCTTGAACTCACAGACATCCGCCTGCCTCTGCCTCCCGAGTGCTAGAATTAAAGGTAGGTTCCACCACACCCGGCTCAGTCTCCCAAATTTTAATGAACTGAATGTCTCAATTTTAATAACACTCAATTTATTGTTTTCTGTTTATCTTAATATTCTGGCTTAAGAATTTTTTGTATTTTGCCAAGGTCATGAAGGCATTTTTTCTAATTTTATGTTGTTGTTAAACCTCTCATGTATATTTTTAACTCCTCTATAAATTGATTTTTGTGTGTGTTATGTGTATGGGTATGGGTAAAAGGCCCATTTTTTTTAAATGGACATGTAGTCAACCCCAAAGAATTTACTATAAAGATCGTTGTCATTTTTGGACTGCTATCTTCTCCATGAATCAAATTATTGAATTATACACGTGGCTTTGGTTCTAGATTTTGTTTGTCTAAGTTTGGTTTGTCTATCCTTGTATGAATACAGCTGCCTTAATTAATCTAACTTTGTAATATATCTTATGTATGGTCATATAAATCATATAGTTTTGTTATTTTTCTTCAGTACTCCTTGGTTGTTCTTGGAATTTTGAATTTCTACAAATGCTCTAGAGTCAGCTTGTCACTGATATAAAAAATCTTCATGATGTTTTGACTGAGATATGATTTAATGGATCAATTTGGTGAACAAATATTGTGGAATTGAATTAAATATATCAGCATTCAATTCCTAACATCAGTAACATTTTACAACTATTTAATTATCATCACCTCACCAAGGAAAACAAAGAATAATTCCCTAATATTTTTTAAAATTTCTTTTGTTCCCAACGAAACTTTGGTACCTAGTGTTTAAACCCTAGATTGATATAGTCTTAGATTTATGATTTTTATTTTTGTGGTTTTCCCTATTTTGTTGAATCTGTAAATACTTATGTACTAA
Source organism: Nannospalax galili (assembly GCF_000622305.1). Classification (NCBI taxonomy): domain Eukaryota; kingdom Metazoa; phylum Chordata; class Mammalia; order Rodentia; family Spalacidae; genus Nannospalax; species Nannospalax galili. The sequence continues at coordinate 496,451 of NW_008350357.1, forward strand.
GTACTTTACCTTCTTTACAATCATTAAATCATTATTTCCTCTGTTGCTCAGACTGTTAATTGTTGGTCACTAGGAGATCATACACGTTGACTTCTATGTTTCATCTTCTTTCTTCTCTCCTCATTCTTTCTTTCATCCTTTCTTCCTCTCGCTATCTGAAACTGAATCCAAATTAAACATGGTAGATCAGAACTCTACAACTGAGCAACCACTTCCCCACCCCCAATCTTGTTTTCATTGCATGTGTTCAAATGCATTCAAAGCTATAGATGGTAAAATAAACATATACATATTCATTCTCCAACTTCAGCAATTAGTGCTATTTTGCCAATTTTATTTTTTCCATTCTCTTTACCCATTTTTCTATATCCCAGGTGTCCTATCACCACACAAGTAAATAACTCATCAGACATTCTTAACTCACAGAAGTAACCACAAGACAACTGTAAAACTGTGCCATCTAACAGTCTATAATCAAAATTCCATGGTTGCCTTTTTATAGTAACTTTAATAGGCAAATATGCAAACAAGAGGTCTTGCCCCTCTGTTATTCAATATAATGCTCAAAGTCTCAGAGAAAATAGACAAGGGAAAGGCATACAGGGAATAAAAATAGGCAAAGGGAAGTGAAGGTATCGCTATTTACAGATGACATGAATCTGTATTTAAACAACCCTGCAGAATCTACTAGAAAACTCCTCAGTCTAATAAACATAGTAAAGTTGCAGGATACAAAAATCAATAGAAAAAAAAGAATATCCTTTTTATACATCAATAATATGCATTCAGAGGAAAAAATAGGGAAAATATTATATTCAACGTGACTGCAAAAATTTAAGTATCTAGGAATACATCTCACAAAAGAAGAAAAAGACTTCTACAATGAAAAGGCCTTTAGTCATTGAAGAAATAAAAGAAGATATGTGATGTGTGTGTTTCTGCTCTATTCACTATAGCAAGGAAATGAAACCAATCCAGCTATCCATCAACGAATAAATGAATAATGACAATATGGTAGATATATAAAGCGGAATATTATTCGATTCTAAGGGAAAATAAAACTCACAATATTCACAGGAAAATGGATGGACCTAGAACGTTTAACATTAAGCAAACTCATCCAACCACAGAAGGAAAAACCCCACATGTCCTTTCTGATGTGCAGAACCTATCCTACAATATATACATGTATACATTCAAGCAAATACATGTGTATTTATACACTATAACATTAAGAAAGGTGAACAAGAAAATAATTTTAAATGCATACTGAGTTCATACATATAGTACATTTTGTGTAAATCATTTGAAACCCATCTCAAGTTATAACACATTTTTAATGCAAAGTAAGTCTTACATGGGAAGTGTGCATATGTGATTCTGTTATATTTTGTAACCTTACCTGGAAATCTGAATTTTAAATTATGCCTTTTCATTTTTTAATACTTCTGTATACTGTAGTGTTCTGTGTAAATACTGCTAAACTTTAATAAAAATTTTAAAATATCATAAAAGTAAATACATACTTATCCTTATATCCATAATAAATGCACCTCTCACATCTCCTCAAGAAATGCCTAAGGAATTATCCCATGCTTGTCACTGAGATTTTCACTTAATGAATCTTTTGAAAGCAATATTGTCTAACCATGCAAGATACTACTGACTAATCTCCTTAAAATTTTTATTTATGTGTATATGTGTTTGCATGCTACATGGGTGCAGATGCTGTCAGGGATAAGATGGTGTCGGATCCCTTAGAGTTGGAGTTATAGGTGTTTTTGATCCACTTTACATGAGTGCAGGGAAGTTAGCTCAGGTCCTCTGGAAGAGTACCAAATGCTTTAGCCACTAAGTCATCTCCCCAGTCCATCTATCTTCATTTCATATTATACTTTTAATTAGCGTACATACTATTATATTTCCATAAGCCTTCTTCAAATATCCTTAGTTTTTGCCAACCTACTTGCTGTCCCCTGCTCTCCTCAATCCTCCTGGCTCCATCTCCACTTATGTCTTTAACTCAAAGTATTTTCCGTTTTTTATATTTTCATTGAATTTTTGTGCATTTCCTATAATAGATCTTGACCATATTTAGACCCCCTTCCTTATATGCACTCCCATTGCTCCCCCATCGGATTTCATGCATTCTGTCATATATGTTAAGGGCTATCAATACAGGTTTGACTCCCTAGATGTCCCTCAGTGTGAGTTCATCCACTGGAGCCCCATCGGCCTATCTAGTGTCACTCCCTTAAAGAATACCAACTCTCCCTCACTCAGCAGTAATTAGCTGCCAATAGGTGGTTCCTCAGCTAAGGTTGGGGTTTCTTACACATTTACCCACTTCTGTGCTGGGTTTTTGTGTGGTTTGAGTTTGCATGGAGCTTATGCATGCTATCACCATTGCCGTAAGTTCATATGAGCAAATTCCCAATCACCTGGAAAACTCAGATTTCTTGTGGTCACCTGTCACTCCTGATTCTTACAGTCTTTGTGCCCCCTCTTCCGCAACAGTCTCTGAGCCCTGGTGGCAGAGGTTTAATATAGGAGTCCTATCCAGGGACACATACTCTGAAGTTTCTTACTCTCTACACTTTGGCCAGTTGTGGATTTCAGTGTTAATCACCATCCGTTGCATGAGGAAGCTTCACTGGTGAGATTTGAGAGATACATTAATACTCTCTCTGCCCCCTGTCCCACTTTTCATGAGCCTTAGGTGTAGAGGTTCAATTGGAGATGTGTCACTTATGGCAGGGCATCTCACAGACGATTAGTCTCTGTGTGTGATCAGTTGTGGAGCTCTGAAGTAGTTGCCATCTGTTGCAAAAAGAAGTTTCTTTGATGAGTGGTGAGAGCTATACTTGTCTCTAAATATAAGGATCATACTTAACATACAATAACAAATTATGTTTGTCTGGGGATGTGACAGACATAGGATTTTCTCTGGGATCACGACCTTTCCAGCCATGTGTATTTGGCTATGTTTATAGTACTTCACGAGTTCCTTCACTTTGGGTGGGCCCTAAGTTCAATCAGATAGCTATTGATTACCCCAAAGATAAAACTTCTACTACTGCACCAATTAAGATTGATGTGCCAATGTTTTCTAAGCTTTACAGATTGGTTTGACCACTGATTGGTTTTCCCCCTTAACAGATTGCACAGTATTCTCTGATATTATGATAGATACTTTTCAGGGAGGAAGCGTCCAGGTCAATTCCAGCTTGATTCCTCCAAGTCCTATGTCCAAATTAGGCACATCCCACATAACACAGGCTATTGCCACATCCTTTGATTTTTTTCCCCCAGGACTTGAAAGCAAGTCCCCCTGTTTTTTCATGTCACCTGCGTTCGACTATCACCTGTAATTCTGTTTCAAGATCATAGGTTTCCATATAGCTTTTACATGCACCTTTCAATGTAATTAAGCCTTCCTCCAGTCACTCATGTACCTATTGCCCATCCCTGACGTGTTTGAACATTTCCTGCCACAGCATTCCTCCTCTAGTTATAGCTAGTAGTTCTATTTCTAGTTTATTTTTTTTAATGAATCATGCATATGTGAGTGAAATGCCCACAGGGGTCAGAAGAGAGCACGAGATCCATGGAGTTAAAGTTAGAGGTGGTTGTGAGGCCAACATGGATGTAGCAATCCAAATTTGGACCTTCTGCAAGAGCAATAAGAGCTATAAATGGCTCATTTATCTTTCTTGCTCTGTATTTCTACGTTTCTTAAGCTCCAGGCAGATTTTAAATGTGGTTGCACTAGTTTACACTCCCAAGATGTAAGGTTTCCCCTTTCCCCACTCCAGCATTTGTTATTAGAATTCCTGACCATAGCCATTCTGACTAGAGTGAGAAAGAATCATAAAGTAGCTTTAATCTTCATTTCCCTGATGGCCAAGAATGTGGAAAACTGCTTTAAGTGTTTACTAGCCATTTGTATTTTCTATTTTGAGAACATTCTGTCCAGATGCATAGACCAGTATTTAACTGGGTTGTTTTCTTCATATTTACTTTTAGGAGTTCTTTATATATAGTAGATAGTAATTCTCTGTGAAATACAGAGCTATGATTTTTTTCCCTCATTCTTTCCATTGCCTCTTCACTTCATTGACAGTTTCCTTTGCAGTACAGAGACTTTTTAGTTTCATAAGATTCCATTTGTCAAATGTTGGTCTTAATTTCCTTGTCTATTTGATGGAATAATTTGAATAGCATTGTTTTTGAATTCTTTTTTGAAGTGGTGGTAGAATTCTGCAATGAATTCATTTGTTTCTGGGTTGTTTTGTGCTGGAGCCATTTTATTTCTGCTTCAATACCATTAGTATCTATGGATATGTTTAAATCACATACTAAATCATGGTTTAATTTTGGTACATTATATGAATCTAGAAATTCACTCATTTCTTTGAGATTTTATAATATACTGGAATACAGGTTTTAAATATATATCCTTATGATTTTTAAAAATTGCTTGGGAGGCAGAGGCAGGCAGATCTCTGTGAGTTCAAGGCCAGCCTGGTCTACATAGTGAGCTCCAGGACAGCTGGGGCTACAGGGAGACCCTGTTTCCAAAAGACCAAAAAAATTGTATTGGTATCTGTTTCATGTCTTCCTATTAATTTCTAATTTTATTAATTTGAGTCTTCTCTCTTTTTGTTTGGCCAAGGGTTTTTCAACTTTTTAAAGAGTAAACCCTTCATTTACTGATTCTTTGTATTTTTTTCTTTCTACTTTGTTAATTCATGCCCTGGTTTTGAGTTTTTCTCTCTGCAGAGTCTGTGTTTTGTTTCTTCTTGTTTTCACAAGTAAAGGTAAATCATTCATTAATTAGTTTGGGATATCTCAAAACTTTTAATGTAGGCAGTTTGCACTTAGGACTGCTTTCATTGTCTTCCACAGACTTCACTATGTTGTATTTTTATTTCATTATAAGATTTTTAAAAATGTGTTTCTTGATTTCTTCAGTGATGCAATTATGTCTTTCAATAATGTGTTGTTTAGTCTCCATTGATTTTTGTACTGTCTGTGCTTTCCATTTTTGATAGCTGGCTTTATTACATTGTGGTCAGATAGAATACAGAATCTTACTTCAATTTCCCTATATTTGTTGACAGTTTCTCTGTGTCATAATATGGGCTCAATTTTTTAGGAATTTCTATAGACTAATGAGAAGAATATGCATTCTTTAGTGTTTACGTGGAATGTTCTATAGATGTCTATTCGGTACATTTGATTTATTATGTCATTTAACTCCAGTGTTTCTCTGTTTAGTTTTTCTAAGGATGGCATGTCAATTAGTGAGAGTGGAGTATTGAATTCACACATTATTGTCACATTTGAGTTAATCTATAGTTTTACATATAGTAGTATTTTTTAGGAAATAATTGAAACTACATTCAGTGTGCATATTTTTAAAATTGTAGTATCTGCCTTGTAAGATGTTTCTTTAATGAGTATGCAATGGCCTTCCTTATCTTTTCTTGCTTATTTTGGTTTGAAGTCTATTTTGTCAGATATTAAAATAGTTATGCTTGCCTCTTTCCCAGTTCCATTTGATAGGAATATCTTTTGTCGTCTTTTTTTTTAAGTTTTGTGGGTGAGGTCACTTGCTTTTATTATGTTATAAATCCTCCACTTTCTTTCAACTTGCTGACCCGATCAGAACCACTCCTCCCCCACCCCCAGCATTTACCACTTAAAACTGTCACCAGGTAGCTCCACAGAACCATGCAGTATCTAAAGGCTTGGATACTGCTTGTGACTTAAACCCATACCTGCTGTATTTTTTAAATAAATAATTTATTGAGAATTTCATACGTGCATATAAAGTGTTTAAATAAAATCCATGCCCACTCCCTCCCCTCTAACTCCTCCCATATCTCCCCATCACTTTTTT
>NW_008350357.1:502533-505644 GCF_000622305.1 Nannospalax galili
CCAAGGACATTTTGACTTTTAGCCAAGAAACTGGCTACTTTTCTTTGGGGTCTTTTTACCCTAACTGCCTAGCCAATTCTTACTTCTTATTCTTATCACACCATCCTCTAAAGAGGTTACCCAAATTGCCGATAGGGAATCGGGACACAGACCGCTCTGGCTTCTTCCATGCCAGGGACACAGGAACACAGAGTGAGGCAATAGGAATATCCCTTCAGTGGGTCTTTCTAAAAGACTCCCAAATTGCATAACTCTTATCTCTAAGGGGAAAAGAAAGTCCTTGAATTGTGAATAAGAGATGTGAAGGAGAAGTAAAAGCAACAGTAATTAGCATTACAAGTTCTAGCCAGAGAACTAGAAAAAAGTCAGAACAGGGCAATTTTCAAATGTTCAAACGAGTCCATTGGAATTTCTTGACAAGGGCTTCCATAAGCATCCCTATATTAGGACCCTCCTCATTTTTCATTTGTCTTCCAAGGCTGGACTCTAGAGTGATGGATTCAGAATTTGCCTTCAGGTATTTTGATAGCTGTTGGAGTGGTTAGAATCAGTGTCAGTTCCCTCTCAAAGGCTTCTAGATAGGGGGAGAAAACAAATTTATCCATCATTTTAGAACAACAGCTAGTTGTCTCCCCTTAGCTACAGGTGGGCACTACAGTATTGGAGACCAAGATTTGAAGTCTTACATCTGAGCAGCACTTTCTGGTTAGGTACAAAATAATCAATGAGAAATAATTGTCTAAATAACTTTTCATATATATTTAAGCCTAATGTCTGGGAAGTGTAATCCCTTGAACTCTTAAAAAAATATACTGATTTTGTCATTTTTTTACCCTAAAGTAGAATATATCATTGATGATGAGGTGTGTTTTGTGGAAGGAATAAAAAAGATGCATTCTGTTTTCAAATGTGCTACTCAGCCTCTATTTATAGAATTGAATCCATTGATATTTAGAGCTATTATTGAAAGATGTCATAATTTCTGTCATTTTGTTCATTTTTGTTGGGGGAGGTTCATAAGCCTCTTTGATTAACTGTGCTGGTATTTTCTAGTTAGCCCCTATGACCTCTTGAGTGTGTTTATCCTTCCTTTCAGTCCAAAGAATTCCATTTACTATCTTTTATAGTGCTGTCTTAATGGAGATAAATTCATCTAATATGTTTTTATCATGCAAAGTTTTATTTATCCTTCAATGTTAATAGACAGCTTTACTGAGTATAATACTTTGGTTTGGTATTCGTGGTCTTCCCAAACTTAGAATATCTCTTTCCTAGCCCTTCTTGCTTTAAATGTTTCTATCTAATAATTGGATGTTATTCTAATGACCCTGACTTTCAAGTGACTTGACCTTTCTCTCATAGCTTTCAATACTATTTCTTTGTTCTATGTTTTCAGAATTTTAACTATGATATATTGTGGGGAGTTTCTTTTCTAGTTCTGTCTAGTTGGTGTTCTGTAGACCTCTTGTACCTAGATAGATATTTCTTTCTCTGAGTCTGGGAAATGTTCTTCTATGATTTTACTAAAATTATTCTCTTTGTTTTTAATATGGTATTATTCTTTTTCTATATCCAGAATTCGAAAGTTATGTCTTTTCATGATGCCCCAAAGATCTCCCATGTGTGGTTCATGTTTTGTTTTGTTTTTTTAATTTACCATTGACTTTCACTGAGTGATCTGATTCCTCTGTCTTGTCTTCCAGCTCTGATACTCTGTTTTCCACAAAATCAGTTCTGTTGGTGAGGCTTCCACTCTTATTTGACTTTGAGTTTTTCATTTCCAGCGTCATTTACGAATGAAGTGCTCTTCAGCAATTTTATCTCTTTATTGAATTCTACTTTCATATCCTGGATTAATATCCTTATTTCACTCCGCTTTTCATTTTTGTTCTCTTTGAGCATATTCATATCATCTTTGAGTTCTTTGAACACAGAATCATTCTTTTACATTCTTTCTATGAAGTTTCTTCTAAATCATTGTCAATGTGAGCCATTAGTATAGGAGTAATACATTTTACAGTGGACATGTTGTCTTGGTTCTTTGTGTTGCTTTTGTTTCTGTGCTAGGATTTGTGCAACTGAAGCAGTTTGTTAATTTTCTCCCTATCTTTATTCTTTGCTTCCTTTCTTTCTTTTCAGACCACCTTTCATCCTTGAGTTTAGACATGTAAGATGTTTAGGAGAGGAGTAAATTGTAAGAGGACTGAAGCACTCTTTTCCTCCATGGGTCTAGTAATGTAAACTTTAGGTCTTTTTCTAGGAGTCTTACTCTGAGACGCTGCTACTGTCTGCATTAATAGTCACTATCCAAGAGTTAGCACACTCCTGACTGGCCTTCTCCTCTGCCACCAGCTGGTATGACTCTCCATACCTGGATGCTCTACCTTGCGTCTGTTCTAGCCTGATCCTTACTTCCACAACTTCCCAGGTCAGTTGTGAGTTTCTGTGTGCCCAGTTGTTTACCCTGAGTCACATTTGGCCCTCTCCTTGTTTCCTAAGCTTCTGCCCCACATTTTGGGGCTCCTAGCACCTGTGAGTCCTTGCTCTTTTTCAGCTGTGGTCTCCTCCCTGGGCTTCTGCCCAGATTTTAGAACTCACAGAACCTATGTGTACTTTCCTTATTTGACTTCTAACTCTACAGTGGGTCCATGGCTTCCACATGAGTTATGGGGCTCCTGGTGCTTGCGGACCTTTACTCTGGGTTAGCTGTGACCTCTTCCCTGAATTTTCGGCTTCCACTCTAGTTGTGGAGCTCCCTTAACCAAATACATAATTTTAAAATAACCTTTTTATAATATTTTGGATTGCAAAAACCATTAAGATGGTAAAGAATCACTCTATGTGCTAAGTATGGTTTCTTCTATTGTCATTTTATGTTCCTGATGTAAATTTCATAATTGCCAAATCAGTATTGGTGCATTATTTTAACAAAAGTATGTGTTTTCCATACTGTTTTTCTATTCTAGCAATACTGTAATTGATTAGATAATCATGTCACCTTATGCTCCCTTTGATTATGAAAATTTCTCAGAATTCCCTTGTTTTGAATTGGGGGATGTAGCTCATTAGTACAATGATTGCCTTAGTATGAGCAAATATATATATATATAT
>NW_008350357.1:505656-519847 GCF_000622305.1 Nannospalax galili
GATGTTTCTGCAGTAGTAGGTTTCCATATGACTTTTTCAAAAGATCTTTAGTATTAGTTATCCCTCCCTATACTCCCTCCTCTACCCTGCCCTCTCATTCCCCTCCTTACTACATTGTTCCCCTCCCTCTTTATATAATTTCATTCTATTTCTCCTCTCAAGGAAGCCTACCCACCCCATGGCTCCTAACTAGTTTACTGATATCTCTGAATTTTCCAAATGAAACACACATACCTAAAAATTGAAAGCTAGGATCCACATATGAGATAGAACATGGGATATTTGTCTTTCGGGATCTGGATTACCTCAATAAGAATGATTGCTTCAAGTTCCATTCATTTACTTGTAAATTTTATAATATTATTTTTCTTAGTGCTGCATATTATTCTGTTCTATATATGTACTATATTTTAATTATACATTCATCAGTAATAAATACCTAGGTTTAAGTTTGGTTTCTGTTGCTGTGATGAACCACTCTGACCAAAATCAACTTGTTCAGGAAAGGATTTATTTCACCTTGCAGCTTATAGTTCATAATGGAAGGAAACCAAGGCAGGAACTCAGGGCAGGGACCTGGAGTCAGCAACTGAAGCACAAACCATTGAGGAACACTACTTATAGGCTCTCCCCTCTTGCCTGCTTTCTTATGCAACCCAAGACCATCTTCCCAGGGGTAACACAACCAAGAGTAGTCTGTGCCCTCCCACATCACTCAGCAGCCAAGAAAATACTACATAGACATGTCCAACAGGGGAAGTTCCTGAACTGAAGTTCCCTCTTCCCAGGTGTTCAAGTTGAAAAAGACCTTTTCTGTATCTAGTGAAATGATCATGTGACTTCCTGTCACTGTGTCTGTTTATGTGGTAGGCTATATTTCTGGATTTCTGTGTGATGAAACATGATTGCACCTCTGCAATGAAGCCTATTTGATTGTGCTGGAAAATTCCCTTGATGTTCTCCTTAACTCAGTTTGTAAATATTTTATTGAGAATTTTTGCATCTATGTTCATTGGAGAGATAGGCCTATAATTTTCTTTTTTGTTGGGTCTTTTTCTTTTTCATTTTGGTCTAAGAATAATAGAAAGAATTTGGAAGTGTTCCCGCCTTTTGTAGTCTACAGAATAATTTGAGTGTTAGTTCTTTGAAGCTCTAGAAGAATTCTACAGTGAATACATCTGATTCTGGGCTCTTCTTAGTTGAGAGATTTTTAGTTACTACTTCAGCTTTTTGCTTGCTATGTGTCTGCTTAAATATTTATTTCATCTGGATTTAACTTTGGTAGCCCATGTATATCTAGCAATTTATCCATTTCTTTTAGCTTTTCCAGTTTAGTGAAATGCAGATTTTAAAAATATATTCTTATGATTCTCTGAATTTCCTAGTAGTCTGCTGTAATATTTCTCTTTTTATCTCTGACTTTAATTTGGGTCCTCTCTCTTTTTCTTTTGGTTAAACCAGTTAAAGGTTTGTCAATTTTGTTAATCTTTTCAAAGAATCAACTTTTTGCTTCATTAATTCTTTTTTAGATTTTTCATTTATATATTTTTTATTTTATGTGTATGAGTGTTATGCCTACATGTATGTAAGTACAGCTACGTCATGCAATGCCTTTGGAGGACAGAAGAAGACAATGGATCCCCTGGAACTGGAGTTATGGATGGTTGATAACCATCATGAGAGTACTTGGGTTCTAACCTGGGTATTCTGCAGGAGAAGCCAGTTCTCTTAACTGCTGAACCATCTCTTCAGTCCTTTTTAAAAAATTGTTTTTGTCATTGATTTTTTAAAATATTAAATATACATAAAAACATACCTAAAATTAACTGTAGTTTAAGAAAAAGTATTTTATTTATTATTTTTATTTTATGTGTATGAGTGTCATGCCTGCATGTAGGTAAGTGCACCTGTGTTGAACAATGCCTGCAGAGGACAGAAGAGGCTGTCGGATCCCCTGGAACTGGAATTAAGGACAGTTGTTAGCTGCCATGTGGGTGCTAGGATTCAAAATTGGGTCTTCTGCAAGAATAGTCGGTGTTCTTAACCACTGAGCCATCTCTTCAGACCCTGTAATTGATTTTTTATATTGTCTTTTTCATTCCCATTTTATTAATTTCAGCCCCAATTTTATCCTTTCCCGTCTACTCTTTTCAGGTTTTGTTTGTTCGTGATATCCAAGACATTCAGGTGCATCATTAAGTTATTAATGTGTCTCTGAGTTTCTAATGTAAGCACTTAGTGCTATAAACTTTCCTCTTACAACTGCCTTTGTTGTGTTCCATACTTTGTTATGTTGTGTCTTCATTTTCATTCAATTCTTGGAGTTTTTAAATTTCCTTCTTGATTTCTCCCTGGATCTAGATTTCATTTAGTAGAGTGTTATTTAGTTTCCATGCATTTGTATACCTTCTTTAGTTTCTATTGCTGTTGATATCCAGCTTTATCCTTTGTGGTCAGATAGAATGCAGGATGCTATTTCAACTTTCTTGTGTTTTCTGTGACTTACTTTGTGTTCTAGTCTTTGGTTAATTTTGCAGAAAGTTCCACAGCTGCTGGGAAGAAAATATATTCTTTGGTGTTTGGATGAAATACTCTGTAGATATTTGTTAGGACCATTTGATTTATGATGTCTTTTAATTCCTGAGTTTCTTTGTTTAATTTTTCCTGATGGTCTGTCTTTTGGTTAGAGTGTGCTATCGAATTCACCCACAATCGCTGTGTTGTGGCTAATTTGTGGTTTCATGTATAAAAATATTTTAATGAGTCAGGCGTGGTGGCACATGCCTTTAATCCCAACACTTGGGAGGCAGAGGCAGGCGGATCTCTGTGAGCTCAAGGCCAGCCTGGTCTTCATAGCGAGTTCCAAGACAGCTGGAGCTGCAGGAAGACCCTGTCTCAAAAAAGACTAAATAAATAAATAATGTTTTAATGAAATTTAGTGCTCCTGTGGTTTGGTGCTTATATTTTTTTTATTTTAAAATCCTATTGCTGATTTTTCCTTTAATGAGTTTAAACTGTCCATTTTTATCACTTCTGACTAGTTTTTCTCTGAAGTCTATTGTGTCAGATATTACAATAGCTAATCCTGATTGTTTATTTATTCTATTTGCCTTGAATACTTTTTACCATCTTTTTACCCTAAGGTGGTGTTGATATTTGATGGTGAAGTATATTCCTTAGAGGCAACAGAAAGATGGGTCTTGTTTTCTAATTAAATCTATATGTCTGTGTCTCTTTATTGGGGATTTGAGGCCATTAGTATTTAGAATTATTGTTGAAAAATATGTATTAATTCCTGTCTTTTTTATTTTTAGTATTTTCTCAGATCTCTTTTGATTACCCATAATAGCGTGGTTTTATGTTCTTTGAGACCACTTGAGTGTTTTTATCTTTCTATTCAGATTAAAGATTTCATTCTAGTATCCTCTGTAGAACTGGATTAGTATTCATAAATTACTTAATTTGTTTCATCATAAAATTTTTATTTTTTCATCAATTTTAATAAATAGTTTTGTAGGGTATAATAGTCTGAGTTGATAGTTGTGAGCTTTTGATATTTACAGTACATTTTTCAGGCCCTTCTGACTTTGAAGATTTGTGTCAAATAATCAGCTGTTATTCTACTAAGACTTCTTTATAAGTGACTTGACTTTTCTCTCTTGCAGTTTTCAACAACCTTTCTTTATTTCATGTTTTTAATACTTTAACTATAATACATCATGGAGAATTATTTTTCTGGTCCTGTATATTTGGTGTTCTGTAGGACCTTTTGTACTTGGATGGGCATCTGTCCTGGCTAGCTTCAACTGTCAACTTGACATACCTGGGAAGAGGGACCCTCAATTCAGGAATGGTCTCCAATAAATTGGCCAGTTGATGTGGGAGGACTCAGCCCTCTGTGTGTGGTGCCATCACTGGGCAGGTGGGCTTGGACTGTGTAAAAGAAGTATCTGAGCAACCCAGGAGGAGGAAGCCTATAAGCAGCATTCCTCTGTGGTCTGTGCTTCAGGTCCTGCCTCCAGGTTCCTGCCTTGAGTTCCTGCCTTGGTTTCCTTTGATGATCACTGTGAGCTGTAAATCAAATAAACCCTTTCTTCCCCAAGTTGATTTTAATCAGTGTTTCTATCAAGCAATGGTAAGTAACTAGGACAATATCTCTTTCTTCTATGTAATATTCTATGTAAATATTCTATGTAAGTATTCTATGATTTTACTGAAGATACTTTCTATGACTTTGCTATGATAGTCTTCTCCTCCTTCTGTACACATAATTTGAAGCTTAGGTCTTTTCATAGTGTCCCACAGCTCTTTCTTGTTTCTTTACCATTTTTTAAATTTTCCATTGGCCTTTACGAAATGATCAAATTCCTGTGTTACCTCACTCCTTGATTCTGTTTTCAACATGATCTATTCTGTTAGTGATGCTTTCCACTGAGATTTTTATTGGGCTTATTAAATTTTTCATTTCCAACATGATTTCAGTTTGGTTTTTCTTCAGCACTTTGAACTCTGTATTGGACTGACTTCCTTATTTCACTCATCTCTTTGCCTTTGTCCTCTTTGAGTTGATTTACCATAGCTTTAATTATTCTTTTGAATTTTTATCAGGAAATTCTTACAGGTCATTTTCTTTCTTTTTATTTTTTTAACTTTTTTTTACTGAGCTTTTAAAATTTCAGACAATATTTCCCACTCACATCCAGATCCCCTCCCCAATCCATGCCTCCCCCTCTGCCACCAAACCCTACGCACTCTGCCATACATGCTGAGTCCTATTCATTCAGGTGGGTGTTTTTACCCAAATGTCCTTCAGTGTAAATGTATCCACTGGAGTCTAGTCAGCCCATCCAGTGGTTGTACGTAAGTCATACTCCGCCTCACCGAGCAGCAACCAGTCTCAAATAGTTCTCAATCTAGTGCTGACCTGCCACCTATTGCTTGCCTCCCCTATGGGCCCTTGTTTAAGTGATCTGACATGGGTCCCACTTTGGAAGCCACCACTGCCACAGGCACACATGAGAAAGGCTCTAGTGGCCTGGAAGCCTCCACCTCACATGTACATGAACCGGCCCTGGCTCTTATAATCTTTTGCCTCCTCTTCAGCAATAGTCCCTGAGCTGTGGGTTGGTGACGTTCCATATAGGAAGCCCATCCTACACTCTATAGTCTCTTATTCTCCAAAACTTGGCCAATTGAGGTCTTCTGTGAGCAATGCACTCTGGTGTATGTGGAACCCTCACTGGTAAGACTTGAGGGGTGCATTAGCCCTCTCTCTACCCTTTATTCTGCTATGTTCCATGAGCCTTGGTTGTAGGAATTTGACTGCAGATGTGTCACCTAGTACAGGGCATCTCCCAGATGTATGTTCTCTACGGCTGACCAGATGTACAATTCTGCAGTAGCCTCCATCTGTTGCAAAAAGAAGTTTCTTTGATGAGTGCTGTATGGCATGTTTGTCGCTCTAAGGGAGGTCTCTTCTATCTGTCACTGTGTTCCCTTCCAAAAGCTCCTAGGTATACATCATATGCAGTAATGTTCAGACACTCTACGTACATTTCTCACAGGGTTTCTAGGGCACCACTTTTCCCTCTAGGTTTCCTGACCCCCCGAGATTCACTCATCTCTACTTTTTTTTCTCCCATCTGGCCTCCCTCCTCCCTTCCTTCCTAGTCACAGTACCCCTATTATTCCTACACTTCCCCAATACCTCTCGACTCCCGACACCTTTCCATTCTTGACTTCCCTCCCTCCCCTACACCATGTTCCCTTGTATGTCCCACCTTCCTCTCCTCCCTGATAATTACTCATGCCTCCCTCAGGTAGCATCTGTTCCCTACTATCTCCCTTTCAGGTTGTTTCTTTTCCTTTACCTCCATGTATCTTTTGCCTTCACCTGGCTACTGGTGTTACTTCAGAATTTATATACTTACATATAAGGGATTGGTGCTACAATCCACAAATGAGGGAAAATATATGTCACTTGCATTTCTGTGTTTCTGTTACTTCACTTAGTATAACACTCTCTAGTTCCATCCTTTTACTTGAAAATTTCATAATTTCATCTTTTCTTACTGCCATTGAATAGATGTACCACATTTTCATTAACCATTCATCAGTTGAGGGACGTTTAGGTTTATTCCATTTCTTAGCTATTGCGAAGAGAGCAGCAACCTTTGGGTATATGCCAAGGAGTGGTATCACTGGATCATATGGTAAGTTCATTTGGTTTTTTGCGGGTTCTCCACAGTGCTTTCCATAGTGACTGCACGAGTTTGTATTCCCACCAGCAGCAAATGAGCATTCCTCTTTCTCTCCATCCTCTCCAGCATTTGGAGTCTTCCTTTCTCTTGATCTTGGCTAATCTGACTGGAATAAGATGAAACTTAAAGTGATTTTGATTTGCATTTCTCTAATTACAGAGGATATTGAGCACCTTTTAAGGTGCTTCTTAGCCATTTTTATTTCTTTGCTTGGGAACTCTGTTTACATCTATTGCCCATCTTTTTATTGGGTCATTTATCTTCTTTCTTTTTTGAGATCTTTGTATATTCTGGATATTAATCTTCTGTCAGATGTGCAGCTGGTGAAGATTTTCACCCATTCAGTGGGTCCCTTCTTCCCTTCCTTAGTCGTTTCTTTTGCTGTACAGAAACTTTGTAATTTAATGAGGTCCCACTTGCTGATTGTTGACCTTAGTGTCTGAGCAGCTGGTGTCTTGTTTAGAAAGTCCTTTCCTATGCTTATATCCTGAAGGGTGTTACCTATGTTTTCTTCTAAGGGTTCTAAGTTTCAGGTTTTATGTTGAGGTCTTTTATCCATTTGGATTTGACTTTTGTGCTGGGTGAAAGATAAGGGTCAAGTTTCATTCTTCTACAGGTGGGGATCCAGTTTTGCCAGCACCACTTGTTGAAGATGCTCTTTCCTTCATTGTGTTCTTATCACCTTTGTTGAATATCAGGTGGCTGAAATTATATGAACTCATGTTTGTGGCTTCTATTGTGCTCCATTGATCTATGTGTCTATTTTTGTGCCAGTACCATGCTGTTTTTATGACTATAGCTCTGTAATATAATTTAAGATCTGGTATGATGATCCCCCCAGCATTGTTCTTTTTGCCCCAGATTGTTTTGGCTATACAAGGTCTTTCGTGATTCCATATGAATTTTAGGATTATTTTGTATAGCTCTGTGAGGAATGTCATGGATATTTTGATTGGGATTGCATTGAATCTATAAATTGTTTTTGGTAAGATGATCATTTTCACAATATTATTTCTACCAATCCATAAGCATAGTAGGTCTTTCTATCGCCTACTGTCTTCCTCTAACTTTTTGTTTAGAGTTTTGAAATTTTAATTGTAGAGATCTTTAATGACTTTGCTTAGGATTATTCCCAAGTATTTTATTTTTTTGAGGTTATTGAGAATGGGACAGTTTCTTCTAGTGCTTTTTCTGATTGCTTGTTATTGGTATACAGAAAGGCTACCAATTTTTGTAAGTTAATTTTGTATCCTGCCACTTTCCTGAAAGCATTAATCAATTCTAACAGTTTTCTAGTAGAATCTTTTGGATCTCATATGTATAATATCATATCTGCAAATAGGTATAATTTGACCTCTTCTTTTCCAATTGGTACTCCTTTAATTTCCTTCTCCTGTGTTATTGTTCTAGCAAATGTTTCAAGCAAAGGAGACAGTGGACAGCCCTGTCTGGTTCCTGATTTTAATGGCAATGCTTACAGTTCTTCTCCATTTAGGATGATGTTGGCTATGGGTTTGTTGTATACAGCTTTAATTATGTTGAGGTATGTTCCCTCCAGACCAAAACCTTCTAAGTCTTTTAACATAAATGCATATTGGATTTTGTCAAATGACTTTTCTGCATCTATTGAGATGACCATGTGGTTTTTGTCTTTAAGTCTGTTTATATGTTTTATTACATTTATTGTTGAACCATCCTGCATCTCTAGAATAATGCCGAATTGATCATGGCGGATGATCTTTTTGATGTATGTCTGTATGCAGTTTGCAAGTATTTTGTTGAGTATCTTTGCATTCATTAATAGTTTTCTTTTTTGTTGTGTCTTTACCTGGTTTTGGTATTAGAGTGAGACTGACTTCATAGAAAGAGTTTGGGAGTTCTCCTTCTGTTTTTATCTTTTTGAATAATTTAAGCAGTATTAGTTGTAGATTTTCTTTGACTATCTGGATGAATCCATCTGGGCCTGGGCTTTTTCTAATTGGGGAGCTGAATTACTGTTTCAGTTTCCTTATTTGTTGTGGGTCTGTTTAGGCTGTTTATCTCCTGTTGGTTTAACTTTGGTGGTGGCCATAATTTTTGGGATTCATCCATTTCTTTTAGGTTTGCAAATTTAATGCAGTATAGATTTTTTTTAAGTATTCCCTTACAATATTCTGGATTTTTTTTTTTTGCTGTCTGTTGTGATGCTTCCCCTTTCATCTCTGATTTTGTTAATTTGGATTTGCTCTTTCTTTCTTTTGGTTAACTGGCCTAAGGGTCTATCTATCTTGTTTAACCTTTCAAATAACTAGCTCTTAGATTCATTAATTTTTTGTATTATTTTCTTTGTTTCTATTTCATTAATTTCTGCTCTGAGTTTTGTAATTTCTTCTTGCCTACTAGGTTTGGTGTTGGTTTGTTCTAGCCTTTCTAGAGTCTTGAGCTGTATTGTCAAGTCTTTTACATGAGCTCTTTCTGTTTTTTTTTTAATGTAAGCACTAAGAGTTATAAATTTAACTCTTAGAACTACTTTTAGGGTGTCCTGGAGATTTTGTTGTGTTGTGTTCTCATTTTCATTTTGTTCCAGGAATACTTTTCTTTCTTTCTTAATTTCTTCTTTCACCCATTCTTGATTCAATAGTGTGTTGTTTAATCTCCATGAGTTCGTGTATTTACTAGAGTTTCTTTTGCTGTTGATTACATGGTTTATTGCACTGTGGTCTGATAGAAGGCAGGGAATTCTTTTTTCTTTTTTTTTTTGTATTTGTTGAGATTCATTTTGTGCCCCAGAATGTGGTCAATTTTTGAATAACTTTCATTAGCTGCTGAGTAAGATGTGTATTCTTTGGTGGTTAGGTGGAATATTCTGTATATATCTGTTAGGTCTATTTCATATAATGTGTCATTTAATTCAGATGTCTCTCTGTTTATTATTTGTCCAGTTGACCAGTCTATTGAAGAAAGTGGGGTATTAAAGTCGCCACTATCACTGAGTTGGTGCCAATCTCTGTTTTATAATTCTGGACTGGACTACTGATTCTATGAAATTGGGTGCTCCAGAGTTTGGTGCATAAATGTTCATGATTGTGATATCTTCTTGGTCAATTGTTCCTTTCATTAGAATGAAGTAGCCCTCCTTATCTCTTCTGATGAGTTTTAATTTGAAGTCTAGATTTTAAAATTGCAATACCTGCTTGCTTCTTAGGGCCATTTACTTAGAATATTTTTTCCATCCTTTCATTCTAAGATAGTGTCTATGCTTGAAGGTGAGATGAGTTTCTTGAAGACAGGAAAAAGATGGATTTTCTTTCTTGATCCATTGCACCAGCCTGTGTCTTTTGGCAGAGGAGTTGAGGTCATTGATATTTAGTGTTACTATTGAAAGGTGCAGATTGTGTGCTGTCATTTTAATTTTTTGTGTTTGTGGCCCTATTCTGTGTTTCCATTAATATACCTTTATTTTCCTTCTGTAGCCTTTTGGGCATACTCTTTCCTTTCTTTGGTCCATTATATTGCTTCAAGTATTCTCTGTAGTGCTGGTGTGGAAGACATGAATTCTTTCAGTCTATTTGTGTCATGGAAAATTTTTTTCAGTCCTCTTCAACCTTGATAAATAGTTTTGCTGGGTAAAGTATTCAGGGTTGGCATCCATGGCTGTTTAGAACTGGGAATACTTTGTCCTAGGCTCTTCTGACTTTCATAGTTTCCATTGAGAGTTCAGCTGTTATTCTGATGGGTTTTCTTTTATATGTAACTTGTTGATTTTCTCTAGCAGCTTTTAGTACCCTCTCTTTGTTCTGTAAATTTAATGTTTTTACTATGACATGTCATGGAGACTTTCTGTTCTGATCATGTGTTAACGGTGTTCTCTGTGCTTCTTGAATTTGAATAGACATATCTTTCCTTAATTTATGGAAGTTTTCTTCTATAATCCTATTGAAGATCTATTCGATGCCATTGGTTTGATATTCTCCTTCTTGTATGCCTATAATACATAGATCTGGTCATTCCATGTTGTCCCACATTTCCCGAGTATTCCATTCCCTTTTTTGAGTTTTGTATATTCTTTGCTTAAGGAGTCCAGATCTTCAACTTTGTCCTCCAGTCTTGGTATTCTGTTTTCCATTTCATTTATTCTGCTTGTGAGACTCTCTCTTGTTGTTTCTAGTTGGTTTATTAATTCTTTCAGTATCATGTTCACTTCCATTTGAGTTTTCTTCACTATTTCTATCTCTTTAGTGAATTCACTTTTCAAATTATGAATTTTTTGATATTTCATTAATCTGCATATTTGTGTATTCTTGAGCTTCTGTCAACAGTTTATGCCTTTCCTCTTTGATTTCTTTGAGTTGTTTGTCTGTGTTTTCTTGTAATTCTTTGATCATGTTATGATTGTTCTTTTAAATTCTGTGTCCTGGGGTTCCACAGGGTAGTTCTCAATGTTGCACCCTTCTGTAGGACTGGTGGGTTTTGTTGGGGACATATTTTCCTGGTTTTTCATATTATTTGTGTTTTTGTGTTGCTGTATGGGCATATGAATGCCAGTTTCTACTCTGCTTTTGTTTAATTTAATTTTTGTTCAGAATCCTGGCTGATCAGGTCTGTCTGCTTGATCCTAAGGCTGGGAATTTGGCAGTGAAGGGGCTGCCTAGGTGGGAATTTAGGAATCTATGGTAGGGTGAGTGGGGGGGGGTAATCTGGTTTGGGGAGGTAGTCCTAGGATTTGGGTTTAGGAACTAGGAGCCAGCCTGTTAGAGAGGCTAGCAGGGACAATGATGAGAGGAATGGGGTAGCTAGTCCTCCTGTGAACAATGAGTTGGAGTTCAGGCTGGACCTGCTGTGAGAGAGGCCAAGCCAGCAGGGGACAGGGTGGGGGTGGAGCTGGCCTGTGAGAGAGACCAACAGGGGACAGAGCATAGGTGGGTGAGAGGAATGGGGGAGGGAGGCAGAGAGCTTGATTGACTTACCAGAGTCCTGGCTGAACAGGTTTGTCTGCCTGATCCAGAGGCTGGAAATTTGCTGGTGAAGGGACTGCCTTGGTGATAACTTAGTAATGTATGGTAGGGTAGGTAGTTAATCTGGTTTGGAAAGGTAATCCTGAGATTTGGGTTTAAGGAATAGGAGCCAACCTGTTAGAGAGGTTTGCAGGGACAGTGATAAAAGGAATGGGGTAGCTAGTCCTCCTGTGGAGAATGAGTTCTTCTGGGTCATTTTCATCCTGGGCCATTGCTATGGGATTTGAATTTTTGGAGGAGACATGTTATTTTGAATTTTTGTGTTGTTTTGATTTCTTTGTTGGAATTTGTGCATCTGGAATAAGTTGTTTCAATTTTTATCTTTTTATGTTGCTCAAGTCACCTTCTTTCAGTTGATGTGTTTGTTATGTATATGAGAGGGCTGGTTAATAGCAGGGACAGAGTATTGATTTTCTCCATCTGATACTTAAGGCTACTGACTATTCTATGTCTGGTGCATGCAGTGCCTTGTACAGGGAGACTGGAACAGATTTCCCTAGAATTGCGCACTGATTCTGGGTCTCAAGGCTGGAAGGAACAACTGGAATGTCCCAATCAGGAAACTGGCAAGGCTCTGGAGCATCCCAAAGTGAGAAAGGGGCCCAAGTCTCCCAGCAGTTAGAAGAGTCATGGAAGAGATTGGGCAGAGATCTGCCAGTTCCTAAAGAAAGGTAAGGGGGAGCAGTAAGAGGCAGCATTCATTGACAGCCAGTGGTCTCAAGGCTACGTGGGACAGCTGGATAGTCTCTGGTGGGGAACTAGCTGGGAACTGACAAATCCCAAAGGACATGACCCACTTGGTTTTATCAGTAGACTATCCATTTGGTCCTGGTGGAGTCACTAGTGGATACACGGCCCCTTTTCCCTGAATCTGTCCATATGAAATAGACCAGAAGTGTAGCAGTGAGGGATAGGGCCCTCTGAATACCTTCTCCATCTTTGTCTGGCTGTTTATGGGCCCATTTTTGTGAAGGTTTAATGAAGTCCAGTTGTTGAGAGCTCATGATTACTATACTTGAGTATGGTGCAGAAGATGGCATTTTAAGCATTTCTTCTTGTCTTTCAGCTCTTATGTCTTTTCTACCCTGTCTTCTACAATATTTCTTAAGCCTTGGAGGGAATGATATAAATTATTTGTTTAGGACTTGTCACTCAATCATAACTTATTTTCAGCATCTTGGACAGCTATAAGACTGTATCTTCCCCAGGCATGGTGGTGCATACCTTCAATCCCAGAACTCGAGAGGCAGAGGCAGGAGGATGTCTGTGAGTTCAAAGCCAGCCTGGTCTACAAAGTGAGTTCCAGGACAGCTGGGACTACATGGATACTGTGTCTCAAAATATGAGTATTGTCTTTGCATTATTTTCATCCCTCCCAATGCCCCACATACTCCTCCCATGTCCCCCACCCCCATTTCCTTTCAACTTCTTGCCCTCTTCTTTATTATTGTTACATATACACATGTACATTTATAAATATGCATATATGATGAACTGAGTCCATTTAGTAGTGCTCTTGAGTACCTGTATTTTGGCTGCCTACTTGGTATTTGATAACAGCCCAACTGACCAGGGATAGTACCACCCACAGTTGGCTGTATTCTCCCTCATCAGTCACAAAACAAGAAAATGTTCCACAGACATTTCCACATGCCAGTCTGATGAAGGAAATTCCTCAGGTGAAAGTCCCTCTCTTCAGATATGTCTAGGTTTGTGTCAAGTTGAAAAAAGCTATGACAATCTATATTGCAGCATGTATGGTCCAGAACTGGTAATACCACTGATGTCTTTTCTCCCGCAGCATCCTGTGTAACACCTTGCAACACTATGAAAGATAGCCAGCAGGGAAAGACTTTCTTGTTTCATTCAATATTGATTTCTCTATGCTGTACAACGAGTGTGTGGTGTCCTCAGAAATAAGATCTACTCTCTAGTTATGGTGGGCAGTGAAGAATATGGGCAATATTGTTTTGCATGACTCTGGGATCTCCTTGACCCCGCTTAACTCATATAGCGGTATGCCACACCTGGCATTGATATTTTCATGTAATAATCTGTGTCTTCTGGGAGCAGCACTGTTAATCCATGCAGGGTACCTCTGTCCAGATTCCTTTTTAAAAAAATATTTTGACCTCCCTCTGCTTCTCTGGGCCTGCACGATCGGCTGGCCTCTCTCCAGGGTAAGTCAATGGCACCCTCGGGGCCTTGACTACCCCAGCGTCATTCACCCTCCCATTTCCCCAGCCCATCTCTCCTCCTAGCCTGGGTCCTGTCACATTCCTTGTCTTGGTGCCCCAGACACCTGGGGAACCACCACTGCTTCCTGATCCTTTGGATCCAGACCAACCCAGTTCCTTCTCAGGTCCCCAGCAGCACTCTGGGCCGGCCCGACCTCACCTCCCTCTACTTCCCTGGGCCTGCACGACCCGCCAGCCTCTTTACTGGATGCCGGGGCTTACCTTTCCTCTTCCTGATCCTTTGCATCCAGACCAACAAAGCTCCTCAGTGTAGTCCCCAGGAGCCCTTGGGGCCACTTCCCGCCCTCATCTTCCTTTGCATCTCTGGGTGGCACTGACACCAGCTGCCCTAGAGCAGCATCTTTCCTGGGCCCGGCACCCAGGCCAGTCCAACCCCCAAATTCCTGGGGACAAAATCTTTCCTGAAGGGATCCAGACTTCAGGAGAAAGCCTGAGAGCATCTGATCCTCACCTGACTTGGGCCTCTGTGGGAACTCCTGAAGACAAAAGCAATCTGGGCACTCCAATATAAAATCAAAAGAGAGAACTGGAAGCTTAGAGGAGCCAGCTTTTCATGCCCCAAAAGTACAACAAAAAGATGCATAAAGTTCACAAAAAGAAGCAGGCCTAAATTTGAAGGCTTGAGTCTCACACAAGAATCAGAAACTACAAAAGAAATTCACAAGTCAAAATAACAGAG
>NW_008350357.1:520178-520643 GCF_000622305.1 Nannospalax galili
AACTAGACCACTCAAGCAAAGATTATGAAAAATTTAAGAAAGCACAAGAATGGAATATGCAGGAATTGTGTGACACCATAAAAAGACCAAACTTATGAATCATAGGCATACAGGAAGGAGAAGAATCCCATGATAATGGCATGGACCAGATCTTCAACAGAATTATGGAAGAAAATTTCCCAAAATTAAAGAAGGACATGACCATACAAATACAAGAAGCATTTATCTTTTAATTAAAAATAAATAAATAAATAAATAAATAAATAAAGTGGAAAGCCACTGCGAAGACCTAAAAAAAAAAAGAAGCATTTAGAACATCAAACAGACAGGATCAGAAAAGAAACTCTCCATGGCACATCATAGCAAAAACACTAAATGTACAAAACAAAGAGTCAATTCTGAAAGCTGCAAAAGAGAAATAACAAGTCACATATAAAGGAAAACCCATTAGGATTACAGCTGACT
>NW_008350357.1:520853-523174 GCF_000622305.1 Nannospalax galili
GTTGTGGAGAGAAATTAAATGAAGGTACAATGGTGGAAAAGTACAGCTATATCAAGAATGTAAACAGAAATAAAAATGACAGGATTCAATATCCATCTTTCACTAATAACTTTAAATATTAACGGACTGAACTCCCCAGTCAAAAGACACAGACTGGGTGAATGGATTAAGAAACAAAACCCACCTTTTTGTTGTCTGCAAGAAACTCATCTCACTTTCAAGGACTCTTAAAGTGAAAGGATGGAAAAAAAAATACCAGGCAAATGGTACTAAGAAAAGAGTAGGTGTAGCAATTCTAATATCTGACAAAATAGACTTTAAACTAAAACTAATCAGAAGAGATGAAGAGGGACCCTTCATTCTGATCAAAAGAACAATAAATCAAGAAGATATTACATTCATGAACATATATTCACCAAACTCTGGTGCACCCAACTTCATAAAAACAATACTACAGGTATGCTGTTCATTTTCCCAGTTCTGTGTTGGAATACTATCTGGAATCCCTTTGACCACCCTGGCCAACAACTCAAAAGAAGGTATCACCTGTCTGGCACTGTTGCTTGTTATGTAGCCTTTAGCTATACATATGGACTCTTATGAAATTATGTTGGCCCATTTAATCTTTGGTTATACTTTCCTTTTGGGTGCTTAATGCTGTAAAGTTGGTCCAGATAAACCAATTTATTTTTACTCTTAAGGTCATTTGAGGATCTGTTCCTCAGGAGTCACATGGGCTTGGGAGGAGCCCCTGGCTCCTTTCTTTTACCAGTTCCACCTATGTGAAGATAAGTCAAAGGTCCTGCTCGACCATAGTTGGCTTCACTTGGAAGCATGGAGGAAATGATTCCTCTGTGTTGACCCTGCTCTTTATAGACTGGACACTGGTTCAAGCCCATCTAGTGGGGTCTCCTTGGCCTCCTGGATCAAGAGGACAGGTGACCCATCACTATTATAGTACATTTCAAGAGATGCTCATAGTCCCCTGGAACCAGTCAACCTAGGAGGGCAAGGAGCAAAAAGTGTCCTTTATGTCCCTCTGACCAAATTATTGTAGACCTCAAAGTATGTCTGTTAAACACCCAAGAAGGTTAGTTCCACCAGTCTGGTATTTTAAATTACTGTGTGTCAGGTAGAGAAATCTTGGGCAAAGACCAGTTTTTCTCAGATAAACCTTACCTAGACATATATTTCTTGATCTGCTATGTATAATTTATCAGTAGGTTGTAGGGGTAATATGGTTCTCTCTGGTTTTCAAAACTAGCTAGGCATTGTTTATCTCTCACATTGTCTCACCCTTCCATCATGGTTTTCCCACTTAAGGTGCCCCCATTTCCCACCTTTCTCCCTTACTAATACTGTTCTCCTATGGTCCTACCTCTCTTGAGCTCCTTCTTTCCCTTTATCCCCTAGGTTCCTTGTATACCCTTCCTTCCCCCCTCCCTTAAACTAACCCAATTTTTATCCATATCTCCCTTATTAAGGCCTGTTTCCTACTGTTCTTCTCTTTCAGGTTATTTCTTTTCCTTTACCTCCCTGTCTCCTTTCCATTATCCTGGTTCCTGTAGTTATGTCTGGTTGCATACTTATTTATCAGAGTCTGGTTCTAGGATCCACATATGAGGGAGAATATATGTTGATTTTTTTTCTGAGTCTGTGTTACTTCACTTAGTATAACAGTTTCTAGTTCCATCCATTTACCTACAAATTTCATGATTTCATCTTTCTTTACTGCTGAGTAAAACTTCATCGTATAATTGAACCACATTTTCATTATCCACCCATCAATTGAGGGACACTTAGGTTGCTTCCCAATGTTACCCAAAAGAATATAGACAACTGATTACCGCTAGATGAGGAACAGCTGACCCTTCTAAAACAACGACCTCTAGATAGGCTGACTAGATTCACCAAATGGACAAGTAGTGGGGATGGCTGGGGGTGACAACAACACTGCAGATAGTAGCATGGATATCAGAGTATAAGGGCTCTAGTGAGGGGAGGGAGGCTATGGGACAGTGCCATATGGGAAGTGGGTGTATAGTTGAATAAGATTGTTTGGGATGTTCTGTGTGATACACACACACACACACACAAAAAAAAAAATCAACAAATTTTTAAAAACTGTATTATATTTGAGGAGGAAGCATGGAAATTTATGTCATGTTAATTAGTAGAGGTGATAAACATTACCATTGAAATCTACCCGATGACTTTATGTTTTATACATAGGTGCCAAGGATCCAAGTGCAACTGATTATGACTAGTAATAGATACATACAGATTAGAGATGCATGCGCCAACATCTCAGTGTTAGTAGC
>NW_008350357.1:523493-540345 GCF_000622305.1 Nannospalax galili
TAAAGAAAGTCTTTTCAATTAACTTACAAACCAGTGGGTATTCAGCAGCTTCTTCATACGTCATTGTATTTGGTTAATGGTCCTCATACACTGTCCTTTCCCCCATCTTTGCTTAAGCTTTAAGTTTTTAACCCTCATTATTCCCCTCCACTCTTTCCTATCACATGTATCCATCTATTATTATTACATCGTTCATTACTTAAGTTGCGAGATCATAGATTTGTTTTCTTGTAGCCTTTTCATACACACTTCATTTTCTCTAATACTTCTGCTACCCCCTCATTTCCCCATCCACATCACAACACTAACTGCTTGAACCTTTCTGACCCAGTATCCCCCTTTTTTCATTTTGATTTTATCTATACTCTACTATCTCCTCCTGTTCTGCACATAGCTTCTTAGATCTGCATTCTTCTTTTCAATCCGAAGTATTCTTTCTAGTATTCTGGAGGACTGGTTTTGTGCTATAAGAAAAAATTTATTGTGGTCCAATTTCACTGAGTTTTCAAAGACCCACAAATAAGCACGATGTGCTAGGCCCTTCTCTCTCCTAGCTGCTTGCTCAAGCTGCCTTGTCTCAGAATTCTGAGAGCTATAAAGTTCCAGGCACTCTGCTAAGTGACTGAGCCCATGATCAGAAAAGAGATTAATCTTAAGCTGCAGGGATACTCATTAGATAAATGTTTGTGTCCTGAGCCAACAGGATGGTGAATTCAGGGAGGAAGCTAAGTAGAGCATGTAGATTTTCAACTTTCTGAATTACCAAACTATGGGGAAAAGGCAGACATTTTTATCCATTAAGAATCTAAAAAAACCACTCTCTGCAGCCAAATCCACCATGTCAACTATTTTCGTCTTTTCTCTATGTTGGTGACACTTTCTGAAGAACGACTAGTGCTTTGCTTGCACTACTCTCTTGAATTTGTTATCACAGAGTGAGAGTCTTGTTTCTCACAGTTATCATAAATTACTTTAGCCTGCCTTTATCATGGAAAATTCTTTTCTCCTTTGTTATGACAGATAGTTTGTCCAAGTAAAGTAATCTGGTTTGACATATGTGTTCTTTCAAAACTTGAAACACATTGGTCCAAGCTCTTCTGGCTTGTGTAGTTTCAGTTAAGACATCTGCTGTCATTATAGAGGGTTTGGCTTTATGTGTGACTTGGGGTTCTCTCAGATTTCAATGTTCTTTTTCTGTTCTAGAGATTTAGAATTTTACTATAACATGTTTGGGGAGGTTTTTTTTTTTTTCTGGTTCTGTGTACTTTATGTTCTATGTGTCTCTTATACCTAGATGAACATGTCTTTCTCTAGAATTGGGAGATGTTCTTTGGTTTTATTGAAGATATGCTCTATGTCTTGGGACAAGAATTCTTTTCCTTCTCTGTCCGTTATTCATAAGTTTTGCCTTTTCAGTATCTCGCAGATCTCATATATTGCATTCATGTTTTATTTAGTTTGTCATTGACTTTAATTGAATGTTCTAATTCCTCTCCTTGTCCTCAAGCCTGGATATTCTGTCCTCCCATTATTCGGATTTCCTATTTCATTTACTTTCTTTTAAATTAAACCTTTTTAAAATATTGTATTTATTATTTTATTTTATGTGTATAAGCGTTATGCCTGCATGTAGGTAACTGCACCCATGTCTTGAAATGCCCCCAGACAGAAGAGGGTGTTGGATTCCCTGGAACTGGAGTTATGGACAATTGTTAGCTGCCATGTGGGTGCTGGGATTCGAACCTGGGTCTTCTACAAGAACAGTGAGTGTTCTTAACCACTGAGCCATCTCTCCAGCCCCTAAATTAAACCTTTTTAAAAAATATTAAATGTTATCTTCTTTGTTGGGTTGCTTTTTTCGTTCTTTTAATAATTGCTTTAAGGTTTATATAATTCATCATTATCTACCTCAAGTTGTATTATATAAACTGTCCCAAAGTATGATAAGCTTAGAATAGTATATTCCTTTTCATCCTATCCTGACAGCTATTTTATTATTGTTGTATATATTACTTATACATGTTATAAATTTTATAATCAATTTTCATTTGTTTAAACTGTCAATTATCAATAAAGAGATTTAAGTAATAAGGTATGAATTTATCTTCATAATTTCATTTCTACTTCTTTTCTTTGTCTAGAAATTATGCTCTTTCATCTGGTATGATTTTTCCTTTGTTCTAAACATTTGTATATAACTTTTTCTTTAATGTAGATTAATACTAAATTATTTCAGCTTCTATATATTTCAAAGGTCTTTTCATGTTATTTTTCTAAAGGATACTTTGAGCATATAGTCCTTAGTTGATGGGTGATTTTTCCTTTTGCTATTATAAACTGTTGCTCCCGTGTGCTCTTGCATGCATCATTTCACAGGAAAAATCTGTTATTAAAATCTCTTCTTGCTTTACCTGGATTGTCACCAGAATTTCACTTCTTTTACTCAAATTGATTGAGCTATGTGTTATGTTTTACTGCTCATAATTCTCATCAGATCTCTTAACTTTCAAAGTTTGAACAAAGCTTTAGCCACTGTTACTTCAAATTCTCCCTATCTTGCTACTTCTCTCATGTCCTGAGAATCTTAGTTCATTTCTCGATCACTGTGACAAAACACTCTGACTGCTACCAACTTGGGGAGGAAAGGGTTTATTCAGCTTACATCTCCTGGGTCAGGCTTCATCAGGGAGCCCAAAGTAGGAACTTAGGGCAGGAACCTGGAGGCAGGAGCTGGAGCACAGGCCATGGAGGAATGCTGCTTGCTGGCTTGCTCCCCTGGCCCATGCTCAGCTTGCTTTCTTATGCAACACAAGACCCAACTGCCCAGGGGTGGCACCACCCACAGTGGACTGGGCCTTCCCACATCACACAACAATCAAGAAGATGTCCCACAGACATGGCCACAGGCTACTTCAATGGAGGAAATTCCCTAGTTGAAGTTCCCTCAACCCAGGTGTGTCAAGTTGACACTAAAGCTATCAAGCACACTGACTTAACCAAGTTTCTTGCTATTGTCCACCAAAAACTGCCTACTTTTTAAGCTACATTTACTCTATGACTCATTTTGTATAGTTTTATTTGCTATAGTTTTAAGTTCTGAAATATTTCTTTTTCTCAGTTACATCATTAATAAAGCTTGTTTGATTTTTTTTTCACCTCAGATATCATACCTTATATCTCTAGAATTTTAATTTAGGGATCTTTGTTATGGGCTTCATGATGCTACTTAAAATGTTCTTCTATATTGGTGGGGGGATACTGTGGATCAAATCCACAGTTTCACACATAATAAGTACGTGTTCTACCACTGAGTTACTCCCATTCTCTATTTAATTTTTGAATGACTAGATTAAATAATAGCTATTTTGAAGTCCTTGTCTGGTAATTCTGGCATCTATGTCAGTAATTATTAACATCAATTCATTAATTTTCTTTTATATTTTTTAACTTCTATGCATTGCTAGTAATACATTGCTTGTTTGTACTCAAGCCTTGTGAATTTTACTTTATTATAGATCAGATCACATCTATCTTTTGAGCTTTGTTCTAGAGTGTGGTAAAGTTACACAGGAACCGTTTCATCTTTTAATTGGTGGGACAGAGTGTTGTGGAGATAGATCAGTTGCTAAAGTACTTTTCTTGAAAGCACAAGGACTTGAGTTACATCCCTAGAACCCATGTAAACAAACAAACAAAAAACAGACTTGGTGACACATGTTTGTAATTATAGTACTAGGAAGGCAGAGACAGGAGGATCCCTGAGGCTCATTGACCAGCCAAACTGGCCTTGTGTTCAGTGCATATGTTAGAACTATGATGTTCTCTTGATGGGCTTTTTTTACACTCTGTATGAAGGGACCTTCTTTATCTCTTCTGACTAGTGTTGAAGTCTGGTTTTTTAGATATTAGAATAATGGCACTT
Organism: Nannospalax galili; assembly: GCF_000622305.1. Taxonomy (NCBI): domain Eukaryota; kingdom Metazoa; phylum Chordata; class Mammalia; order Rodentia; family Spalacidae; genus Nannospalax; species Nannospalax galili. Next base: position 527,416 of record NW_008350357.1, read on the forward strand.
TCTTGTTTGCTGATTCCACTTGATTAGAATACTTTGTCCACCCTGTCACCCTTAAGTAGTATCTTAGATGATTAATTATGTTTTCTTGGAGGTACCAAAAAGAAAGATCTTGTTTTCTGATCCAAACAGTGTCTTTTGATTGAAGAATTAAGTCCACTGAAGCTCAGAATTATTGTTTAAAGGTATGCATTAAACCATATCATCTGTTAGCTTTCTGTGTTCAGTGTATTCTTAGTCCTCATTTGTGTAATAACCATGCTAGTACTTTTTCCCATAGACTTTTGTATGTTTTGATCATTCTCTTCCTTCTGTAGTATTATCTCAAGTATCTGTGCTGATCATCAATTGCTTTAGCTTTATTTTGTCATGGAAAGTTTTTTCTCCTTCATTTATGACAAATAATTTTTCAGGATATAGTAGTCTGGGTTGGCAGCTATGACTTTTAAAACTTGTAGTACATCATTCCATGCCCATCTGACTTTTAATGTTTCTATTGACAAATCAGTTGCTAATAGAGTGGACTTTCCTCTGTATGTGACTTGTCCCCTTTTCCATTACTGCTTTCAATAAATGGTCTCTTTTTCTTTGTTCTGAATATGTAGTATTTTGACTATATTATGATGTGGGAAGTTTCTTTTCTAGCCCTGTGTGCTTGATGTTTTGTATGCCACTTACATTTAGATGGGCAACTTTTTCCCTACATTTGGGAAATTTTCATCAGTGGTTTTTATTGAAAATATTTTCTATGTCTTTGGCATTGAATTCTCATTTTATGTCTATAATTCATAGATTTGATCAGTTCATGGTATATCAATAATCCTTTCTGTTTTATTCATACAATTTTTCATTCATTCATTCATACAATTGAATGGATGATTCGATTACACTACCTTTTCTTTAAACCATTATATTGTCTTCCACATGATCCAACCTTTTAATGAAGCATTCCACTGAACTTTTTATTTGACTCATTGGACTTTCATATAAAATATCATTTCTATTTGGTTTTCCTTCAGTATGTCTAGCTCTTTGTTGAATTCTATTTTCATAACCTGAATTGATATCCTTATTTCATTCAGCTGTTTGTGCTCTATTCAATTTCATTCAGATTAATTATATAGACTTTGAATACATTTAGGAGTGGTTTTTTAATTGGATAATTCATTGAGGATGGAAGACTATTGAAGCATATAATAGAAAAAGGCTATATAGCTTATAATAGATTGTTAGTAGAAATATAGATGGTAAAGAGCAATAGTAAGGCCTTGGAAGTGGGGAGTATGATAGAGAAAAAGAGAGAACTTACTTAACTTACATCAATTATTTTTTGAGCATGTTCTCATATAGCCCAGGATGGACTTGAACTTTCCATGTAGTTGTGATGGTTAGTGTTATCAACTTGACAAACTCTAGAATCACCTGGGAGATGTAACTCTATATATGAATGTGGAGGACTATCATGATTGAATTGATATGGGCAAACTTTCCCACTGTGACTGGTGTTATTCCTTGGTTGGGATCCTGTGTTGTATAAACAGACAAAGGGAGTTGAATGCATTCATCATTGTCTTAGTGTCCTGATTGTGGATGTAATGTGACCAGATACTTCAAGTTCCTGCTGCCTTGCCTTCCATGCCATGATGGGCTGAAACCTTGAACTATGAACTAAAATAAACACCTTCTCCCTAGAGGTGGCATTGTAAGGATTTTTTATCAAAGAAACAGAAAAAGAAACCAAGACAGAAATTAATACCAAGAAGTAGGGCTATAGCTGTGATAAACCTGATGATGTGGTTCTTAGGCCTTTGGAACTAGTTTTCAGAAGGAATGTGGAAGGCTTTGGAACTTTGGGATACAATGTCCTTGAATTCTGGAAACAGAGCTTGACAAGCAATTGAGGTCAGAGATTGCCCTACTTAGTTTTAACTGTCAACTTGACACAGTCTGAGTCATTTAAGAAAGGAGTCTCCTTTGAGGGATTGTCCACATCAGATTGGCCTGTGGGAATTTCTGTGGGGGATTGTCTTCTTTGTTAATTGATGTGGGAGGACCTAGCTCACTATAGGTAGCACAATTCCATGGACAGGTGGTCCTAGGCTGTATAAGAAAGCTAGCTAAGCATAAGCTTCTGAACAATCCAATAAGCAGTATTCCTCTATGGTTTCTGCTTCAAGTTCCTGTTTTGTAATTAGTGGGTTAAAAATTCTTACTCTGTGTGATTGAAGACAATGAGAGGTCTCCAGCATGAAGTATGTTTACAGAAGCAGAAAGAAAAGTTAAATATATGACTCTTTCCCAAGACAAGGCTTTTATGATTTTGTTTTTCCAGCCAATTTTAGTTTTCTATCACATCCCACCTTCTTGATGCCCTCTTAACTTTTTTAAGGGGCATCATTTTTTTCCATCTTTCATTTTTAGCCTTTGATAACTTTGGAGGAACAACTAGAAATTTATAGCTTTTATTCAAGAAGAAATAGACTAGGACATCAAGTTAAAGATGCAGGGGCCAAACAGGAATGCAATAGGAAAAATGAGGGGACTAGCTAACAACAAGGAGGTCCACTCGTTTTTGTCTCATCTTTGCAATTAATTCCTTTACTTTTTGAGCCAAATCCCTGACTATTTATGACTTGTTTACATAAAAACTGCACTCCACCTTTCCAAAGAAACAAAGTCCCCCTTTTATTTGTAATGCACATAAGGGCTCTTTGAGACAGTTTAACTGCCTTTGTAATAGGTTTTAGCACAGAGAGATCTGAGGGAACCCTCGTTGTAATTATATTTTTCAGTAGTACTGGTGTGGCTAAATATTGAGATACCTCCAAGGAAAAGCAAAGGCAGCAATCTTCTGCCAACTAGGGGTTAATATCATTGAGAAGGAGTGAGTTGTGTTTAGGACCTGATATAGGTATAGGCCTAAATCATGAGACTTACCTGATTTGGGTCTAGATATGTGCCAATAGTTTGAGTCAGTGCTCAGACAGGTGGAACCTGAAATACTAGGGTAGGTCTGGTATAGCAACCCCAAATAGCATCGTTTTTCTTTATCCTATCATGTATATTCCTGTTCTTGTAACAGTTAAAGACCTCCTGGATGCATAAAATATTTTGGCATATTGGGGTAGATGGTGTTGCAAGGGCATCATGATAGTACCATCATTCCCAATTTTGAAAGCTATGGGAGTGGTTAGAAGCACAGAGTAGAAACTCTTCAATGTGGCTCCAGGGGTGACTTATGTCAGTCTTTTATCTATATGGAGTTGCCTAATCTTCAGTGGTGCACTGAATTACTCAAGAGAATACTCAGGAATGTCTCTCTAGTATCCATTGGTGCAAGTGGGCATTGGATAGAAATTGTAGTTGAGCATGTATTTATAGATTTCCCATATCCTTCCTGTCTCTGGGGGCCTTTATGAAGAGAGAGGGGCCTACAACAGAGCATTAAAGGGTGCTTTCAGAGAGAGCATCTCACCTGCAGTCAAGAGCAATAGGCAGTATAGGTCCAGGATAATTGAGTCTCCTGGAAAAATTTGCTTTAGATTTGTTTTTGGGTCTGGTTCGTGCACTCAACTTTACCTGAACTCTGGTGCTGGTAGACTGGTGCTGGTAAGACTGGTTCGTGCTGGTAGGTGCTGGTATGTAAGTTCCATTTAATTTGTAGGGCTCTTGCCAGTCCTTGTGTAACCTCAGCCATTAAGGTAAGGTCATTAGCTGATCAAATTGAAGTAGACATTCCGTGTAAGATTTCAGTCAACAAAACCCTTCTTACTTCCCTAGCTTTTTCAGTTCTAATGAGATATGCCTATAGCCAGCCTGAGTATGTATATATGATGACAAACAGATGTTCATATCCTCTGCTGGGTGGCAGGTCAGTAAAATTCATTTCTAGGTCTTCAAATGGGCTTTATCTGGTTCTTTGTATTCCTGGTGGCTAGGAGGGCTTTTGTATGGCATTGTTGTGAGCACAAGTCTGAAATCTCCAGGTTAGAGTGCTACAAAGCATGAGAAGTCTGACCACATAGTAATACTAGTTTACCCAGGTTGTAATGCTGTTTTTCCCATATGGGTGGTTTCATGAAGCTGGTGAACTTCATGGATAGGCCATGAGATACGGGTCAAAGGGGCATTTGTTGGGAAGAAACCATCATCCATCTGAGATCTTGGTACCTTTTCCCTTCTTATCCAGTTTTCTTTCTCCTGAGTATGATTTGGGTGATCAGACAGAGCCATGACCTTTAAAATTTTGCTGGGAGGGTCCTGAAGAGTCACAGTCATGGATGCCCATTTTACTTCAATGTCTACCCTTTGGTTTCCTTTGGCTACAGGATTCTCTCCTAATATCCACTGCAGTGGATGACAGCAGCACTGCAGGATCCCAGACTGCTTCCAGGAGGCATAAGATCTTGGTTTGGTATCTTTATTGCTTTTTCTCCTGCAGTGAGAATCCCTGTCTCCACATAGAGGGCTCTGTGCACATGGAGGGTAGTAAAAGCATACATCAGTTCTATATAGATGTTTATCCTTTGTCCCTGGTTCAATTGCAGGCCTCTATTTAGGGCTAGTAGTTCTGTCCATTGAGCTGACCATGCCATCGGGATTCTACTACTTCTGTCTGTGTTACTACCTCATATCCTGCCAACACTTTCCATTTAACAGAAAGCTGCTGCCATCCATTTAGAGGGTACAGAACAAGGAAGGCAAAGGAAGACTAGTAAGGTCTGGGTGGCTGGAGCAAATCTCATCCATTGTTTTAATGCAGTCATGGTCTAGAGATCCTAGTTCTGTGGGTAGAAAAATGGCTGAATTAAGTGTTCTAACAGTCTCCAGGCATGCTTGTGGAGTTTTGCAAAAAAAAGCCTTGGTAGTGGCCCATGTGTGGATTAGTGAGCCAATGGTGCCTCAGTGGTCCATCAGGGCTGTGACTTCATGTGGGACCTTGCTATCAATGATTTGTCCTACAGTCAATTTGTCTGCCTCCTTGGCCAGGAGAGCAGTGGTGAATAGGGCCCATAGAGAGGCTGGCCATCCAGTCACCACTGTGTCTAACTATTTGAACAGATAAGCCATAAATCACTACCATGGTCCCATGTTCTGGGTTAAGATTCCCAGGACCATTCCCTTTTTCATGTTCAAACAGATTGAATTCACAGGTCACATCAGGGAGACCTAAAGCAGGAGGTCCTGTTGTTGTTCTCCCCATTCAAACAGCTTCTTTTCTTCCATCTTTGTTGATTCATAGAGGGGCTTGACAACTAATGAATAGCTGAGAATCTAGATGCTACAGAAGCTGACTGACCCCAGAACTCTCTGACCTGCCTTCAGATCTTCACAGTTGGAAAGGCCCAGAATTACTTTTTGTGTTTCCGGTCCCCAAACCAAAATCCTTTAAAGATCTGAAACCCCAAATTTCTAATCTTTTTGGGCCCTTTTGAGGGATACCCTGTATTCAGTACTCTAGAGCAAACCTAACAGTGTCTCTGTTCCCCTTTTGGAACCCCCCCCAAAGTTGTACTAGCCATGAACAGACCACACATATTTTGCAAGAGGGAATATTTTATTTCTGCATCTGAAAAGTGACTAGATCATTGCCAGAGCTTCCTCACATATCATTGTGGAGGATGGCAGGTTTTGAACCCTTGGAGGCAGTCAAATCCACAAGTTATTTGCTCCTTTTGACCAGTGGTGGAGTCCTCCCATTCCAAGGAGAATATGGATTGTCTTATGGGTGCCAGGTGGATGCAGAAGAAGGTATCCTTCAGGTCCAATCATGTGACCCATTGGGCTTCAGCAGGTATGAGGCCTAGTAGGGTATAAGGGTTGGGTACCACTGAATGGATAGTGACAGTGCCCTGATTGAGATGACTCATAGGTCCCAGACAGGACAGTAATCATTGTTGCCTGGTTTCTTCATAGGTAGAAGTGGAATATTCCCATAATTGGCATTTTTGGAACAGTTCAAACTCTAGTAGTCTCTGAGGATGAGCATGGATGCCAGTCTTTGCCTCTCTAGACAAGGGATATTGTCAGACCATTACTGGATGGGCTCTAGGTAGTAGCTCAACTACTGTAGGTGGATGATTGGTGGCCAGCCCAGGCCAATTCTTTTCAGCTCATACCCTGGGGAAGCAGGAACTCCAAGATTTCAGTCCTAGGAGTTGATTCTTCATTCTTCTTATTGGAGAATCATAGCTGATAGAATCAGAGAGGTAGTTTCCATGGGACCCTACATTTCAAGGTAGGAGGTGCCATCAACAGAAAAGGTGCCCCTTCAGATGTCCCAGCAGATCTGTGTCCCTAATTAGACAACAGATCTTTTTCTAGTAAGAGTAATGAACATTCTAGGTGATAGAGGAATTCATGTTTCACCTGGTACAGAAGGGGTTCTTGGTCAGAACTCCTATAGCGCCTATTATTTTTGTTGTCTTCCCCACCAGGTCAGGTAACAACCAAATACTTAGCACCACTGTCCATGGTAAAGTCCACTAAGTGGCCCCCAAGTTTCATTTTGGCTATGGGCTCAAAAGGTGCTTGATCCAGCCAGATCTGTCTTAGTCAGAGTTGATTCTAGCCAGCCCGGTGAAGTTGGTGAGTGAGGATTTGGCCTGATATGGAGTATAATCCTATTTTGGTCTCGAGTCTCTCTTACTTTCTTGTATATTTTTATTGAGACATTCATTCTTCCAACTCCCAATTTACTTGTAATAGACACATTGATCCTTCTGTATGGGAGTATGAGACTTAGGCCTAATTCCCATCTGGTCCCATCTAGGCCTAGGATGGGGGCTGGTTGACTCAGAGCTGCAGCCAGGAAGGCTGCCTTTTGCTTCATTCTTTTGTCTGTTTCCCTTCTAACAGCCTGTTCCCTATTCACAAATACTTTTTTGGAAATTGCCAATAGCTGGGTACTGTTCATCGCTGAAAATTCCTCTAGCTTTTGCAGCTTCCTTCAGATGTCTTCTTGTGCCTGATCTACAAAGGCAGCATTCACAAATGGTTGGTTTTCTGGGGCCTTAGGGTCAAAAGGAGTGCACAGGTGGAAAGCTTCACATAAAAGTTGTAATGAAATGCTTCTTCTAAGTATGTGGTTATTAAATAAATAATTAAAAAATAAATTAATTAATTTAATTAAATTAAAAAGTCAGAGGGGCTTTCCTCTGGTTTTTGGAAAATCGGACAGTTTAAGACATATTGGTAGCTTCTTTGCTCCTTCTTTCAGCCCTACTAGGAAAACTTACCAATATCTCTCTAGACTGGCCTTACCATCCTTTGAGTTAGGGTCCCAGGAAGGATCTTCTTCTGGGAGACTATTCCTGGCTCACACCTCTTCATTCACTTGTTCTGCAGGGACATAAGCCAGCAAACATTTCTGGGCCTCAGTATTCCCCATTGCGATTCTTCAGGGTTGAGGAGGAGTTGGCATAATTCTCCCCAGGTGGTGAGGTGAGTTTGACTGATAGATTCCATCAGATCTATTATAGCCTGAGGTTACTCAGAGAAAGAAGGAGTATGGTGTTTCCAATGGAGCAAGTCTGTGATGGAGAAGGGCTGATACTCCTGGTCTGTGCCACCTGTTGTGTGCCTCTGGCCTCCCGGACAGGTATCTGTAGGGCGGGCTGCTTTCTCTGATCTTAATGGAGCTACCTCCTCACCTCTTCAGGCTCATCAGGCCTCAGGGGAGCTACCAATGGGGTGAACTCTCTGGAAAAAGAGGAACATCTGTCCTGGGTGGGGAAGTATAAGTAGGCAGTGGCATCAAGGGTTCATGTGGATCTCCCTAATGTAATGACAGAGTCTTGATGGGGCCCCTGTTTCTCATTTGGGACTGAGTTTTGACCAGGATGATTTTGCTGTGTCCCTGCCTGCCAGTGCAAAACTTTATCCAAGGAGGCTGGACAACTGGCTGCATGGCCTCTTTGGTCACCACCTGGTGCACTGCCTCTAATGTTAGCCATATCAAGGGTTCCCTCTGGTGGCCATTCTACATTAAAAGCTGTTCGGAGTGGTTTGAGTGTCTTCCATAGGCTCCATAGGCTCCAAGTATTTGGTCACTTGGTTCCCAGTTTCTGGAACTATTTGGGAAGGGTCCTGGAACCTTTAGGAGGTGTGGTTATGCTGGAAGAAACAAATCACTGAGGGTTGGCTTTGGGAGTGAAACCCAGAAATGCTCTGGGACACTGCCAGAGACCCCCAAACCAAAACTGGGTCATTCTGGGAAGGCCAGCACTCTGTCCTCTGTCTTAGCCCTTTAGAGAGATGCTGACATGCTCTGTGTAGGTTCCATGGCCACCAGGCCAGGGACAGTGGGGACAGCTGGCCCTGGAAGGGCTCAACTCTGTACCTCCTAGTACACTCCTCATCCCCTAGCTCCTGACCCCAGCAGAAGCCACTTTAGCAGCTTCCAGGGACTGCTCAGGTCCAGGTGGGACAAGAAGGAGTCAATCAGCTTGCCTCTGTGTGCCCTGCTGAACCAAGGTCCTTTCAAATCTGGGTTGTGGCACATAGGACTGGAAAGGAAGTGGCACTAATTCAGGCCAATGACCTGTGGATGGCAGACCCCAGGAGCCACCCCTTGTTCTGCACACTTCTCAGATCTAGACCCACTCCCCTACTTTTTCTATTTTAATGTTTAATCTTTTCATATAAATTTAGTTCAGTTTGTATAATCTGGATAATGATGTTGGTATTCTAGTTTATAATACAATAGTCTATTGTATCTGTGGATCATGTCATCAGAAGAGATGGGAAAGGGTGATAAAACTCTATGTTACTGACCACATCAATCTAAAGAAGTCCCTTTCGAAAGGAGCCTGAGGGAGAAGAACAGTAGAAGACAGGTATTACCAAAGGGAGAATGCATAAAATGGAGGTATCTAAATGGGAGGGGAAGAGGGAGGGTCATACAAGGAACCATGGGGGTAAAAGGGAAGAAGGGGCTCTAGAGAGAGGGGACCATAAGAGACAGGTATTATCTATGGTGAAATGGGGAAAATGGAGGTACTTTAACTGGGGAAGGAGGAGGGAGTGTTAGACAGGGAAAGAGAGAGGAGAGAAAAATAATACTTAGCTGCTGTGAAAAACCAGAGGGAAATGTATTAGTTCAAAAGCCTACTGAAAAATTATACATACAATATCTCTGCATGAGACCACATGTATAGCTGAAGGTTATGTAACAAGACAGTGCCAGAAAGGAGAAACCTCCCTTCAATTTGTTAGCCAGGGTAGTCCAAGAGACTCCCAAAATTACACAGACTATTGTCACAGCCCTTGATTACCTCCCAGAACTTGAAGGTAAGACCCTATTATTGAAGACAGGACACATTTCAGACACAGGACTTGGAGCAATGGAACTGGAACTAACTTAGAAACCACCTCCCTGAAGGCTAGCTCTTATAGTTTTGGAGGACACTATGCAAGCTGCTAAAGGAGAACATCAATCAGTAGTCCAACCCCAGCTTTAAGGCCTAATAACCACAATGGCTGGCACGGCAAACTGTATTGGGGCAGTAGTGACACTTTCATCCTGAGGGTAATCAAGAGCTATGTAATTGTACTTAAAGCCCACTCAGTGGGAGGGAACTCATGTGTTGTAGTGTAAACATATCCAAATATAAATGGCTGGAGAGGTCATAGATCTTAGAGAAAACCCTAAGGCTGTCACATGCCTAGACAAGTATAATTTCTTACTATGTGCTAAATCTGGATCCTTATATTACGGACAAGTATGCCAGTCACCACTCATCAAAGAAGCTTCTTTTCACAGCAGACAGAGACTATCACAGAGTTTCACAACTGGTCACACACAGAGATTAAGTGTCTGTGAAGTGCTCAACTCTAAGTGACACATCTACAATCCAACCTCTACACCTCCATGGAATATAGTGTAACAAGAAGTAGAGAGAACACTGATGCATCTCTCAACTCTCATCAACAAAGTTCCCTCGTGCAACAGAGGGCAATGAACACAAGGGGCCACAAATGGCCAAATGGTAGAGAATAAGAGTCTGAAAAGTCTGTGTCCTTGGACAAGATTCTGATATTAAACCTCACCCACTCAGGTCTCAGGGACCATTTCAGAAGAAGGGATGAAAAGATTGTAAGAGCCAGGGGGTGAAGTCTAAGACTCTTGGAGCCTTCCTCATACAAACTTACAGCAATGGTGACAGCATGCACAAGACCCATGCAAACTCAAGCAGGCAAAAACTAAGCACAGAACTGGAGAAATGGACAGCAGGTCCCAATCTTAGCTGAAGACTCTAGATAGGCTGGGAAGACTTCAGTGGATGAACTTTCACTGAGGGATGTCTAATTACACTAACTTGACTAAATAGGCCTTAACATAAATGACAGAATGCATGAAATCTAGTCGGGGTGGGGGATGGGATAAGGGAGGGTACAGATAGGGGAGGGCGTATGTGATGGCTAATCCTGGGTGTCAACTTGATTGGATCTGGGACTAACTGAAATGAAAGAGATCTTCTTGATTGGATCATCTAAAGCCGGAAGACACACCCTAAATGTGGGCATTACCTTCTGATGGCAGCCCGTATAAAAGACCAAGGCAGAGGAGACCGCCAGGCTTCTTGCTGCTTGCCTTCTCTCTCGCTGGTGAGTTTGTCTTGCTGCTGTAGACTGAAGACTAGCTGATCTTCTGGAATTTGTCAGACCTTCAGCTCTGGATTCTCAGCCTCTCCAATGTGGTGCAGCCATTGTTGGACTACTTGGACTCTATCTTGTGAGCTAAGCTGATAAATATATATATTCATTCTACCAGTTCTGTTTCTTTAGAGAACCCTGACTAATACAGGGTATAACTATGATTAAGGAGTTGTGTATGAAATACACAAAACTTCAATAAAAAATAAATATTTTTTTTAAATAATAGAATTCCCTTTCAGAGGTATCCACTCAGATAATGCCAGGTCCTTGGCCTTGTTGCAGAAAAGAATTTCAAGATGAGCCAGTATGAGCCCTTGCCAATCAACATTCTTAAAAGAAATATTGCCTCTATGTTAGCAGCCTCCACAGCAATTGTTAATGAAACTTTACTTTTAGTTGGTGAAAGTCTTTAACCAGATTCTGGAATAAGGGTCTCCTTTTGCTTCACATGTCCCCCAAATTTCTACATCTTTCATTTTTCTTTTTGAGACAAAGTCTCCCTGTAACCTTAGGTAGCATGGAACTTTCTATGTAGACCAGGCTGGCCTTGAACAACTCACAAAGATCTGCCTGCCTCTGCATCTAAATCTGCCTCCCAAGGACTCAGATTAAAAGGTGGGTGCCACCACGCCCAACCTTCCCATTTTTCTATCCTATTTCATATCTAAAACCATAAATGGATGCTTAAACTATGGACATAAGCACTCCACAAGTGAATCTGATAACCAAGACACCTACTAAGTAACTAATGAGTGGACTGCATACACAACATGCTTAAGCTGAACAAAGGGGTACTTCATGTTCCATCAGGGATGGAGTGGGGACAGCATGAGATTTTATCACATTACTCAGAATAAGACACAATTTATTTCTGAAAATTCCCATGTAGGATTTCCAGACTGAGATTGCCTGCCTGTAACTTAAAACTGTCAAGGGGGACAGGGAAGGAGACACAACTATACGCAGTGGCCCACAACAGCCTGGGGAGTTACCCTGGTCATTTAGAGACCTCAACAAAGTCCAATCTTAGATTTGTGGTTTTCATGTGGAAAAGAATTTCAGGATTAGCCAGTATTAAACAGTGGGGAATTTATTAAAGCTATTATATAGGTTTAAGCATGGAAGTTAAAAGTGAAAAATAGGTGCTCAGTGAATGAAAGTATGCTGCAAAACCACTGAACCAGACCACTCCATGGATAGAAACAGCAGTTCATTTGAGAACAAACAGACCACTTGGCCGCCTCTTGGGGATCAGAGAACAGCAGCTAGTGGAAGAAGCAGAACAGGTTTATAGTCATAGAGGGGCTCAGGGGTCACATCACATACCTATAGACAAGAAATAAGCTAATCACGATACAGACCAAGCTCACCAAAATTGTTTCATTCTGGATTGTATACATCTGGTTCAAGGAGGTAAAACCTAGTTCTTCTTGAGCTAAACTATCTTGTTACGAGCAAAAGAAAGTACCACAAGTAACACTTGCATAATACAGAGAAACATTAAGAACATCTTTCAGCAGCCATAGGTAACCCAATCTTGTCTGCATCCATTTAATTCAAGACTGTAACTGGGTATGTAGTACAAGCCAGAGGAATAGACGGGAAATTTTTTGACTGCAACAGTAATTGCTATCAAAACGAATCTCACCAGGAGTTCCCAGAGGCTTCAGGGCTGACTGAGACTAACTGCCACATGGTCATCACAAGGAGCCTGAGAAGTTCTCCTAAGCTTTAGAGACAAACCAGGCTTCCAGACAAACCACTCAAGCCAAACCAGGATTCCAGGCTTCAATTACTGAAGGGAACTTTAAAAATAACTAGTATAATAAAAACAATTTAATGCATGCTTAAGCATGAGAGCACAATAGAGCTGCTCTAGGAGGAAAAATGTGGAATATATCCAAGTGAATAGAGCTTCCTGGAAAAAAAGTCTTTCTTAAAACAGGCTATAATCTACTTGCATATAGAGCTTTGTGTTAAGAGATAAAGAATGAAGGGCAAGGTCAGAGAATGATGAGAGAAAAAGGCTCATCTTAGAATAGACATCTTAGAACTTATCTTTAGTTCTGATACAATCTTTAAAAAATTTAGAACTTAATTTATAATTTTTTAAAAATATTTTATTATTTTTATTTTCTACTTGCATTTTGTGTTAAGAGATAAAGAATGAAGGGCAAGGTCAGAGAATGATGAGAGAAAAAGGCTCATCTTAGAATAGACATCTTAGAACTTATCTTTAGTTCTGATACAATCTTTAAAAAATTTAAAATTTAG
>NW_008350357.1:544801-549072 GCF_000622305.1 Nannospalax galili
GCCTTAATTTACTAATTTGATTATTTTCTTCACTCACATGTATTTTTTTCTTAGAGCTCTTATTGTTAATTGTCAATTTTATAATTTTGTCATTTTAGATAATTTTCCATTTTAGTTAAAGCAGACTTCCCATGTGATGGCTTTAAATTTCATTGCCTAGGACTTCTAGTTAAGTGTGCAAAAAAAATTAAATTGTCTGGACACAAAAAACACATGAAGACAATTATCACAGACATGTATGACAGAGCTACACGAGCTCTCAATACATGAAGACAGATATATGACATAATTACATGAAATTTGAAACAACACATGAAAAATGATTATCATAGACACATATGACAAAATTACATGAAGTTGAAGTGTACCAAAAACACGATAATTAATAAATTTGATTATAATGGTCTCAGGTACACTACTAACGTCATGGAGAAGGCAGTGGTTTGACTTCAGTACAGAAGAGAGTATTATGTAGTAGTATTTTATTAAAATTAGACATAAAAGATGAGGTAATAAATTAATATAACCTGTGTACACACTGGGGCTTTGTGGAATCCCATCAAGAATCCAAAATGAAAACCAAAACAAATTGCAAGAGGATTAGTACATATGATTAAATGCCTGCAATCCAGGGAATTTCCAGTTTATCATCATCCCCTAGAGTTCAGTAGTACCAGTAAGTTCCTGGGCCTCACCATTTTGAATTATGCCATGTGGTTGGATTAAGATGGTGGCAAGGTCACATGGGTCATCACAATTTTGAAAATGTTACTGTACAAGATGGCAGCCAAGTCATGTGGCTGTCTCTATATCACTGGTGTCATCAAACAAGATGGAGACAAGATCACATGGTTGCCTCTCTCTTGGTGAGGTCATTAGCTATGATGGTGACCAACTAAATGGCTACCTTAGTGAGTTCAGCTCCATGATAAGCCCATATCCACCAGGATACAAGCCCAGTGGGATTCATATGTCTCACAGATTAAATGTGGACAATAAGCCGTTTTTACTTTTAGAAAGCACCCAGTTAAGTCATACTGATATAGGCAAAAGAAAGTACCTTCAGATATGTAGGCCACAAATAGGAAAGCAAAGCAGAAGAATTCATGGTCTCAAATCAAGGGATGTAGTCTATGTCTCTCACCACCCACTGCAACTGTGAATATGAAGCAATGTCCTCTGGATCTCTTCATTCCTAGATACAAGCTATTACTGGAAAAGAAACTCATGAAAGCAGCAGAAAAAACAAATGGGAAATATGTCCAGTAGACACACCCTTAGGCTGTTGCTCTGAGCACACATGTCTCACCTGAGCATGGAGTATGACTCTCCTTGTTCACCAAAATTTTAAAATGCTTGCATCTAGTTAGAAAAGCAACTCATGGTCTAAGCACTGCTTGGAGCCCAGCGGACCTGAGATCTAACTTACAGGCCCCTCTGCTCTGACCGTTCTCTTTTAAATAACCACAGTGGTGGGGGGATCAAAAGCCCAAGAAAACTCCAGGAAAGAAATGGCTTTTAAAACCCTTTTTATCTCTTTTGACTGAGAGGCAAGATAGTAAGATAGATAAAGGAGTTCACCTGCTCAGCAGCCAAATTCAGCACACCTGTGGAAAATTTCCACATGGCCAACAAATAAATATTAGAATTTGGGGATCCCTTAGCGGTTGCCAAGATGATATGGAGAGAAAGAATTGTCCCCTAGAGGGTTCTCAGTCTCAGTTATAAAAGAATTTAAGAATGGACCCAAAGAGAAGCTTTAGGACAAAGCCATGAAGCCCTTCAGGTTCAGAGCCTGCGTGGAGGTCAGACACATGAAGACTGACTGCCACATGGCAGGGAGAAGAAAGCTTTAGAGAAAAGTAAAGAAGTACAAGATTCTAGAGTAGCCCAAAGCATTAAAGGAAGTGTGTTTAGAAAAGGGATATGAAGAAGAAAAGGAGAGAAATTACGCTTCTCTGAAGAATTCAGAAAAGTGGGAAGACTTACAGAGACCAACATGTCTGCGGTCAGGTCCAGAAGCACAGCAAGGGTTATGGGGGGGGGGTCGGACCATTTTGCCTATGTGGGGAACCCATAGCTGATAATAGGGAGGAGGAGAAACAGCCTTGAATAAAGGATGAAAGAAATGAGACCTGGCAAGATAAAGAATGCCCAGGAAAAACTTCGCGTCCCAGCCCCAAGAATTGGGACTGCACAGAAGTCCTACCAAGAATATTAAAACAAGGTCAGAGAACAAAAGAATGTAAAATAACAGTATCAACCAGGGATAAGAGAGTATTTGCAGTAGGTAGAGAAGAGGAGAAGGGAGAGAGATTGTAGGACAAGGGCCCAGTGAGGGGTGGTCAGAACCCCCAAGTCACCGTAATCCTTAGACCAATGAGAGAATGAGGTAGAGAGCTTCCAAGTCCAGGATGAGGAAGGGAGGGTGAGGTCTTTCCACAGGAGGAGGAGCTGTGAGAGGTGGCAGCCATGAGAGGCATCCCTGTCATGTCACTGGTCCCACACAAGACAGTGCCCATGTCACTTGTCAAGGCATCCTGAAGACAAGTGAGGGGCGCCCTCAGCAGGGCATAGGGAGGGCACTTGGCATACCATCATGACTTAAACCATCTCTGGGAGAGGGAAAGACCTCTAAGCAAGACAGCAGAGAAGGGAGGGGCAACAGGAGGAAAAGAGAGAGAGAACAGGGAAAAGGAGAAGTAAGAATTAGATAGGCAGCCCCAAGAAAGGGGCACTTACTCAGGGAACAGGATAAAGGAGAGTAATCCAGCAGACAGACTCCAGTTTTAGGGCCAAACTTGGTGATTGGAGAAGCCAGCAGAGGCAAGATGGGCCATGTCACAAGAGTGTCCGGTCAGCAGTTTGGTTCAGTAAAAGGAGGATCTAGGTCATAGGAGATCCAGACATTCCTCCTGGGTTTCAGCACCATATGAATGAAAGCGGGCAGCAAAACTACCAAACTACCGGGCCACTCCATGTATAGAAACAGTTTATTTGAGAACAAGCAGACTGCTGGGCTGTCTCTCAGGAAGCAGAGAACAGCAGCTAGAAGAAGAAGTAGAACAGGTTTTATAGACATTTAAGGGCTTGGGTAACTTTCCATGATACTCTCACCTGAAGGGTGACCATTGGGGGATGAGGAAGCAGTGGCTTCCTGATAAGCAAGAAGTTTTTTTTTTTTGTTTTTTTGTTTTTTTTTTTTTTTATAAAAAAAAAAAAAAAAAAAAAAAAAAAAAAAAAAAAATGGGTTGCAGAAAGGTTTTTTTTTTCTTTCCCTTGCTCTTCCTCTTCTTTACACCCCTCCTTCCCATCCTCCTGGTTTTCCTCCTCCTTAGTCTCCTCTTTTCTTTTTTGTCCTCTTCCTGATCCTCTTCCTCTTCTTTTCTGTTTCCTTCTTTTGTGAGAACAGTGTTGCTTTAAAGAATAGTAAATCTGAGACAGATTGGGAGGAATTGAGGAGAGGAGCAGGAAACTCATGCATTGTTGCTTGGAAATAACCTAATTTTTAGGGTGACCTCTTCAGAGAGGGGAATGTGAGAGTAGCAAAAGGCCCCATTTAAAAAAAAAAGAGTACATGAAATTGTCAGAAAAAAGTGATAGGGGGGTATGGGAGGAGTGGGAGGGGAAGGAGTAGGCATGGATTTGATCAGGTGAACTGTAAAGAAGATGACATTGGTTATGCTAAGCATTTCCCATTCTCATATAATAGATCTGAGGCTGAGTCCAGCAAACACCAGCTGGCATTGCATTCTGCCTTTTGAACCCGTGGGATAGAACCAAGATTGTTTGATTTCCTCCTCCTCAATCTCTCCCTTCCCTGCACACATAATGCACACAGGCATGCATCACCTATGCCCAGTAAACTTCTACTCAATTCCTACTCAAATCTGCACAGTTGGTGGTCTAGTTTTCTTCTTTCCCTTTTCCACCAAGTTTCCATCTCACACCAGTTAAAAATGTTTGTCTTTGTGAAGGAGCCAGTTGAGAAACTTTTATGCAAGGAATTGATAAGCAAGAAGTTTTACAAAACCTGGTTTCTGCAGGGGGTTTTGTGAAACCTGGTTTCTGAGGAATGCTGAGTTTTGATTTCGTCTTTCTGGCTGAGGAGCCTGTTAGTTTGACATTCTGGGGAACTTGACAGCACTGCTGCCATCTTAGGGACCTAACACTCAGAATGTATAGCAAATTTGCGAGCATGGATATGTCTCAGAAGACAAGACACACACAAGTGTCGGTACGGGTTTCTCAAGGGAGAGTTGTACTTCATT
>NW_008350357.1:549130-552274 GCF_000622305.1 Nannospalax galili
CAAAATATGTTCTATGGTACACATGTGTGTGGAATCACACGCACACACTCATATAAAGTCTACCCAAATTTTACATATATATATATATGTAAATTTTGGGTAGACTTTGAAATTGTTGCTTCTAACAGTTGCAAATCAACCTAAGTGGAATCAGAATGTTTTTCCTCAGGGACACCTGACAGAACTGATAAGATCAAAGGGATGGAGAAATTTAGGATATCTTTACTGAAAATAAGGTCTCGTTTGAGGTATCTAGAAGGTATTTAGAGAAAAGAATGAGACCCCACAGAAGGTCATATGCATTCATTCCTTAAGCATGGGCCATTTCTGTTTTAACATAAAATACTTACTATTGAAAGAAATATCATTTGTATGTCAGTAACCTTTATAGAAAATTGTGCTGAAACTCTTGATTTTCATCTGATGAGAGGCTTCACTTCAACCAGACTCTGGCTCATTTCCCTTCCAGTTGAGACAGGAAAATAGGGAATAAGGTAGAGGAGGAGAATTCAGAGAACATATAAAAAGCTCTGGCAGCAGAAGACTGGAAGCCCTGTTCAACTTCTTACAACAAATAGAGCGTGCTCAAGAGAAACCTACACTGTACAAACATGAGAGAGATGGATACTGTATAAATGATCCATAAAAGATCAAAAGGAACCTGTTCTTTTCTTGAAGCTAGGCTGTAGTCCAAATCTGGTGCAGTTCCAAGGTCCTCTGTATCTCTCCTTTAATAAACTATCTTTTCCGTGCATCTCTATACAATTCATTATAAAGAGGCATGAGAACCAAAAAACTCCAGTGGCTGTCTTTCAGACCTAAATCCAGAGCTCCAAAACCATATCACCATAATTTTCTGTGTCTTTCTTTCCTACCTCAAAAACCACAAATAGGAACAAGAGGGACCTAACTGTTTCTTCTAGACTGTGGCTTGTTTTTACCCTCTGTTTACTCTGAATTTTTGTATGTGAATTCAGATTAGTTACTTTTCTGTGGCTGTGATAAAACACCATGGCCAAGGCCACTTATAGAAGGAAAAGTTTATTGGGCTTATGGTTCCAGAGGTAAGAGTCCATCATGGCAGGGAGGCATAGCAGAAGGCAGCTGGAGCAGAAGACTGAGAGCGTGCATCTTCAGGCAGGCATAAGAAGAAGAGAGAGCAAAACTAGAAATGGACAGGGTTAAAGCCTAACCGCAGTGATGAACTCCTTCCAGCAAGGCAGCACCTCCTAAACCTCCCAAAACAGTCACCAACTGGGGACAAAGTGTACAAATACTTGGAGCCTATGGGGACATTCTCACTCAAAGCACCATTAGTTCCTTTGCTTATTGTGTAGTTTTCTACACGAAAATTGGTCAGGGAGTCTCTGGAACCTAGAAGTCTAGCTAGCTGCCACTTTTACCAAAACATGTAAAAAGATAGAGATTGATGGAGGAGACAGTTTTTTTAAGTCTGAAACTGAGAAAATGGGCTAGAGATTGTCCACCTTAAATAAAATATTCCTGGGGCTGGAGAGACGGCTCAGCAGTTAAGAACGCTGGCTGTTCTTGCAGGAGACCCGGGTTCGAATGCCAGCACCCACATGGCAGCCCACAATTGTCCATAACTCCAGTTCCACGGGATCTGACAGCCTCTTCTGTCCTTCGAGGGCATTGCACAACACGGGTGCACTTACATACATGCAGGCAATACACGAATACACATAAAATAAAAATAATAAATAAGGGGATGGAGAGATGGCTCAGTGGTTAAGAACACTGGTTGTTCTTGCAGAAGACCCAGGTTCAAATCCCAGCACCCACATGGCAGCTAACAACTGTCCGTAACTCCAGTCCCAGGGGATCTGACAGCCTCTTCTGGCCTCCACGGGCATTGCACAACACTGGTGCACTTACCTACTTGCAGGCAATACATACATTCTCATAAAATAAAAAAATTAAATTAAAAATAAATAATAAAATATTTTTTTAAAATATTCCCCATGTTTTAAAGGAAAGGCCTCAGGAGTTTTAGTAGGGAAATGGGTAGGAAATTCCCACTGGTTTTCTCCTGGTAAAGTTCTATCTCCTAGAAAAATTCGTACATTTTCTTTGAGGGATTTGTGGGGAAAAGCCTTTTCCTGTCTTTTCTTGAAAATCAGCTTCATGTCAGAAGTTCTGTGTCTCTGAAAACACATTAATTTTACAAGTAAAAAACAGTGATATGAAGAAAGAAGTGTCACAGAATCCTCTTTAGAGCTTTGAATACCATATGAAAGGGATAGATTGTTACAGGCTAACAAATAGTAAACAAGGTGGAGCTAACAGGGCTTTGCTAACATTCCATATCAAAGCGCATCAAAGGGAAGGTGATTTTCTCCTGGGAACACGTTTATTTTTCATAAGATTTTTTCCTTTGCTTTCAATATGCTCTTTTAGGGGCTCTCAGACTTGATGATTTGCTATAAGGAACCCCAGCATGTTTATATTCATGGATCCAGTTTATTGAGATATCAGGCCAAGCATGGTGGCACACACCTTTAATACCAGAGGCAAGTGAATCTTTGTGAGTTCAAGGCCAGCTCAGTCTGCACAGCAAGTTCCAGTCCGTCCAAGGCTGCATATTTAGACTGTCTCAAAAAGAAGAAAGGAAAAAGAAAAAGATACCAAACATATTAGTGTCTTAAAAGTGCTGTCAAACAGGGAGGCAACCTGAACCTTGGTTTTGTATTATAGGCAGATCATTGGCCTGTCACTTTAAGACCAAAACCACAGCCTAGAAAAATTAGGCCACACTTTCCCCTCTGATCTGACCCTTGAGACAAAGAATTGCCAGGCTCCCTGTTGTGACAGGAAGACAAGCCCAGACACTGGAATTTGAAAACAAATATTCTTCCTTATTCTTATCACTACTGTCTATCTCTTAGGGATATGGCAGAAAACTTGTAAAGAAATTTTCTTCCTTATCTCTACCTGCTCAGCTACACACTGAGCAAACAATTCTAACGTCTGGTCCAAAACTGGCTTTGAGTTATGGCAGGCTCCCCACCTTCTAGAGAAAAGTTATTAAAAGGGATTTCTGACTCTTGCTTCTTTATCTCTCGAATGTGCTCTTGTATTCTCTCTCTTTCTCTCTCTCTCTCTCTCTCTCTCTCTCTCTCTCTC
>NW_008350357.1:552298-588213 GCF_000622305.1 Nannospalax galili
TCCCTCTCCCTCTCGCTCTCCCTCTTGCTCTCACTCTCACTCTGTCTCGCCTTTCTGCTGTTTTTAGGTCTGTCTGCCTGGTTGTCCACAATACCTGCTTCTCTTACTGCTTCCAGCTGTCTCTTTTAATGTTCTCATAGTGTTTAATTTTTCCACCTCAAGATCCCCATCACACAGTCTCTGGCACAATGTACTGGCCCTCATAATGCTCTCCCTGATCTCCAGGCCACATAAAAACTTGATCTTTCTTTCCCTCTGATTCTCTGCCTGGCTTCTCCTGCCACCTGCAAGCCCTGACTCAAGGTCCTACCAGGCCTGCCAGGATATCAGGACATAGCTAGTACTCAGGGTTGTTTTTCCCAAAGATAAAATTTTTAGATCCCCTTCTCTCTTCATCTCAGAAACTACATATTGCTATGATCAATAAGTCCATACTCTGCCCTGCAACAAAATACTGACACTTTCTGACCAGACACAAACCTTTACCTTCTCAGTGGTTAAATGAATGCAATCACGTTACATGTGTTGTTATGTGATTTCCAGCTTGTCACATGATTTATTCTGTTTCCTCTCTGTTATTTGTTTTTTGAAAAATGGTTAATTTTCAGCCAGGTGTGGTGGCACACACCTTTAATCCCAGAACTTAGGAGGCAGAGGCAGGCAGATCTCTGTGAGTTCAAGGCTAGCTTGGTCTACATAGTTAGTTCCGAGCTAGCTGCGGCTATGGGGAGACCCTGTCTTAAAAAGACCAATAAATAAATAAATAAATTTTAAAAATGGTTAATTTTCTTAGTAAGGTCTATAGTTACTCCTAAATTCATAAAATGCTATGCTTAATTTTCATATACATGAGTATGCATACATATATAAGGATTTTAAATTAAATCAAATCCATAATTTCTCTTTGACAATGTTTTCATGATATAACTTTTTTGTGATGTGCTACATGTTATGATGATAAAATAAGTGAGCATCAGTTGATCTAGAAAGGAAGCTGAAACACAATTCATAACTCCTGTCATGTATGAGGTTTAGAATGAAAGGGTTTCAAAGCCACAATTGACATTACACACAAACAGTACGCAGATCTAAACATTATGGGGCCTTAAACGAAAGGAGAGGCTTCCCTTTGAAACAAGAAAAGGAGCTTTGTTAAGAATGAGAATGACATGACAAGAGAGAGAGAGAGAGAGAGAGAGAGAGAGAGAGAGAGGAGAGAGAGATAGAGAGAGTAGGGAGAGGCCAGAGGAGCCTCTTTAGAGAGAAGTCTTCAGAACAATTCCCTGAGCAAAATCCCCTGAGAAGTCACTGGACCAATCCCCAAAAAAGGAAAGATCTGACTTTATAAACTTTTAAAAGTGGTGGGAAGTTTCACATCATGTGGTTTAGTTTAACATAACTTATGTGACAAAGAGTATGGTGGAACCAGGTGCTGCTTAGGACCATAATCAAGGGCTGCTGCTAGGACACAGCAGAGGCAACTTCTTAACTCTCTGTCCCAGAAAGATCTTCAGGGAGATGTGGCCTGATTCAGGTTTAAGATTTGGTCTAAAGGCACGGGCCTGTGTTCTAATACTGCACATGGTGTGAGTGTGTGTGTGTGTGTGTGTGTGTGTATGTGTGTGTGTGTGTGTGTCTGTGTGTGTGTCTGTGTGTGTGTCTGTGCGTGTGTGTTTCAAAATGGACTTCCTGAGTTTTCATTTAAATGTAATGATTTTATTTACAAAATTGTTTTTAAGATTTTAGAAATAACCAATAATTACAAGGGTAATGTATACTCTTTTCTTCCTTTCTTGATAAAAAATTATTCATGATCCAATGCTGTTTAACAGTTGCTTGCAGTTCTTGTTACAAATATAATTTCAATACAACCCTCTTTTAATAGCTTGGCGAATTAATTAGCCAGTGATGCTATGTCTCATAATTCTACGATTGATTTTAAAAATGGATAAATTGTCTTTTCACACAAGGAACCAGTGGGATAAATTTTGAGGGTGATATATGTTTGATTATTAAAGGTTATTTTGATTTGCTCACGGTAAGATTTACAAACACAGGCTTAAATGATTGTTTTTAAACACAGTAACTGACAGTTTGTGATTTATTTAAACTGTTTGAACTTTAGGTCTGAGTCATATCTTGGTTTTACACGAACATTCTTGATTTTTGTAAATACTGACTTGCTTTTGGCTATACAGCTGACCTCAGAGACACTATAACATCTTTAATCCTAAACAAAAAGAAAACTGACAGTACTAGTGGCACATGGCCCAAGGCCGAAGGCCTTGAAAACAGCCACAGGAAGATTAATCCCAGGGCTGAGAACTTATCTCCTGACAACTGGGCAAAGACCATTCCTGGAAACAGAAATTTGCAGGGTTTGACACCTCAGTCTTTCTTAGGTAACTCTTTACTGCAGAGGAGGCTTATATTTTTATATAATCAAGTACATTATCCATTTTCTTTAGGTTGGCTCTCTCTCTTTCTCTCTCCTCTATTTCTCTCTGTGTGTATGCTAAGGATAGAACTCAGAGCTTTCTTCACACTAATCATGAATCATGGACTATACAATGGCGCTACACCCCAACCTGTTCTATCATCTTGTTTCATATTATTTCATCTTAATTATTCCATACGACTATAACATTTAGCTATTCTACGCTATTGATGCTCTTGATCCAAAGGAAATAAGAGATAGTTTATTCTAAGACTAGTAGGAGGGAATATGGATTCAGGTTGCTCCAAATGCCATGTTCCACCACAGAAGCAGCTACATGGACTTCTGAACTTGTATAGTTGCAGAAAAAAAAAGAGTAGTAAATCAATGCATTTACCCATATATTGGTGTCAATATCAGACAGCCAGGTTACAGTAAAGTGAGGAAATCTCTGTTACCAGTTTCAAATGCTATCTGATGACATTCTATGCTTTAGTGTTGGTATAAGCTAGTGATCTGCTAAATTAATACAATCCAAAGGTTTAACCTGATAGTTAAAAGCATATCAAGTCAGATACAGAGGTAGGTCGTAAATTACTACTAAGAAGACTAAATACATCCCAAGTGAATTTGGGCTCTAAATTATCAGCATTCTCATTCTCATTCTTGCACAGTCAAGTAGTCTGCACAGTTAATTAGCTGGTCTGTAGAATCTGCAACATAGGTGTGACTTTTCAAAGGAACACTAAACTCTTGTAAATTCACACTAAATTTCTTATAATTTCACACTAAATTTGTGTTGTAAACTGTTGATACAGAAACACAACTCTTACCTCAAGGATGATAGGGGATAGTCTGTTCTGGACCCAAATATGAGTGACCATGGTCCAATAACACAGATCCAGGTTACCTCAAAGTCCCTGTTACAATGTGGAAGCCATTACATAAAGCTTTTTTAACAAAGAAACTCATGAACCAAGGCACTTTTCAAACACATTGACGGAAACATTAAGAAGTCAGTTACAGCAAAGCAGAGGAATCTCAGCTATAGGCCTCAGATGCTTTCTGATGACATTCTTAGCATTTGGTTTGTGGAAACTGGGGATTTGGTAAGTTAATACATTCCAAAGGAAAATTAATGCTCCCTTTGTACATTCCAAATGATTTCCCTAATGTTAACAAAAGATGTTAGATCATCTACACAGGAGGGCAATAAATAGCTAACAGGACTAATGATGGTTCAAGATAATTTGGCTGTGGATGTGCATTTTGTTTATATATTGCTTTAGAGATATAAATACTATACAAAAGTGAAAGTAATTTGCCTTTTCTTTTACTGGAGTGTCTTAATGTCTTTTTAAATGTGTATATATAAGTTTCTCCATAAAGATTTGATGCATTCTTTATTAGATATATTTTTAAGTGCCTGTTGCTCTCACAAATTTTGTTCATCCAATTGTATAATTGGTTTTGACTAGTATATGCGAATACTTCATTCTGGTCTCTTGATTTTAGGCTTATCCAGTTTACTTACCTAAAGAGCTTATATTTCTCTTTAGGTCCAATTATTTCTTTACAGATTTTACAGGATTTTTATATAGACATTATCTAAATCATACAAGTGCTTGAATCTTAATTGTACAGGTCAAGGAATTACCACAATTTTTTTTGAGTTGGTATTATAATTTGGGTAATATAATTTTTGCCTTTTTGGTTCTTATAACTTAAGAATTTTATGTCTTGGGGCTGGAAAGATGGCTTAACAGTTAAGAACACTGGTTATTCTTACAAAAGACCCGAGTTTGAATCCCAGCACCCACATGGCAGCTAACAACTGTCCGTAACGCCAGTCCCAGGGGATCCGACAGCCTCTTCTGACCTCCGCGGGCATGGCATGACATGGGTGCACTTACCTACTTGCAGGCAATACACACATACACATAAAATAAAATTAAATAAATAAAAATTTTTTCAAAAAAGAATTTTATGTCTTTCTGTATAAAATAAGCTAAGCTTTTTCTAAAACAATTCTACTTAAACAACTCAGAAGCGTCGTATTATAACTAACTGTGTTTGATGTACAAATATATTTTCGCTTACCAAGAAAATGAGATTACCTTGTTTTGGAAATTCCAAGCAAAGTTAATCAAAGGGACTACAGGGGGTGATTTCAGCTAATCAATGATAGTCCAAGATTGTACCTAATGTTCAGAATAAATTTAAGTATTAGTGTTTCCACATATAGTGGTGGCAATTACAGTATTATCACTAGATACATTAGTGCTCTATTTTTGTTATAATAGATTATGATGAACTTATTGAACTACAACAATGCAAACATTATTTTACAGTTCTGCTGATAAAGCAGCCTAAAAATCAAAAGTTCTCCATCTTGATGATTCTCAACCCAATCACATCTACAAAATTCAATATGCCATAAAAGACAATGTGTTCATGGAGATTAACATTTGGACACTTGGGGGCCATTATTCCATCATCCATACCAGGTTACCATATAACTAAATAAGAATCCTAATTAGAATTTCACATTTCTTTTCATTTTTAATTGACTTTAATTAATTTTTATGTTTTTAATATGTAAACCAACCACTGCACTTTACTCGTGTTCTGACACTGCTACCCGTCCTCAATTTTCTCTCTCTCTCTCTTTCTCACCCCCCCCCACAGCTTGGTGTTTGCCATTAACGATGTGTGCTTTCACCTTCGTGCTTGAGCTGCCATTCTTGTCTGCTGCCGTACCTCTACAACATGATGGACCCTTATCTCTCTGGAATCATAAGCCCAAATCAGCACTGTATTTTATAAGTTGTCTTGATCATGCTGTTTTATCACAGAAACAGAAAAAGAACTAGAAAAATGATTTCTAGTTCCACAGGATTCTTACAAATTACACAGTTCAATTACCTTTATGGCTGAATAGAATGTCATTATGTATATATTCCATATTTTTTTATTCTTCTATTTCTCAGTTTCTAGACTGATCTCTTATCTTGGCTATTGTGGGTGGTGCAGGAATAGACATGGATGTGCAAGTGTCTCTGGAGTACACTGATTTAGAATCTTTCAGGTTATACCCAGGTGATATAGGTAGATCATATGACAGTTCTACTTTTAACATTTTGAGAAAGCTCCTTACTAATTTCAATGGTGGTTTCCCAGTATCCATTCATACTAATTGTATATGAGAGTTACTCATTCCTTACATCCTCCACAATATTTCTTGTTGTCTCTTTTGTAGATAATAGCTATTCTGACTGCAATGAGATGGAATCTCAATATAGTTTGAATTTGCATTTGCCTGATGGCTAATCATATTGAACAATTTTTGTATATTTATTGGCCATTTGCATTTATTGTATTGAGAACCTGCTGTCCAGTTCATTCACCTATTTATTGATTAGATTATTTGGGGGTTCGGGCTTAAGTTTTTAGTTGTCTGTATAGTCTAGATAGTAATGCTATGTCAAATGTATTGTTGACAAAGATCTGATCCCACCCTGTAGGTGATTTCTTCATTCAGAAGCTTTTCAAATACTTGCAGTTCTGACAATTTCCTGCACTATTGAAATACTCAGGAAGTCCTTGATTATCTTTCAAAGTATGCAAGATAATGCTTCAGTATTGCCAAAGATTCACTGTAACTGTATGAATATATTTCTGGGTCATCTATTCAATTCCATTGGCCTATGTGTCTACATTTTGTGCTAGTACCATGCTGTTTGTGTTATTGTTGCTCTGCAATATAATTTGAGAGGATATTGTGATACCTTCAGCATTGTTCTTTCTGCTTTGGATTGTTTGGGTTATTTAGGGACTTTTGTGCTCCATATTGTGTCAAATCTGTAGATCATTCTCAGTAGAATGGTCTTTTCACAATATTAACTCTTAATTCATGAGCATGGGTTCTCTATACATCTAATATCCTCTTCAGTTTCTTTCTTCAGTGCTTTAACGTTTTCATTGATGTGTGGTTTACTCTTTGGTTAGATTTATTTCTATGTAATTTTGAAGCTATTTTAAATGAGTTTTTTTTTCCCAATTTATTTCTTGGTGAGATCATTATGCGCATACAGAGCAACTACTGATTTGTATGTGTTGGCATTGAATTCTGATACTTTGCAAAATGTTTTAATTGGATATAACAGTTCCTTGGTTAGAGTCTTTGGGTCTTGTAAGTGTTGGATCATGTCATCTTCAAATAGGGATAGTTTCACTTCCTCTTTCTTACACGTATACTTTTTATTTCTTTCTCTTTTTATATTTCTCTTCCTAAAACTGCAGGCACTATATTGAATAAGAGATGAGTGGATACCTTGAATTTTTCCCAGTTTTAGAGGAATTGCTTTCAGTTTTCCCCATTTATCTCAATACTGTCTATAATGCTGTCAAATATAGCTTTCTTTCTGTTTTATTCCAAGATTCTTCAAGGATTTTACCATGAAGAGATGCTGATGTTTCGCAAAGGCTGCTACTGCACATATTAAGGTGATTATGTTATTTCTGTAATTAAGCTTGTTTATGTGTTATATTTATTGACTTGCATATATTGAACGAACCTTGCATCCCTAACAATCTTCTGTATTACATTGATATCTGCTGTAGTTCATCTATAATTTTATTAAGTGTTCTCTCTCTCTCTCTCCTCCCCTCCCCTCCCCTCCCCTCGCCTCCCCATCTCACAGTCTTGCATACACACACACACACACACACACACACACACACACACACACGCACACTTTTGCTAAGAGTTTGTTGATATGTTTCTCCTTTTTTGAAGAACTATTTCATTGATTACTTTTATTGTTCTTTTCATTTCCATTTCATTAATTTCTTCTCTGATTTTTTTATTTCTTATTTTCTATTACTTTTTGATTTAGCTTGTTCTGTTTTTTTCTAAACCCTTATATGGAATTTTACAACCCTCAGTAAGGAATGTTCCCCTTAATACCTTTTCTCCTCCACTTCCATCTGTAGTCAGTGCTCTGGTGTGCTCTATGATCATGCTTTCCACGTATGGTTTTCAATTTAGAAGGCTGAAGGTAGGTATGCTCGTATTTACCTTGGCCATTGTGTCATCTTATCTCTCAGGATTCATGCTGCTTTTCCATCACCAACACACAACTCTTCCTTAAATATATTTGTGTTTGCCAATCTATGCCAGATTCAAATCACTTCTCATGTTCACATGGTTACCAAATGTTCTAGTGTAGTTTCTCCTCCTGCTCGTCCTGTGATAAACAGCATAACCAAAGCAACTTGGGGAGGGAAGCATTTATTTGGCTTACACTTTCACATCACAGTTCATCATTGAAGGAAGTCGTGACAGGAACTTAAGGAGGAATCTGAGAAGAATCAAAGTAGAGACTATGGAGGAATCTGCTTACTGACTTCCTCAGCTACCTTTCTGTACAATCCAGGCCCACCTGCCCAGTGATGGCATTGCACAGAGTGGGCTCAGCCCTCCTACATCATTTACCAATCGAGAAAATTGCTCATGGATATAACCGCAGTCTTTAGGAAACGGTTCCTCAATTGAGGTTCCTTCTTCCCAGGTGGCTTTAGTTTGTGTCAAGTTGACAAAACCTAACCAGCACACGAGGATCATTGCTTGCCTGTCAGTAGAAAGGACGGGGCAGGTATGGGGTTTGGAAATGTAACTGAATGGCATTTTCTGTTCTCCACAACAAAGTGGCTGATGGCAGTGTCATTCTCAAGAATGGTTGCCTCCTTTGTCCTAGCCTGGGAGGAAAGGAATCACAAGGGGCAAGTCCCTTCCAAGTGTCTCCTTCATGTGCTCTATACAAATCTCCTGTGTAAAGTTTTGTTTTTGCCAAGTTTCCTTCTAAGGAAACAAACGTTATTTATTTCTCAATTTGTGAGTGTGGTACTGTTACATTTTTAAAGAGACAGATATAATTTGAAAAAGGTATGGAGACAGATCAGCCTTCACACAAAGGATTTATTAATGCTGACATCATGGTGGGGCACAAAATAAACCGTCATCCCACCTAGGCACCACAAAGTGTGTTCTTTTATGGCCCATCATGAGGGAGTATGGTGTTATTGTGCTATGAGGAATTAGATCGAAGATCAGCTGACATCATCAAATTAGACTAGAAGACACCATTTTTCTGGTTCAGACTAAGACAGGTATTTGAAAGGTCCCAGGCACATTTCTGAATAAGAGGCAGCTGAAGGATCCCAGTTAATATGTGACTTATGTGACATAAGAATGGTCAGTCTGCCTGCGGGCATGGGGATAAAGGAGTTGGGTGTGTTCTAATCCTGCCTGTACCTTCTCCATTTTCTGCTTTGCTACCGAGCAGTCTTCTTTTCAGGGGAGACCAGCTCCAAGTCTCTATGACATGACATTTCCGTATTTTAATTTCTATTATAAAGAGGAGGAATGGCATAGGGAGGCTGAAAGATTATGGGCATTGAAATCCTTCTTGCTCATTCCTGATGAGTGTCGTTGTATCAAGAGATTCCCACAAAACCTGGTTTTCTGGTCAGTAGTCAGGTGGTAGCCTTAGGGTCATAGGCTGATTTCTGAATTCATACAACAGGGGAATGTTGACCATGTGCTTCCACATGGCATGTTGAACAGTGGTCTGGATAAATCCATTTAGAAGGTGGACTATGGAGGGACCTATAGATACAAGAATCAAAATGGCTATTAAATAGGTGACAATAGGTATGAACCAAGAGATCCAAATAGACTTATGAAATCATTTGACCCTTTATTCTGGTAATCATTATTGAATTTTTGAAGAGTGACCAGCTAACATTGTTTGCTCCATCCTTGACCAGGTTCAATTGATTTACATAAAAGCACTACTCCTATTCGAAAAAAGGGCAAAATTCTCCTTTTTATACCATCAAGAAATCTATGCCTCTTCTATTTTGGAGAGTAACAGTTGCCAAAGGTCCATCTGACCTTAGATTCTTATTTGGTTTTGAAAAAGTTCATCAAGGCTTTTGTATATCTTGAAGTGAGGAAACCACATTGAGAACATGGTTAAACTTATTCCTGTGCTAACACTTACTTGTATTCCCAGGGTCACAAGAAGAGTAATAAGAGTTATGGCTTTCTTGTTTTGTACATGACAAATTGAAGGGACTTGGAAGCTTTGGTTATAAAGAACAATATTGGGGGATAGGTATGCCAGGGTAAAAGTTTCAATCCAGTTAGTAGGAAGACATGGATAGAATAAGATGCCACATAAGAAGCATCTTAAAAAGTGTTCAACATCACTAGTAATTAGAGAAATGCAAATTAAGACCACTTTAAGATTTCCTCTTACCCAAGTCAGACTAGTTAAGGTCAAGAGAACAAATGATACCAAATGTTGGAGAGGATGTGGGGAAAGGGGACTGCTCATCCACTGCTGATGGGACTGCAAACTTGTTTAACCCCTATGGAAAGCAGTATGGAGAACTCTTTAAAAACTACAAATGAACTCCTTAAAAACTACATTTGACCCAGTGATACCACTCCTTGGCATATACCCAAAGAACTCATCCTTTTGCACAGACACTTGTACATCCATGTTTGTTGCTACTCTTTTCACAATAGCTAAGAGATGGAAGCAACCTAAGTGTCCCTCAACTGACGAGTGGATAATGAAAA
This sequence comes from Nannospalax galili, assembly GCF_000622305.1. Lineage (NCBI taxonomy): Eukaryota > Metazoa > Chordata > Mammalia > Rodentia > Spalacidae > Nannospalax > Nannospalax galili. The sequence goes on from NW_008350357.1 coordinate 562,387, forward strand.
TGTGGTTCATTTATACGATAGAGTTTTACTCAGCAGTAAAGAAAGATGAAATCATGACATTTTCAAGTAAATGGATGGAACTAGAAACTGTTATACTTAGTGAAGTATCAGAGACTCAGAAAAAAAAGACATATGTTCTCCCTCATATGTGGATCCTAGCACCAAATCCTTATAAGTGAGTATGTATCCAGACATAACTACAAGAACCAGGATAATGAAAAGGAACCAGGGAGGTAACGGAAAAGAAAGAATCTGAAAGAGAAGAACAGTAGAAAACAGGTGTTAATTATGGAGATATGGATAAAAATGGGGTTATTTTAAGGGGAGGGGGGAAGGAAGGTTATACAAGGAACTTAGAGAATAAAGAGAAAGAAGGGGCCTAAGAGAGGTAGGACCATAGGAGAAGGGTATTATTAAGGGAGAAATGGGGAAAATGGGGGCACCTTAAATGAGGAAACCATGGTGGAAGGGTTAGATAATGCAAGAGATAAATAATGCCTATCTAGTTTAAAAAAAAAACAGAAGGAACCATATTAGGCCAACAACCTACTGACAAATTATACACACAACCAGATCAAAGAATGTATTATATGTCTAGGCAAGGTTTATCTGAGAGCATTTGGTCTTTGCCCAAGCTCTATCTGCATGGAACATGATAATTAAAAGTACCAGACTGGTGGAACTAACCTTGGATGTTTACCAGCCATACTATGAGGCCTATACTAATTTAGGCAGAGGGACATAAAGACAGCTTTTGCTCCTTTCCCTCTTAGGTTGCCTAAGTTCCAGGGGACTATGAGCATCTCTGAAAATGTCCTCTAGCTGTGGTAACTCACCTGTCCTCTTGATCAAGGAAGCTGCAGAGAGCCCACCAGATGGACCTGAGCCAGTGTCCAGCCTACAAAGAGGAGGGTCAACACAGAGGAAACATTTCCTCCATTCTTCCAAGCAAAGCCAGCCATGGTTGAGCAGGACCTTTGACTCATCTTCACATAAACAGAACTGGTAAAAGAAAGGAGCCAGGGGCTCCTCCCAAGCCCATGTGACCCCTGAGGAACAGATCCTCAAACGACCTTAAGAATTAAAAAAAAATGGTTTATCTGGCCAATTGTAGGGTCTTAAACACCCAAAAGGAAAGTATAACCAAAGATTAGTGGGGTCAATATAATTTTTAAGAGTCCATATGTATAGCTAAAGGCTACATAACAAGAATCAATGCCAGACAGGAGATACCTTCATTTGAGTTATTGGCCAGGATGGCCCAAAAGACTCCTAGACAGTAACCCAGCAGAGAATTGGGAAAATGAACAGCAGAGCCCAATCTTATCTAAAAGAATATTGACAACTGATTGCTGCTAGATGAAGAACAGCTGATCTTCCTAAAAGAAGGATCTCTAGATTGGCTGATTAGATTCAGTAGACGGACAAGCACTGGGGAATGGCTGGGGGTGCCAACAACACAGTGGATGGTAATAGGGATGACAGAGTATATGGGCTCCAGTGTGTAGGAGTGGGGAGGCTATGGGAGGGTGCCATTTGGGAAGTGGGTATATTGATGAATAAGATTGTGTGGGATGTTCTATATGATATCCACACAAAAAAATCAACAAATTTTTTAAAAGACATATATTTAAGGTGGAAGCATAAAAATTTACTTCATGTTAATTAGTAGAGGTGATAAAGATTACCATTGAAATCTACCTGATTACTTTATATCCATACTCAGGTACTAAAGATCCAAGTATAGCCAACTGTGACTACTAATAATCAGATACATAAAGATTAAAGACACATGTGCAAACATCTAAGTGTCATTAAAATGTAGGAAACAACATAACTTAAAATGAAAGGGACATCTTCTTTAAAGGGTAAAAACTCATTCAATTTTATGTCTTACAGGGTTTATACTGAGTTACATATTGTATAACTTTATTAATTCAACTGTGAGCCTAGAAGTTTACAGCCACCTTGCTTTTGAAAGAGATGTATCCTTGCTCTGGAAATTGTTGCTGAATATGTTAAAGCTGTAATGAAATGCTTCTTCTAAAAAAATTAAAAAAAAATTAAAAAGAATAAGATGCCACAGAAGAAGATACCCTGGTCAAATAGGCAAGTGGTCAGGTTGAGAGGAGAAAAGATGGAGTAATTGGCAGGAATCTGATGCTCCTGGTTTGGGTATGTTCTCCCAGACCTAACGAGAATCACCCAAGGCTTCCTCTGTCAAGGTTTGAAGAAGAATAGCAGGATTAGGGTTTGAAGTATTTTGAAGTGTAGAAAATGTTTGTGTATATACAGATCATAGGATGTGGAGGTATAAGAGAGGAGTTAGGACATTTTCACTCTTTTGTGTGCATTCCCTATTTACTGGCAGCTAGCTACAGGAGTAGGTGGGTGTGTGAGCTCACGTATCCTTATAAGTAAAAGGATCCAACAGAGGGGAAATAGACATAGAACTGAGAAATAAACTGGATAAAATAACTTTCCATTTTTGGTGGGCGAGACTGAGTAGTCAATCTGATGGTAAAAGTGATTGTAAGTAGGCTTAATAGTAATGGTGAGACTGTACAGAAAGAGAACCAGTTATTCCACTAAAATGTCTCAGAAGGCCACAACTGGTCAATAAGAGACTGCAGAGTGTGGGTCTCTGGACAGGACTCCTATATTGAAACTTAGGCCATTGTGGAAAAGGGGATGGAAAGACTGCGAAATCCAGGGTTGTCGCATGATCATAAGGAAAGAATCTTCCAGGCCTCTGGATACTTGTTCATATGAACTTACAGCAATGGTGTCAGCATGCACTAGACCCATGCAAACTCAAGCAGACAAAAACCCAGCATAGAACTGAGGAAATGGGAAGCAGGCCCCAACCTTAGTCAAAGAACTATTGGTAGCTGATTACTGCTGGATGAGGGAGAGTTGATCTTCTTTTAGGAAGAGACTTTAGATAGACTGACTACACTCCAGTGGATGGACTTGCACTGAAGGACATCTGGGTACAAAAATGTGACTCCATAGGCCTCAACATATATGACAGAATTCATGAAATCCAGTGAAGGAGATATGAAGGGTGCACATGGGGGAAGGGGTATAAAATGATCAAGATGTTTTGATGAAATGCACAAAAATTCAATAAAAATATACAAAAAATGCCTCCATGAAAGAACTGACTGCCTTATTAATGGAAAGGGAAGTCTGGGTCATCAAGGAAGTTTGTATGATGAGTACACCAATGATGTGAACCTTCTTGGCCATACATTTAGAAATTTCAGAGGTGTTTTGATGTATGTGTCATACAGTTTGAATGCTGGGTTGGCCAGTGGAGTGGTATACAAGCCCAACAGAGTATCTGCTTAGTCAGTAAAAGTAGGAACCTTCTGTTTTGGGGTTCAGAGTGATACTTGTAAATTTACTCAAGACAGCAAAGGGATGAGGGTGACTGTGTCAGGAAGGATGAGGAAAAGGCAAGGAACAGTATGACAGTCTTTGGCCATAGTAATGTTGGAGCTATTAAACAAGTGATAGGTAAGATTGATAGTGCACTCTAAACACTGAGAGTTGATTGGGTCTGTACAAGAAAAGTGAAGTAAACAGAAGTAATAAAACAGAGATAACTATATGTTTTTAGTTACTGGAGTCTAGAATTAAAAAGACAAAGGTAAAGAAGTAGATTGGGAGTAAGGTGAAGTCTTGTAATCTCTCTATAACCAAACATTAGTTTGGAAGTCTACTAATTGAGGAATTTGAATACCTGGAGTTTGGAGGCAGGGGAAAGGAGGGAGAAAAAGGAGAAAAAAGAAAAAGAAAGAGAGAATATTAATTAAGAGGAAATAATTTGAAGGAAGACTTCTGCCTGGTGATACAGAGACATTGGAGGTGGGGGGCATTGTTTTGAGGTCTCCCAAAAGGTGGCAGACATGATGAGCTTGGTCAAAGGGTAACTCTTCCAGAGTGATTCTTCAGGGATTGGATCAACAGTTGAGTCTGTGTCTTGTTTAAAAGTAAGAGTGTATTGTTCTTGTGGCCTGGGAACCAATTTGAAAAAGAAAAATGAATCCAAAAGCTGAGACCTGATAGCTTAGCAGCAGTGGGAGTGGTAAGGTAGACAAGATGGAGTCTGTAGATGCTGGAGAGCAGTAAGCTCAGGGATTCTAAGTAGACCCAGTCTCCAAAGTGGATTGTGAATCGGGGGGAGGTTTTGGCAGAAGTTTGTTAGTGGTATGTCTTATGAAAAGAGAAGTATGATTCCACAATGGTCCCTGAGTCCTGGGTGGGTGAAGTTTAATATAGGAGTTCTGTCCAGGGACCCACACTCTGCACTTTGGCCAGATGTAGCCTTCTGTTTTAAACACCCTCTGTTGCATGAAGAAGCTTCACTGATGAAAGCCGAGAGGTGCATTAGTATTCTCTATACCCCTTAATCTACTATGTTCCATGAACCTCAGGTATAGACGTTCCATTGTAGATGTGTCACTTAGGGTTGGGCATCTCACAGCCACTTATTCTCTGTGTGGAACCGATCGTGGAACTCTGTAATAGTCTCCATCTGTTGAAAAGATGCTTCTTTGATGAGTGGTGACTGGTATAGTTGTCTATAAATATAAGGATCCATATTTAGCATACAGTAAGAAACTATGTTTGTCTTAAATGTGATAGATTATATGCAATCCACAAAAATTCAATAAAATATGTATTTTTAAAAAAATAAATGAGAAATATGAGACAGCACTGGAAATAAACACCAAGAGTTATTAGAAATAAAGAAAAATTTCACAACACAAAGGACTATCCATACATAAATTTAAAAGGACTTAGACCATGTAGGGCCTGGAGTATTGAATTAAAATTGGAGATTTGTGGCTAGAAAGGAGAAAAGATCTTAAACAGTTGTTAATTGTATTCAAGTTTTTGTCTTCCTTCTGGCAAAAATCTTTAATTATACTCCATGGTGAGGGGTTCTTTTTACTCCTTATGTTCTTCATTGTCTTTTTTATCTTGTTTCAATCCCACACACACCTCTGAAATTTTGAACCCTTAATCTTAAGGATTTCTGAGAATGGAAGATCCGTGTTCTGAAATTTCTTCAGTGCTGGACAGGGATGTAGACCCTACCAACCCAGGTATCAAGAGAGTCACTTTGTCTAAGTGAGGCATGAGAAGTCAGAGCTTGGTGATCAAAGGGTCATCATTTGAAAGAGGCATGGAAGAGATGGTGTCCTTACTCAAGATATCAAACCGCATAAAAAATAAAGCATATACTAGAATGTTATTACTAAAATAAGCACCAAAAATACCAAGGTCTCTGTGATGGTTAGTATTGATTTTCAGCTCACAGGATCTGGAATCACGAGAGGATGCAGTGAGATACTTTCTTGGTTACATTAACTGAAGTAGGAAGACCTAACTTTGATGTAGGTGGCATCTTCCTGCAGCAGCCCAGATAATAAGGAGGTCTAAGGGGAAGATTTTGCTTTTTGCTTTACGCCTCACTGCACTACATCTACCCTGTCCTGGAGCCCATCTACAGTGCTGCTGCTGCTGCTGCTTCAGCTGCTGCCATCCTTCGCTGACATCAGAAACCAGTTTCTTCAATCTTCCAATGTAGTCTGAAAACCAATGTCTCTCCAGGAATCCCCTAGGTGTTTGGCACCAGATTGGTACTACTTAGGTATCTCTACCCTCACAGGCTGAACAGCTACTGGTTCACAGTCTCTCCAATGTGAAGATACCCGTTGTTGGACTACCTAGACCATGCCATGTAAGCCAATCTAATAAATACCCTTTTAATATATATTTGTTTTATCAGTTCTCTTCCTCCAGAGAACTTGAATATATCCCCTTTTATCATGAGGGGCCTGAAAACCATGATAAGTTCTATCTTTAGCCTCGGAATATTAATATAAGCTGTTACAGTGTGTAAGTATCCTGTCTACCCTAACTAAAGAGGAATGTTGAAGGCTACGGCATATAATAATAACATTTTAGACATTCTCATCAACACAGATTATTATATAAATTTGTTTAGAAATGGGTTTTGAATTATTGATTACTAGAGAGAATTAAGCCTCCAAAATCGAAAATTTAGCTTTTATCTGACACAGTCAGAAATTACTCAAGGCGCCTGATAATCATTTCTGCGAGGCGTTTACAAGTACCTAGTGCCTTGCTTTGCCATGGCTTGTGGAAAACATTGGCCCTTTAAAAATTTCTTGAGCCTGTGATTTCTCTGAGGCAGCAGGCTGTTATCTGTCTGGAGAATACACCATTTCCAAGGACTAAAGTTATATTAAGTGGGCTTATTCCCTTTCCTGTACTCTTTTTCCTGGATTTTTCAGATTATTTCTATTTTATCTTTGTTATTGCACATTTCAAAAGTCAAAATTAAAAGTTACTTTTGTAGTATTTGTTCAATTTTGTACTTTCTTCCTAATATTTAGAACAGATTGACTCATGGAATAAGCACTCAGCAACATCTGACCTTAGCATCCTTTATACAAAATATAATCTTATTTTTATATCCTTTAAACATTATTTATTGATTCATTTTTATTTGATTTCTTTTTAATTTAAGACATTGTTTTTACACCCGTGTGTGTGTATGTGTGTGTGTGTGTGTGTGTGTGTGTGTGTGTGTGTGTGTGTGTGTATGAACATTAGTATGAGTGCCAGAGGTGTTGAATCTCCTGGAGCTGGAGCTACAGATGGGTTTAAACTGCCTATCTTGAGTGCTGGGAATCGAACTCAGGTCCTCTGGAAGAGCAGTACACACTCTTTAAACATTGAACCATCTCTCCAGCCCTGATTTACTCTCTTAATGAGATATAGCAACAGAAACAAATTTACCAACTTATTAAAAGAGAATTGAATCCAAATTACATTTGTGACATAATATAACCTGAGGTTACTTTCCCATAAATTTTTTAACTAACAGGTTCTTGTCAATGTAAGATTTAGGCAGATTTATTTCCTGTTGGATTTATTTTTGAACCGGGGTTCAAATCCAAGCACCCACATGCAGCTAGCAACGGTCAATAACTCCAGTTCCAGGGGAATCCAATACCCTCCTCTGATCTCCATGAACGCTGCATGCACTTACATACATGTAGGGAATACATTCATACACACAAAAATGAAAAACAAAAATAAAAAATAAAATGTTCGTGTTTCAGGTGAGCACTTCCTTTGATCTCCCGTCTCCCTTAGTGACATTTACTCCCCTTATAATCACTCATAATTTCAAATTTTAACTGATGCAAAGCCCAACTGTCTAAACTGTTTCATGACTCTATCTAAAGGTCCTACTATATCTTTGGAATTTAAAGTTTCAGTTTACCAATCCTTCAAAACTCAGTTTTTAGTATTAAAACTTGGCAGTTTTAAGTATTCCATTACCTAGAAAACCAGCAAATGAAAACCATCCAATTCCCACAATTTCTGACATTAAGTCCAACATCAGCAGGCCCCAGTTTTCAAATGCCCTATACTCTCTGCTGATTCTCCCCACCAAAATATCTGCAAAGTCAGCACGAAGAATGTTTAAAACATGAAGAGCTAGAGGCATTCTGAGACCGAAAGGGAGGGTCAGACACCCTTGATTGCCAGTCATCCAACTCTGCAACAGACCAACAAAACCCAGTAGGGGATTTTCCTACAGATGAACATGCACACTAAAGAAAGATTGTTCCAAGGTAGCCTTAGGGGTATCACAAACTACTTCAAAACTAATGATTATGGGCTGCATTTCATGCATATGATGCATATGATTATAACAGAGAGGATCATGGGAGTATCCCATGCACAGTGTTACATGCACACTAAACATAAAGTTATATAATCTAGACATGCCAATTACTCATGTCACCCAAAAGGGTCAAACCTTCAGGAAAAGTCTCCCTTCCCTTTTGTAATTAAAAACCCTGGACCTGAAAACTAGGGGCTCTTGAGCCACATGCTTGCTGAGAGCCCTCTCTGCTCTATGGAATGTGTTTCTTGCTTTTATTTTTGCTTCCAATATTTCAGCTTTCCCTACCGCTATTCTGTTTCTTGCTCAGTTCTTTGTCAGAGACACAAAGAACCTGGATATTGCATCATAGCAGGTCCCACAATCCCTTATTCAGTAATAATTTCTCTGCAGATTTCTGTGAAAACACCCACCATGGATTGTATTTGTAGCCACTGGATACTGCTTACTTCAATAAAAAATGCCTCTTTTATATTCATGTGCAACAACAATCAATTCTTCAATGAATATGCAAATTCTAGGCCAATGCAGAAAGTAGAAAGAAATTCTTGTCATTTATAAAGGAAAGAACAAAGTTTCTAAATACATTGCACAGTTCCTCCTGTTTCTCAGCTTCCTTTTAAGAACCAATGCTCAGTGCTCTGGGCCTCAAGAGACTGGACGAAGGGCTTTTACAATATTTTACAAGGGCATAATCTGACCTGAAGGGCTTTTACAGTATTTTACAAAGGCATAATCTGACCTGAAGACTTTTATTTAACCTTGCAACCAAAAAGTTACTGTTTATAATTCAAACAAGCTCACTGAGCCATGTGTTCTTGTGACCTGGGAATATGGCCTTAATCCCTCAGGATCCCACCTTGCCCTTCCCCCAAGATAATGGATAAATGTGGGTGTACAAGATTAATGGATCAAAGCACTAGAAACAGTGTGTTATTCTCACTGGAAACGGTGAGAAGAATTGAGAAGTGTGTCTGAAATTGTGTGTGTATGATATTCTAGGTCTAGATATCAAAGGCCAAGTTTATCTGATAAGATGGAGCCTAGCTTCTACTTCCCCCAATTCATACTGGAGATACTGTTTCAGTAAAAGACTAAGTGAGGTCTGGCTCGAGAGCACAGGTCTGTGAGATATCTGAAGGAACAGCTTCTCAGGGTTCGGGTCCACCCTTAGCCTTAAGATGAATACTAAGAGTCTGGCTGTTTCGTTATTCAGGTACAACTATAATGTGGCTTTCAGAAACTCCCTTGGTCAGGAATAAGACTGGCCTCAATAAACTTTTTAATGCTAATACAAAAGGGAGTTGTGGTTTATCATGTTCAAAAGCCTAAGATTAGTTAGCAGAGCACTGTTCTTTGGCACAGTTCTGTTATAATTTGGCATTTGGGGTTTTAGTAATGATATGGGGACCTTTCTCTTTACTGGTTGTCATGATTGGCTCTGGTTTGTCAACATGACATGGCTCACACTTGAGAAGAAGGGGTTTCAACTGGGGAATTTCCTCTATTGGACTGGCCTTGATTGAACATGTGGTGGGACATTTTCTTGATCTTTGAATAATGCGGGAAGGCCCAGCCCACAGTGAATGGTGGCACCTCTGGGCAGATGGTTCTGGGTTGTATAAGAAATCAGGCTGAGCACAGGCCAGAGGAACAAGCCAGTAAGCAGCGTTCCTCCTGGGTGTGTGCTTCAGCTTCTGTCTTCAGGTTCACTCCCTGAGTTCCTACCTGACTGAATTCCTTCAAAGATAGACTGTACCTTGGAAGTATAAGATGAAATAAACCCTTTCCTCCTGTTCCAGTTTGTTTCTCCATTGCCATGACAAAACACTCTGACCAAAACCAACTTTGGAAGCAAAAGGAACCCAAGGTAGGAATTCAGGGCAGGAACCTGGAAGAAGGAGCACTCCCTTTGGATTTTTTTAAATGCTCTTTCACATACTGTTTTCATAGTCTTACAAAAGTCTAATCATAGGCAGAGCGTGGTGGCGCACGTGGTGTTGCACGTGGTGGCAGAGGCCAGCAAATCTCTGTGAGTTCAAGGCCAGCCTGGTCTACATAGTGAGTTCCAGGATAGCTGGGACTACAGGGAAACCCTGTCTCAAAAAGACCAAAAAAAGTCTAATCATATCAGATGTTACTTTTCAGCAAGAACTGACCAAGATAATAAAGCTTCCAATGACGTTGGACATGAAACTATCTTGTAAGCAAGAAAAGACAGAAAGAAAATAACAAAGAGCCAAAAATCTTTATAAGTAACCCAGTTACTATAGTTCTAAATACAAAAGACATTTATTCCCCTAAAGAACTGGATAAAAATAATGAATAAAATATTTTTAAAAATAAATTTTAAAAACATGGTTTTCTGTTGGATCAATCTTTGAGAAATACTCCCAAACTGAAAATGACTACAAATCAGCCATAAGGGAAAAGTGATCTTGGCCCTCTGGAGAAACTGAAATTCTGGTCATTTGTAGGTCTTTCAGCTCAGGAAGGCTTCTGATAAGGAGAACTGAAGGTGAAAACCTCAAGTCCATCTACCATGTGTTCTGTTTCCTGTTGTTCCAAAGAGTTGAAGCAGTGAATACTGAGCTGGGAAAAGGAATGAAAGGACAAGGAATGCGAGGGTCCTCACAGTATATGTGGATTTATTCTGGACAAGTTGCAGTTGTCTCTGAATCACACTTTGAGAGGGAGTGCTCCCAGAAGGTAGAAAAGGAAACTCTTACCCTTATGGAAAGGCCCAAAATTAACTGCTTAGCTCATAGGACCTCTTGGCTGGCAGCCACAATCATTATAGTGAAGAGAAGCCAAGGGAGGCAAGGAAAAGAAGAGGAAGACCTGAATGTAAGGGACCTCTGATCACTTGAAGTTGCTTAAATGTCTGAGAATTTCTAAATTAAAGGTATTATTACCAAGTAGTTAACATTATCTTATATTGTGACCAGTGTTACAAAACAAAATCAGTTGTTTAAGGCTTGATATGTCTCCCAGTATCAAGTATGTGAACGTTATGCAGACAGTTACGGGAGTGTTCTTAGATGGGTAAGATTGTGTGGTACCCATTTACAGAATCTGATAAGTCAAGTGGGTCTCAGAAAGAGAGTGAGGGAGAGTGTCCTTCTGTCCCTCTTGTTCTTTTCCAGAAGTGTAGCCAGGACACTAACGACAGAACAAGACTGAAAACAGGCAACTCTGAACTCAACAGGTCTAGATGAAGGAACACATCTGTGCCTGGAGTAACCCATGGCCTTCCACCACAGTATATGGTTTATGGTTTGTACGATGGGCAAGAAGTCCTGCAGGACCCAGGAGATTCACCAAAAATGCAGGACAGGGTCTGCTGTTGAATGTGCGGAGAGGAGGGTCAAGAGCAAATGAGCCCCACTAGGCAATCCACCTCAATGGTACTTCTTCCAGGTTTTAACACCAAATACTAGGTTTTAGAGGCAGTCTGAGAGAGGCATGGAGTAGGATCGGCTTTTAGGCAAAGGGTTTATTAACACCAACAGTACAGATGGGACTGAAGTAAAGCTTTAGTTCACCAAGGGAGAACAAATTCTGTTTTACTACATACTATAAAATTGTTTTCCCAGAAAGTTTTATACCCATTTATATTCATGCTAGAAAAAAGACAGTGTATTAGTTTCTTGTGTTGCAACTTACGGAAAGAAGTGTTCATTTTGACTCACGATTCCAGCAAACACAGTCCATGACAAGGAAGAAATCATGATAGAGGCAGGAGGTGGCTGGTCACATTATGTCTACAGTCAAAAGAAAGCAAAAGATGAATGCATGTGCTTAGCTTGCTTTCTCCTTTATATTAACTCTAGGAACCTAGAGGATGGAATGGTACTGCACATATTTATGATGGGCCTTTCCACCTCAGTTAATCTAATCTAGAAAATTCCTCACAGACATGTCCAGAGATTTCTTTCTGTAGGAATTCTAAATCCTATCAAGATTACAGTAAAGATTCAACATCACAGACAGATACTCACATAAATCACTGTTGTGAATAGGAAAAGAGATAGTCTCACAGATATTTACATTCATTGAGAACTAACAAGTTTGAATATTTTACAGACAATCATGAGACATAATGATGTTAGGTCAATAACAAACCAAATATACAATGATGACTCCATATTGCCTAGAGACATAATAGCTATTTGAGTATGAGGAGTACATACTTTATGATGTTCACAGAAAAATGAAGTTGTCTAACAAAAACTCATTTATCAGAACATGTCCCTTTCATTAAAAAACCATGACTGTATTATGTCTTCATTTCCTTTTTGGTGAATTACTTATGTTCTTTACATATTTGTGTACGTGGGTTTGTCCATTTAGAGTCGATAGTTTAGATGATAAGATTATGGTATAAAGTGGGATATACTCCATAGAGAGAAAATTCAGATAAGTTACACTGTAATGACTATGATGGCTCCTGTCTGTGGAGAAGGCATAGCATGTTATGACATAGGCAAAGGAATGACTACAAAAAGCTTGACAGAGAAGAATCTAACACATTCCTTTTCAACAGAAATCTCTTACAAGTGCAATATTACCACTTAAAGAATAAGCCTACTAAAGGGAAAGGTTGTGAGCCCATTAAGTAAGAAAAGGCTAAGCTGGGTACCCGTTATATGCTGAAAATGCCTTAGGAAAAAGATCATAGCAACATAATTCACCTGACCAGAACTTTTGCAAAGGTTTAATTTTTCTGATTGGAAGAAACATTACAGGCATGATTTAAAAGGCTTTTGCCAGTTGTTAAAGCTGAAGCCTCAGAGTACTCATAGTCAAGAGAATTCCTATGAATATGGTGAGAATAAATAAATTTTTCAGTCATGATACCTGTCTTACTTAATATCTGATGATTCATTGCTGAGGGTTCATTGGTTCATTATGGCTGAAGAATGAGTAAACACCTTCAAGTAGAACTCACTTCTCATTCAACTGTAGAAATTTCATAGAACAGAAATATTTTCCCAATGAAGTACAGGAGAAATTACACTGAGTGGTCAAGACTTTTCAATGGTGCACAAATGCACAGTGATCAGAAACATTATGAACGTATTGACTGTGAAAAAGTCTTCAGAATAAACTTTGAATTTTAATCATAATAGACTTCATGGTGAAGAGCTACCCTGTTCTAATGCTTGAGTAAAAGCATTCACATTCAGATCAGAGCTTAATAAGCACCAGATATTTCAGAATAGAAATAAACACTGAAAAGCAATGAATATGGGAAAGGGTTTCTGGAGACATCACTCTTCATAGAGCACCAGAAAATTTATAGAAGTAAATAGATCTTTGAATGTAATGAATATAGTAATGCTTTCGTTTAGAACTTTAATTAGTCATTAGAGAATCTTTTGCAATGACTACAGGAAAACCTTCAAACAAAAATCAATCCTTGTTAATCATCTACAAATTAACAACAGAGAGAAATTCTGTACCTATAATGAATAAGCTTTTAATTACAGGCTGAATCTTATACATCATCAGAGGATTCATAAAGGTAAGACCATTACGTATGCAAATTTACATGTATACTAGCAGCAACATTTCAGATTTGACATTAGCAAGTCCATACTAGGGAAAAATCTTTTAGATGCAGTAAGTGTAGAAATTATTTAAATCTGAAATTTAATCCTACTCTACATCAGTCAAAACACAACTCCAGGAATCTTATTAGCATTATGGTAGTTATAAAGTCTGGTAAGAAAATCAGACCTATGTAAAAATGAAAAAAAAAGATTATTTTTACTGCAGACTGAGGGAGAATAGATCTTCTTTAAGGAAATGACTCTAGATAGGTTGACTAGACTCCAGTGGATAAACTTGCACTGAGGGACATTTGGGTACAAATGCTTGACTGCATAGGCATTAACATATATGACAGAATGGAAGAAATCCGGTGGGGTACTATGGATGGTGCGGATGGGGCAGGGAGTTCTAAATTTAATTAAGATCTATTATATTAAATGCACAAAAACTCAATAAAATATCTTTGAGTTAATTAAAACATTTTTTGTTCATTGCATATAACCTACAAAGGGGTCAAGTACCATAATAGTTGTGCTTTAATCATTCTTACAAAAGTCATATAGGAGCCTTCATCATTATTCATCACATAAGAAAAACCAACGACAAAGTGGAAGAAATTTCTGAAGATTATGTATTTGTCACTAAAAGAGCTAGGATTTGAGTCCTAAGGTAAACTTATAGTAGCAATATGTGTTATAAACTTCAAGGATGTGTTAACCTTTATTAATCACTAAGCAACTCATTCCAAAATTCAGAATTCACTCATCAGTAAGTTTTCAAGCACCTTCAGTCAATTTTGGAATATGGTAGATACTCCCAAATTCTATCATAGTGAAGTAAGGGTTATAAAGAATTTATCATCTGTATTATACCTTCAGTAAGAATTCCAATCTTGAAAGATTTCATTTGTTAAAAAAAAAAATCTGTTCCCAAATATTTTCCCTTCTCATGATGGAGGCTATCTAGTGAAATATACAGAACACTGGGAATAGCTATCATATTTTCATCATCAGAAGAAAAGGAGGAGTTACCCACTTCTAAACAGTACTGAATATACATATATGTGGAGGTATAAATCATGAAATTAGAAAGGATACTATGAGAGGAGAAGAGATATGGAGTGGAAGAAGGCAGAATAGAATACATGTGACATAAAAGCAGAATGAGAGCTATTGGATTGGAGGAGAAGAACCAGCAAGATCAGGCCAGAGGTATGGGCAGGGGAGAAACAAGAGGATTAATAAAAACAAATTATCTATGGAAATTCCGTAATGAAACCCATTGTTTTGTACGGTACATTTAAAACTTTTTTTTAAAGGGGCCAAGGAGATGGCTCAGAGGTTAAGAGCAGCAGAGGATCTGGGTTCAGTTCCCAGCATGAACATGGTGGCTAACAACCATCCTTAACTCCAGTTCCAGGGGATCCAACACCCTCTTCTGACCTCCACAAATATTGTACGACATAAGTGCACTTACATATATTTAAGCAAAACACTCATACACATAAAAATAAATGGAAGGCAGAGGCAGATGGAACTCTATAAGTTCAAGACTATCCTGGTCTAAATAGTGAATTCTAGGCCAGCCTGGGCTACCTAATGAGACCCTGCCTAAAAGCAAAACAAAATAAAATACACACACACACACACACACACACACCTGATTTTTATTGAAAAACTCTATTGTAGCCTGCATTCCATAATGGAGAATAAATTTCGTTGCTTGTGCCAATCATAATTCATCGAGATAGATTTTCATAGTATGCAGTTTTAAAAATGACCCTGAGAATAAGGGAAAGAAAGGAATAGTTGATTACTGATGTTTGCCACAGATAGGTGATTAATGTCAGGCTAGTGTCATGTATTCCAACCTCATGATGACTCTGGTTCTCACTTAGAAACATTTCTTAAGAATACCTAAAAACTATTCAATAAGCTAGAGACCTCAGAATGATGAGAAAATTTGAAAAGAATGATGGGTTCAACTTTAAACATAGAAATATCAGGCACATTTGGAATGTCTCCTTGGAATTATCCAGTAGGCAGTCAAATTTTTGTATTATTGTGAAGAAAGTAGAGGTACAGACGAAGATTTGAGAATCATCAAATGTAGAAGCATTTTATTATTTTTTATTTTATGTGTATCAGTGTATTGCGTGTATGTGTGTAAGTGCACCCATGAGTGTTGGGAATCAAACCTGGGACTTCTCAAGAATAGCCAATGCTCTTAACCACTGAGCCATCGTCCTGGGAGACTGTGGAGTGAGGTGTTTTTTTTTTTTTGAAGAAAAAAAGTAAAAGGGTGGATGTGATGTTGTATACCTGTAATCTCTGCATTTGTAAGGGTGGAAGCAAGAGAATCCAGAATTCAAGGCCAGCCTCAGCTACAAAATGAGATATTGTCTCAAAAAACAAAACAGCAGGACATGGGGATGCACACCTTTAATTTTAGCAATTGGGAAATAGAAGCAGGAGGATTTCTGTGAGTTCAAAGCCTACCTGGTCTACACAGTTTCTGCGCAGTCAAGGATACACAGTGAGACCCTGTCGCAAAAAGAAAAAATAAATAAAAGTACAAGTGAACAAGGTAAAAGTCTCTAGGCATTTAAGGAAAGGCAAAAGTGAGAGGAAGAACTAGGTAAATAGGAACCAGAAGAGGTATTGCACTCTACCTGTGCCCTCTTGTGGTAGTCTCATTATTTCCAAGAATAAATTTCCTCTCTCTTCTGTCTCTCTGGTCCCTGACCCATAATTCAAGTTTTTACCCTGCCTATGCCAGGTCTTCTGAGAGTCTCTTCTTAATTTAAAAGCAGTTTGGAACCCTTCTCCCCTGAAGTTGCAAAAAATATGAAAAGCAAACATGGGCATAGGGATGACTTCAGTTTCTACATTTAGATACACCATGACATCTCTTGATCCATTCTGTTGGCTTCATTAATTTTAGAAAATCCCAGATCTCATATCCTTTACTTCTCTTTATAATTAAAATGTTTTGAGTGTATTACATTGAATCGATAGGGTATAAAGCATATATACAATATCATAGTAAACCTGTATATATTTGAAAAATCAAATGATTTTAGTTGGGCGTGGTGGAGTATGCCTTTAATCCCAGCACTTGGGAGGCAGAGGCTGGTGGATCTCTGTGAGTTCAAGGGGAGCCTGGTCAACATAGTGAGTTCCAGGCCAGCTGGGGCTACAGGGAGACCCTGTCTCAAAAGACCCTCCCCCCAAAATCAAATGATTAAAAAAATATAGGGCTCTTGGGGCTGGAGAGATGGCACAGCAGTTAAGAACACTTACTGTTCTTCCAGAAGACCTGGGTTCAATTTCCAATGCCCACATGGCAGCTAACAACTGTTCATAACTCCAGTTCCAGTGGATCTGGCACCCTCTTCTGGCCTCCACAGTCTTTGCATGACACGGGTGCACTTACATACATGCAGGCACTACACTCATTCAAATAAAAAAAAAAAATTAACCATGTCTCTAGTCCCTTAAAAATGTTTAAAGGTGGGCTGGAGAGATGGCTCAGTGGTTAAGAACACTGGTTGTTATTGCAGAAGACCCAGGTTCGAATCCCAGCACCCACATGGCAGCTAACAACTGTCCATGGCTCCAGTTCCAGGGGATCTGACAGCCTCTTCTGTCCTCCGTGGGCATTGCACGACACGGGTGCACTTATTTACATGCAGGAAATACACGCATACACATAAAATAAAAATAATAAATAAAAATTTTTAAAATGTTTAAAGGTGTATTTTTTGCATTTATATATTTACCATATAAGGTTTGCATTTATTCTTTGTGTTTGTGCACCATTTATTCCATGGTGTGCACACCATGGCACATGCATGGAGGTCAGGAAACAACTTATGGAAATCACTTTTCTTCTTCTACTATGGGGGTTCTGGGATGGAACTCAGGTGGTCAGACTTGGCAACAAGTGCCCTTACCAAGTGAGTCATCTTGCCAGCCCAGTGATTCATTCTTCTAATATTCCACAATAGGCATATACTTGTGGTACATTTCGCCACAGATGGAAATTTATTTTAGTTTCAGGTTTGGAGGGAGGGAAGCATACATAAACAATGTTACAATAAAAATACGCACACATATAACCATTCATATATGCTTAACAATTTTTATTTCTGTAATACCATGTGCTCAAAAGTAAGAATATCACTCTATGGTACTTTCCAAATATTTGCCAATTTAATATATATATTTGTAGTATCACTATGCTGCTTCTAATTTATATTCCTCATAAGTAATGTTGTAAACATGATTTAATGTGATAATGGACATAATAGATTCTATTTGTAAAGTGTGCGTACAAGTCTTTATCTTGTGCTTGGGTTGTTTGTCAGGTTGATAGATATTATTGGGGTCATATTTAATAAGGTTATACTTCATAATATATTATACACCTTGGTGTTATAAAACGTTGCATTATATAGTTATACTTCATGCTATATAACTAGCTGTTGCAACTGCAAAAGCTATACATGGTAGTTCCTCATACTTTACGTCCCCTTGGCAGCTAAAGGAATGTGGTGTAGGATTTACCAGTGCAAGAGTTTCCCAAGGACCACTCTGTCAATAATTCACTAGCAGGATGCTCAGAATCAGAAACGATGTTGTCTGTATGACATGACTTATTATAGTGATGGAGTACAGATTAAAGGTAACAAGATACAAGGTACATATAACAGAGTACAGGACAGACCAGGTATGACTTTGATAGTCCTCTCCCAAAGGAGGTGTGTGGACTGTGTTTAATTCACTCAACAATAATGTGTGAAAGCGCATCTTGTCAAATTGAGAAGTTCACTCAAACCTTGCTGCTCAGTGTTTTTATTTGGAGCCAAGGTTAACCTTAGCTATCTAGTCTGTCACTATCCAGCAATCAAACCACAAGACCGAAAATTCCTACCATAAACCATATTGTCATAAACCATCTGGTATGGCTCAGGGTCCCAGACAAACAAAAGAATTCTAAACAGGTAGGATTTCCCAAGAGCTTACAAGTCATCTCCCAAGAGTTGATCAGGAACTAGATTTTTCTTTGTAAAATAAAATTTCTTTTGAGATACACAGGATAGAGCAGGTCATTCCAGACCTTCTGAGATAATATTTCCCTGCCCTAACAACCACAACTCCCACCCAATATTTTGTCAGAAAGGAGTGATTAAAATGTAACGATGGACCATGGTACACATTTGTAGCCTCAGCCCTCCACAGGCCAAGGCAGGAGAATCATGGATTTAAGGCCAGTCTAGGGTATATAGGAAGAGCTTGTATCAAAAAGTGCAATGATTGAATTCACTGCCGTAGCTGTGGTAGTGGAAGCAGCATCAGCCTCAGGAAAATGCTGTTTCTAGAGGCAGCACTGGAAGCTGGGCTAGCATCCAGTGTTCAGTGTCTAGTGGTGTTAGCAATGGTATTCAATTATCTAATAATTACAGCATGGTTTCTGAAATGCAGCTGGTGCCCAGATGCTTTGAACAATATTTTGTTAATTCTGCTGTTCTTTGAAGATTCTTTTAATTTTTTATTTAGAAATAATTATATGTATACATATATATGAAATTGCAAAGATAGCACTGACAGTTCCACCATTCACCTCTTCCAATATTTACATCTATACAATTGTAGTACAAAACCAAAAATCAGACAGAGACAGTGGTACACCATATGTATATAATCCCATGTCACTGGTAAAGTGATATATGGGTCTCTACAATAATCACAATGATTGAGCTACATCACCACAAAGACTTCTCTCATACTCCGCTTTTGAAGTTGCACTCATCTCCATTATCCTATCACCAACTCTAATCCTTGACAGTCACTAATGAGTTTTCCCTATTTGCAATTTTACCTTTTCAAGATTATGAAAATTCGATCATATAATACTTCACATTTTGAGATGCATCCAATTTGCTGTTTTGATCATGTGTTCCTTTTAATTGTTGAGTACTATTCCTTGGCATAGTTGGTTTAACTATTCACTCCCCAAAAGATAACAGGGTCATTTTCAGTTTGTGGGTATTATGAATAAAGCTACTATAAACATTTTTGTATAACTTTGGTGTGTGTGTGTGTGTGTGTGTGGCACGTGTGTGGGGGTATCTGTGGAGACCAAAAAAGGGCAACAGATCCCTTGACAGATCCTTGGAGCTGGAGTTATAGGCAACTGTGAGTCATTGAATGGAACTGAACCAGAGTCCTCTGAAAGAGCAGTAAGTGCTCTTACGCACTGAGCCCCCTGTTTTCATTCTCTTAATAGACTCTTTTGCAAAGCAAAATTTTGAATTCTAAGAAAGTTAAATTGACTGATTTTTTTTAAAAAAGTATGGTGTTCTGTATAAGCTGCTGGTACATGCCTATAATCCCAGCATTCTCGAGGGAGAGGTGGGAGGATTGCAAATTCAAGGCCAGCCTAGGTTATATAGTGAAACTGTATCTAAAAATAATAATAAATAATAAACAAACAAAAAGATAATTATTTTATATCATTTCTAAGAGTTAGTCAACAAACTCTAGAATGTGATGCTTTTCTCCTGTTATCTGCCAAAGATCTTAAAGGTTTAATTATACTATTTATGTGCATCATCCATTTAGTCTTGAGGGTTTTAGAAGACTTGTTTTGTTTTCTGGTGCTGTGGACAGGGCCTTTAGACAAATAAGGTGTATTATTTTCTTTTATGTTCTTGTGATAAAATACCCTGACAAAAAGCAACTTGGGAAGAAAAGGTTTATTTTGGCCTAGAGTTCCAGAAGGGTAGAGTCATGATTGGGAAGACATGGCAACACACAGGGAAATCATAGTGGCAGCAATGGGAAGCTGGCTTATCACATTATATCAGCTCACAAGAAAAAGGAGGAGGAGGGGGAGAAGGAGGAAGAGAAGGAGGAGGAGCTATAAACCTTCAAAGCCCTCCCACAGTGACATACTTCCTTTAGCAAGACTCCACCTCCTAAGGGTCCATAAGCTTTTCAGATAGCACTAACAGCTGGGAAGCAAGTGCACAAACACACAAGACTGTAAGGGACACTTCATATTCAAACCACAGCACCAAGAAAGCACTATACTACAAAACTACATTCACAGCCCCTAATTTTAAGTTTTATTTCAGATATGAAGTTCAGGTTGAGGTTTGTTTTTTTCTCAGACTCAAGGAAACTCAGAGATATGGATATTCAATCAGTACAGCACAGTTTGTTTAAAGGTATCCTTTATCTGTTGTACTGGATTTGCATTTTGTCAGAAATCACTTGGTTTTATTTATGTAAAGCTATTTCTACATTCCCCATCCTATGCCATTGTTCTGTGTTTATTCACCTATCAATACCACAACATCAATGACTGTGTATTAGGTGAAATTATTTTTCTCAGTTTAATTTCTTTTAAATTTATATTTTGAATTTATTTTTAATTATGTATATATTTGTGAATTTGTGTGTATGTGCAAGTAAGTGTAGGTGCTTATGGACTTCATAAAAAGGCATCAGATCCTCTGGAGCTGGAGTTTTAAGCAGTTGTGAGCTGCCATGTGAGTGATGAGAACCAAACTCAGGTCCTCTACAAGAGGACTCTTAGTCACTGAGCCATCTCTCCTGCCCCCTTCTTTAAGATAATTCTTCTTTCCCAAAATTATCCTGAGCTTCTATTTTTTCTGCATATTTTAGAAAAATATGTCTGTTACTATATAAAAACAATTTTACAAACCTACTACTATTAATCCTGTTAAATGGACATAGCATTAAACTGACTCCTAACAACTTATCATTATAGTCATATATTAGTGCATCTCTCAACCCTCATGAGAGGATTTCTGTAGTAAACAGCATTTAACACAGAGACCCACAACTGGCCAATGTGCAGAGAATAAGAGACTGTGGGGTTCTCAACTCTAAATGAAAAATCTATATCAAAGGCTCAGGAAACACTAAGGAAGAGGTGGTAGAAAGATTGTAAGAGCCAGAGGCGGTGGATGACTACAATGAAACTGCCTCTTCCAGATACAACAGAATACTTGTACATATGCGTCCACAGCATTTGTGAGAGAGCATGCACAAGACCTGAATGAGCCCAAGTCAAACAAAAACCCAGCATGAAGACAGGAGGTGGTCAAGAAGCCCCAGACCTAGCTGAGGAATTATTGCCAATTGATAGTTCCTGGGAGAGGGAGAGTCAGTTTTCTTTAAAGGTGTGATGTCAGGTAAGTTGATCAGGCTCCAGGGCATAGAACTACACCCAAGATAATTTGGGGAACATAAATTAGACTTGATAGGACTTAAAAATAATAGAAAATATGAAGTGGAGAAGGATAGAGAAGTGGGAGTGGATCTGAGAAAAAATGAGGAAGGGGGTCTGAACATGCTCAAAATACATTGCATGAAATTCTCAAAGAATCAATAAAAAATATTTTTAAATGCTCAGGCACAAAAGATTTGCACATGATCTTAGCTCTTCTCAAATAAAAATATGATTTTGTAGACATGGAAGAATATAAAAATGGTACTAACAATGCATATGTGACAGGTAGAACTGAAAGAATGTGAAGTATAAGGCAAAATAATGTAATTTAAAATATTTTGAGTCATCTGTTACCCTATGATGAAAGAATATATCTATGCTCAAAGTGTAGTATGAGAGGGTAGCATAAAAGCCTTAACAACTGGTTCAAGGTGGTACGATTTAGATAATGATTACTGAAATTCTATAGCATTTAGATATATTTCAATTTTTAATGATGCATGTGCATTATTTCTCTAATGGGTATGTATTATGTGTATGACAAAATAAGTGAATCTATCAAAGAAAAATCCTCTCAAGTTTCTTATGATTCATGCACTCATCAAACAATTATTCATTGAAGAGATATGATATACTAGGCATTCTGGTTGCTGAGGATACAGCAAAGAATAAACAGACAATTCATCTCTTAAGAAGCTTCCATCCTAACATGGCAAAAAGTGCATAAGCAAAAAAGATGGTGGATAGGAGGATATATGTGAAAGAATTGTTTGGGATCTTTGCATTTTTAAATTTTTATGTGTATGTTTTCCTTGCGTGTAAGTGTACTCGTGTGTGCAATGCTCACCAAGGCCAGAAGTGGGGGTTGGATCTCCTGGGACTGGAGTTTGGATGGTTGTTAGAAGTCATGTGGGTGCTGGGAGCTGAAACTGGGTCCTCTGCCAGAGCAGCCAGGGCTCCTTAATCACTGTGCCATCTCTCCAGCAATAGGACCTGTTAATTTTGAGAATACCAAGACATACTAGCAGGAGAAGGGAGGTGGATTGTAGGATACATGTCTAAAGATTATAGACTGGGTCATGACTGAAGATACAGATATGGAAGCAGAGAGCATATAAAATGGCACTTCACACTTCAGACCTCCTTTGCTGAGTCTGATCACGTCTCACTGCAGACACTTTACAGAGGAAGTGCTGAGGAAAAACAGGCAGCTGACAGGGGAGGTTGCTATGCAACAGATGAGGAAAGTCATCCAGCCTGGCAGAATAGATGTCGGCCCTTAGAGACCAAATGCTGCAGCCCTTCCTAGCATCAGCTTTCTTTCATATGCAGACTCCTGGCAGGAGCTGAGGCCAGAGTAAATGGGAAATGCACTAAGATCTGCCTTGCATTTGGGGACAGTATGGTTTCAGTTTGATTCGCCTCACATCTGTGTATCATTTTCTGCCTCTGTGAGTTTCTCCAGTCATTCTGGAAGCACAGCAGGCTGTGTGTCCTTGGACAGGACTCACTGTGATTCCTGTTTTGAATATTGAGAAACCAGGCTCAGAGAAGTTTGATGAAGTGACTCTCAGGTGCTCACACAGCCAGGGACAAACAAGCCAGGGATTATTTTTCTAGACATCTAAAGTATAGCCCAGCTTCTTTCTGCAAGAATAGGGTAGGCACACACCTGATTGCCCTTGTAGCTCCAGTAGGCACCAAGTAGGCCTGATGGTCCACTCTGACAGGGAGTGGACCTGAAGGGGCAAGACCCAGCCACATGTCTCGTAGAACATAGGCCTTGTTCACTTGGAACATATGATGGGGGGGAGGAGTTTGTCACTCCGATAGAGGATTTAGAAGTGCCTCTGTCCCCAGAATGACACTAACAGAACATAGGCTTTGCATCCAGGAAGATGAAGGCCCCAAATTTTCGGTTTTGTTGCTGCTGTTCTTTGTTTCTTTGTTTGTTTTTAAGATAAAATATCACAGAGTAGCCCTGGTGGCCTGGTTTTCCTGACTTAGTCACCAGAATGCTGGGATTGATGACAAGTGTGCACCACCATGCCCTGCCCAAATTTGGCCTTTTTCTATTTACTACTCCATTGCCCTTGCCTGTTTCATTCAGTGTGTCTGCGTTTCGGCTTTCTGGTGTGTAAAATAAGGATGTAGACCTCCATCTCCCAGAGCTGCTGTGAGAGGAAAACAATCTCCAGGATAGATCCTGCTGTAATATGCAAGACATGCTCTTCCCTTCCCTCTCTGCCCCCACCCCTCACGAACTGTTTCCATGGAAAGAACTGAAAAAAGGGCAGGAGGAAAGCAAATGTTCTTTTTAAGTCTAGTGAGAGGAAATGTGTAGATTCCCCTGGCAGGCACTTGCTTGGCCACCTCCAATACTGTATCTTCTCTGGCCTTTGCCTTGCCCGGGTAAACTCAGCAGAGGCCTGAGGCTGCAATGAGACCACCCCCTCACCTCCACCCGGACCCAGAGGCCTCCTTAAGAGTGGGCTGCTGCATGCTGCTTGCTAAGCGAGGGGGTGGAGATACTTGCGGACCTGGCAGGAGAGGCCTAGAAAGAGGGAGGTACAAAATAAAGACGCATTGCGGAAAAGGTAGGGGGCCAGTGTGCGGGGCAAGGGGGTGGGACCAAGAACAGTAGCTCATCTGTCGGAGGACGGGGTGCAGAAGAAGAAGGGGAGGAACCTTTATACACAATCAACCTGGTTGGCGGTGGGGTAGTGTGTTGGCAAAGGGGCGGAACCTCCTTCCAGCGCACATGCGCTACAAGGTCTCCAGGATGGAGCTTTTGTTGGGAAAGCAGGCAGGACTCTTATTTGGACAGTGAGCTGTTGCGCATGCGCGCGACTTCCTGAGGCGGTGGGCGGTATATTAGGCGAAGAGGCGGGGTCGCCCAAGCTGCCGCGCTGGCATTTTCTCCTGGACAAGGAGAGAGTGCGGCTGCTGGGAGCCGAGCTCAGCAATCCTGATCATCTGAGTCGTGAAGGGAGGCAGCGAGGGGGTTGGGGTTGGGGCCTGAGGCAAGGTGAGATTAGCCCCCAGACAGGGCATTTGCCCCCCTGGTGCGGCGCCCCCCTTCCCCATTTTTCCCCCAAACCCTTCACCCTGGATTCTGAAACCCCTTCCACTTCCTGATCCCGGATTTACATCCCCCACCCGGTCCTTCCTGATTTAGACCCCCTTGTTCATTCTCTAACTCCATGTCCAATTCCTCCCATCGTTCGTCACAGAGCCCTCACGTATTTCTCGACCTTGAGCTCTACTGTCGTTAGGATTCCTCCCGATTCAGAACCCGATTCAAGCCCCTAAATTCGAATTCCCCGTCCTCACTTCCCGGAGCTCTAGCGCATTCAGCATTCGTGCCTGCTTCCAGAACCAGGATTTGAAGCTTCTCCCTCTCAGCTTCTCGAGATTTTAGACTGTCCATCGAGACTCCCATTTACTTTTCCCGCTCCGATTAGGTCCGTTTCTCATCCAGTACCCCCCGCCCCCAAATCAAACCACACGCAGCCATTTCGGCCCTGCGTATGTTCCTTCTCTAGTATAATGCTTAGTTCCTCTCCCACGACCCCCAGGCTCTGCTCTTGCCGGAGGGACCGGAGCCATGTCTCAGAAAATGGACTGTGGTGCAGGCCTCCTCGGCTTCCAGGTGAGATCCCCGATCCCTAACCCCACGGTTTCCCCCGGCTGGCGGATTACGCCCACCCTCGGGCCCCTTTGGTCGCCCAAATGCCAGGATTTGATCCTGCCCCCATTCCTGCCTAGACTCTGCTGCCCTCAGATTCGCAGCATTTATCGAAGGGGGGAGGGGCGTCTCTTTTCTGCCTTTAGTCCCTGCTTGGAGAAAGGGGAGACCCTGTTAGTCAGGGCATTCTGCCCAGAGAATGCGGGTTGGGTAAGGAACCATTTTTTTTTCCACAATCCTGACGCGTGTAGAGCAATCTGTCGCCCCATCCCCCAGCCTCCCGCCTCCCACCCTCCCTTTCTCCACTCCACGAGATTTCCCCCTCCCCCTCTCTCCCG
Source organism: Nannospalax galili (assembly GCF_000622305.1). Taxonomy (NCBI): domain Eukaryota; kingdom Metazoa; phylum Chordata; class Mammalia; order Rodentia; family Spalacidae; genus Nannospalax; species Nannospalax galili. The sequence goes on from NW_008350357.1 coordinate 587,972, forward strand.
CTTATCCTCCTCAATTCCTCCCACCTCCTCCTCCTCGCGTCCCGTGCTCCCTACCGCAGTCTAACCCACCCCTGCTCTAAGCCCACACTGGCGTCCAGTTCCTGTGCAATGGCCTGCACCAAACCCCATCTGCCTTCTGACTGTCCCTCACCTTGCCCTGCCCCCTCCACCCTTACTAAATTTTGTTCTCACCCCGCCTCTCTTTGACCCTCCTCTGCCCCCAGGTCTGTGAACTTCAAAGC
>NW_008350357.1:588437-599361 GCF_000622305.1 Nannospalax galili
TCTCCTGTATTTGCAGGCTGAGGCCTCTGTAGAAGACAGCGCCTTGCTTATGCAGACCTTGATGGAAGCGATCCAGATCTCGGAGGCTCCACCCACCAACCAGGCCACAGCAGCTGCCACCGGGCAAAATGCTAGTCCCCAGAGTTCACAGCCCCCAACTGTCAATGAGGTGGCTGACACTGAGGCTTCAGCAGCTGCTACCAGGCCTAAGATAGCCTTTAAAGCTCAGAATACCACCACAAAGGGTCCAAATGGTGTCTATGATTTCTCTCAGGCATATAATGCCAAAGAGAAGCCTAACACCCAGGCTAAAGCAGCGTTTAAGCCCCAGAAAGCCAATCCAAAAGGCCCAAATGCTGCCTCTGATTTTTCCCAGGCGGCAACCACAGGCAAATCAGGAGCTAAAAAGTCTGAAATGGCCTTTAAGCCCCAGAATACCACTACTAAGATGGGCTCCAGTGCCCCCTACAATTTCTCTCAGTCTGCTAGTGCCAATGAGATGGCCAGCAACCAGCCTAAGACAGCCATCAAGGCTCGGAATGAGACCACTAAAACCCCTACAGCTGATGCCCAGCCCCAGAATGTAAATCAGGCCAAAATGGTTACTTCCCAGTCTGATGTAGAGGCCAAGCCAGGTATCTCTGAACCTGACGGTGCAGCTGCACAGACATCAGCAGATGGCTCCCAGGCTCAGAATCTGGAGTCCCGGACTATAATTCGGGGCAAGAGGACCCGCAAGGTGAGATCCCTGCCAGCTTCACATTGCTTTAGGTGTTTTCCTTTCTTTGAGGCTCATTTGTTCGAAACAAAATAAAGGACATGTATATCCCTGTATTTGGCTAAATGGTAGAGAATGTAAAGGTAATGTTTATTCCTGTCCCCTGAATGTCCACAGGTTGATGGAGAGTTAATACATGGACACAGATAATATGTACCACCTGTTCATTTTACATTTTAACAGCAATCACAGTGTGTGAGGCCTTATACTAGGCAGGCTCACACAGATTATCATTAAATCTTGAAGGTGCCCCTCACTGGCTAGAAATTATAGTCTCATTTTTACAGAGAAGGAAACAAAGTCCCAGACAAGTGAAGTGACTTGAGTGATTAGTTCAGGGTGATACCCAAGCAATGCCATTGGTCACACAGGAGGAAGAGACACCTCCAGCCCCACCTTTGGGTTGTTCTTAGTCTTGTTTGGAGAGGAAACTCCTGCTTGAAAGACAGAAAAATATGCCCAAAGAGACCATTGGCTAGTGAGTGGGTCTGGCTGTCATTATAGGTTCGGGTTTATAGTACCACCTAGTGACCCTGAATTTTTCTTCTGTCTGATGATGCAGATTAATAACTTGAATGTGGAAGAGAACAGCAGTGGGGATCCAAGGCGGGCCTCACTGGCTTCTGGGAACTGGAGGTCTGCACCGGTTCCAGTGACCACTCAGAACCCACCCGGCGCACCCCCTAATGTGCTCTGGCAGACCCCACTGGCTTGGCAGAACCCATCAGGCTGGCAAAACCAGACAGCCAGGCAGACCCCACCAGCACGTCAGAGCCCCCCAGCTAGGCAGACACCATCAGCTTGGCAGAACCCAGTTGCATGGCAGAATCCAGTAATCTGGCCAAACCCAGTGATCTGGCAGAATCCAGTGATCTGGCCAAACCCCATTATCTGGCCTGGCCCAATTGTCTGGCCAAACCCAATGGCCTGGCAGAATGCACCCGGATGGCAGACCCAGCCTGGATGGCAGACCCCACCGGGTTGGCAAGGCCCTCCAGACTGGCAAGGCCCTCCCGAGTGGCCATTACCACCTGACTGGCCAATGCCTCCTGACTGGTCATTTCCCACTGACTGGCCTTTTCCACCTGACTGGATCCCTGCTGACTGGCCAATTCCACCTGACTGGCAGAATTTACGACCCTCACCTAACCTGCGACCCTCCCCCAACTCTCGTGCCTCACAGAACCAGGGTGCCCCACAGCCCCGAGATGTGACCCTTCTTCAGGAAAGAGTAAGACTTGTACCTCTCTACTTATTTTGTTGTTGGCCCTTCCATTTATAATCAGCCAAGACTTTTTCAAATACAACTAATGATTTCTTTCTCCCTTCCCAGGCAAATAAGTTAGTCAAGTACCTGATGCTTAAAGATTACACAAAGGTGCCCATCAAGCGCTCAGGTAGGCATCCAGTGCCCCCTCCTTGAGTTCTAGCCTTCCCCTCTTCCCTATACTCTATGGGCAACCTCTAAGTATATGTCCTTTCCCCTTCTACCCCCTTCCTTACATAACTGGTTATTCCATTTCTAATTTTTGAGGACCCTGACTGAGCTCCCCTCATAGTGCTGGCAAAGGGCCTGCTGCTCTGTGTTTCAACTCAGTCCGGGTGCTTTCTCCTCTCCTGCAGAAATGCTGAGGGATATCATCCGAGAATACACTGATGTTTATCCAGAAATCATTGAACGTGCATGCTTTGTCCTGGAGAAGGTAAGAAGGCAGCCCTGAGAGACTATAATGATGGGAAAAGTCTCAATTTCATTGGGAGTCCTACTGGAAGTTTAGGGCAAGCCTTGCAGGGAGGGATGTGAATGTCTATGCAAAGGCTATGCTAATTTCTGTAATTTAATTTCATAGTCTGTTTTCTTGCCCCTGTAGAAATTTGGGATTCAGCTGAAGGAAATTGATAAAGAAGAACATCTATATATTCTCATCAGTACCCCTGAGTCCCTGGCTGGCATACTGGGAACGTAAGATGGGAACAGAGGTGGAACTGGAATTTCTCCATGGTGCTTTTTTCCTAAGAATTTCAGTATTCAGTCACATAGGGGTGTCATGGGCGGGGGAGGGGGAATATAATGTTCTAGCTGAGGAATTTTGGAGAAGCTAAATAGGTAAGCTCATGGGGGTCTTTCATGCATGGTTGCTGGCTATATAGTCTTTTTGTACTCCCTTAGAACCAAAGACACACCCAAGCTGGGTCTCCTCTTAGTGATTCTGGGCATCATCTTCATGAATGGCAACCGTGCCACTGAGGGTGAGTGGTTGGACTTGCAGCTGGGGGTTAGTCACAGTCTGATTTCCGTGCTCATTTTCCCTGCCTTGTCTCCTCTTGCCTCCCATTGCAGCTGTCCTCTGGGAGGCACTACGCAAGATGGGCCTACGTCCTGGGTATGATTGGGCTCTTTCTTATCTTGTCTGTTTGAATCATCCTTTGGCAGCAGAGGATGGTCCCAGGATTACATTAACCTGGTAGTCTGTGAGGTTTGGTCCCGGGATATCTAGAGCCCAAGATTGTGATGTGGGCAGGTGGGGAAACATTCCTGAACTTTCTGCTTCTTTTCTTATCTCTGACCTTGCACTGCGAAGCACTTTACTTTTCTTCAGACAAATTCTCTGATTGTGATTTTATTTTCTACCATCAGGGTTAGACATCCTCTCCTTGGTGATCTGAGAAAACTTCTTACTTATGAGTTCGTAAAGCAGAAGTAAGTGATCCAAACGGGCCTTTTCTGATCCTTGTAATTCTGACGCTGCTTGGTCTGCCTTAGAAAACTGTTCCTAAACCACTTTCTTGTACTATAGACTCAGAAACACACCTTGACTCAGGAGTGTTTATTGAATATACTCCTTGCAGTGAGATATTTCTACAGTATAGTTATATTACAAGTGAAGCCTGTCCACCATCCTCATTAATGCACATTCTCAATTAAGGGTGGGCTATGTTGGAGGCCTTTGTACTGCAGTATAATGGAAATGGGCCTATTTCATCAACAAGATTACAGGAACACGGAGTTAGAGTTTTGGCAGAAGGGTTAAGGTGTTTTCCTTCCTGAAAGTTCCTACACAAGTTTTCTTTGCAGCACTGACTACTTAGTATAGAATCACTGATACAGGACTTCAAAGGCCTGATTATTAATGGATAGTTGCCCAGATTGTGTTTAGGAATGTGTCTAGAATCAAGAGAGTTGCTACCTGAATTCAGGAGTTTCGAAATACCGTTTGTGGAGTCTCATTTTGCTCATAAACAGACCCTTTTTTGTTCTTTAAGATACCTGGACTATAGACGAGTGCCCAACAGCAACCCTCCTGAGTACGAGTTCCTCTGGGGTCTCCGTTCTTACCATGAGACCAGCAAGATGAAAGTGTTGAGATTCATTGCAGAGGTAATGGAGGAACCTGATGATAGGTTAAGGGATGAGAGATCACCGGGAAAGGCCCAGAGCAAGAATAAGACTGTATTTTTATTGTATCCAGGTTCAAATTGACAAGTGAAAATGGTGCATATTTGTGGGGTACAGATAAAATAAAGAGACTGGAGAGATAGCTCAGTTGATAAAGTATTTCCTGTATTTATTTCCTGTGCAATCATGAGAACTGAGTTCAATATCCAGAACCCATGTAAAAAAGCCGGGTGTGGTGGTGGGTGTTTTCAGTCCAGCACTGAGGCGGTGGAGACAGGTGGATCCCTGGGGCATGCTGGCTAGCCAGCCTAGCCTACTTGTTGAGATCAGACCAATGAGCTACACTAGTATTTCAAAAAAGCACACATGTGCACCCAAGCACACACATACACAAGATCACTGAACATCAACTCAGCACTTTACAAATACACAATAATCATTAATTACTCATTCTGTGTAGCCGATAACCAGAACTTATCCCTCATGTCTTACTGAAACATCATACTATTTACTTAATATGTCCATTTTCCTCATCCCACCTTAACTCCTGGCAACCATCTACTCTACTCCTATGGATCTGTGTTTAAATTGCACACATCAGTGAAATACATTTGTCGTTGCTGACTTAATTACTTAGTATAATGTCCTGTTTTATCCATGTCACATGAAGCAGGATTTTCATTTTTAAAGGCTGAATAATACTCCCCTAATTGTATTAAAACATTTTCTTTATCTATTCATGGGACTTAGACTGATTGTATATCTTGACTATTATAAAAAGGTTTGGTTTGGTTTTCTACTCCTCACTCAGGTTCAGAAGAGAGATCCTCGTGACTGGACTGCACAGTTTATGGAAGCTGCAGATGAGGCCTTGGATGCTCTAGATGCTGCTGCAGCTGAGGCTGAGGCCCGGGCTGAAGCAAGAACCCGCATGGGAATTGGAGATGAGGCTGTGTCTGGGCCTTGGAGCTGGGATGACATTGAGTTTGAGCTGCTGACCTGGGATGAGGAAGGAGATTTTGGCGATCCCTGGTCCAGAATCCCGTTTACCTTCTGGGCCAGATACCACCAGAATGCTCGCTCCAGATTTCCTCAGACCTTCACTGGCCCCATTATTGGCCCCGGCGGTACAGCTAGTGCCAACTTTGCCGCCAACTTTGGTGCCATCGGTTTCTTCTGGGTTGAGTAAAGTGTCAGGTAGGTTCATCAGTTTGTATTAGGCAGTTAGGGATCTTGGGGGATATGGTCAATGGAACTGCATTTATGTGCATGAGCTAGTAGTCATGAAACCCATGGGAAAGGAAGTATAGGGAAGTACTATTTGCTGTTTATGTTCCTTATTATTTAACATATCTCATTGATTTTTTTTCATTTTCTTCTTATATTCACAGATATTGCTCATCATTTGCAATAGTTTTCCCTCTAAGTGAGGCTGCAGCCTCAGATTCCTTCCAAACAGCTATCTAGAGCGCCACATCCTATTGACTGAGAGTGGCATGCAAGATAAATTTATTTGCTGTTCTGTCTATTTACTTTTTTTCTTTGTGTGTTGTCAAGTTTTGGTATCAGAAATAAACGTTGAAATTGCAAAGTGAATTAAATGTGTGCCTTTTTCCTGTTACAGGGTAAGATCGACATATTTCATGGCTCTAGCCTGAAGGGCAGATCAGCTTTCAATAGGTGGAAATATGGGTAGATCCAACTAATGGATTGGGAACTAAAGGAGGGATGAATGAACACAAGTGTTAATGAGATCCCGGAAATAGCATAGTTTATTCATTAAACATTATATAAGTAACCATGTGATAGATGTGGCAGCATGTGAAATGGAATGATGAAGGAAGGTATAGGTGGTCAAACAATTGCATTTAAGAAGGTAGAAGAAGTAAGACACCAGGTGATAACAAGAATGGGGGGGGGGCTGAAGAGGATAGATGAGTGGTCAGGATGTTGCTCATTCTGTCCATGGGGAAAGAGAAATAACCCCAGGATCGAGAGAAGAGTAAGAACAACACTGAGGAAGATGCCCAAGTCTCTTGTGAGAAAGAAAACATACCCATAGCCAGACTGCCCATACAGGAATGGACTAATAAATGCACCTCACCATCTCTGGAAATGCAGCTTAGGGGCCTGTCCCTCCAGAAGCCTTCACAATCCCCCACTGCAAGAAGACCAGGGCTTCACCACAGATACAAGGTTTTATGAAGAGTGAAATTCAAATATGCTCTCTCGCAGGTAGAAAAATAGTCTTAAAGAGCAGGGATTAAGAAAGTAAAACAAAGTTCTAAACTGAGCTAGATAGCCTTTGGCTATGATCCTAAATAGGAACTGTGCTTGAGATACTGAGACTCTCCCACTGAGAATGAAATTAGGCCTAGACCCTAACTTAGTTAGAAGGTCTGTGGTGTCTGGACATACAGACAGCATAGGAGCAGGAAATTTGCGGGGGTTGAGGGAGGTAAGAAAAAGCATGAGTAAGAGCACTTTCATTGATTGGGAAGGACTGGTAATGGGCAGGGACAGTGTCCAAGACATCCTTGGGTTCGTGGGCGATGGCCACATTCTGAAAAGAGAGCTTAAGGTTAGCAGGAGGTGTAGAGCCCCAGTACCAGCCCCACCTCTTGTCCTTTGCCAGGCTGCCCTCTTTCAGCCTAGCCTTGATCCAGAAGTTCTCAGGCATGCTTGCATGGGGAATCAGCCTGAGGCCTGTCTGGCAGGATTGTCACAGCTGAATATGGTGCCTCAGGCCTAGACCATGGTTCTTGGCGTTTCTGAGAGCTGGTTAAGGTGAAACACCTGTCATCTGTGGGGCTGAGGACAGCCTTTCCATGTGGGAGGGTACTTTCAGAATGTGTCTTAACAGCCAGCTTGTGTACAGAGCCCCTTACCTACCTCAGGCTTGTCCCAGTGTGTGTTCACAGCCTCTACATTCAGGTAGATGGATTTCACTTTGCAGCCTCAGAAAAGAACAGAGTCATCCATAAACCCTCAGGTTAAGCCCAGGTCTTCCTTGAGGTATCATTTCCTTCTCCCATCACTTACCCACACTCCAGGTCTACACTCTAGATCACACCTGCCCTGAAGGGAAGGGAATTCAGATGAGCTGTAGGATAGATGGGCAAGACTCCAAGCCTAAGAGCCCAGAAGTCAACAGTCATCTTCCCAGCTCTGCCCTTAACTGTCTCTGTTCTCTCTGCTTCAGTTGCTCATTTGTACTTAGGGAAATAAATGAGAGATCTCCGTCCCCCCCCCAAGGCACCCCAGCCAACTCTTGTGACCCATGAGATAGTGATGTAATCTATTATCAGAGTGCTATGGATCCTCCAAGCCATGCAGGATAGAAGAGTTCTAGGCCTCTGTCCTCGATACTCATGCCCAGGTAAGGTTTATTCAGAGGACCATGTGATTATAGGAACACCAGAGGTTTGGAGGTACCAGGAAGTTCTAGGGAGTCTGAAGGAGGAGGAGGGTGTGTCACGGGCCTGGGGCTGGCAGAAGAGGCCTAGTGCTCACTGGCAACCCCTTTAGCTCCATTCCCATGAACTTCATCCTATCAAAGTCTTCAGTAAACCATTCTATCTTGTTCACAACCCAAACTGAATTTGATTCTCTTTATTGTTTGTTCTCTGCTCACAAAATTCTGGTGCAATTTGTACAATGATAAAACATGAACAAGGCTGCCAAAGTTAGCGGTCTTATTTTTATAATTATACTGTTTTCTGTAGCAGAATGTCTTTGTAACTTACTCTCAAAATATTCTTAAAACTCTGTATGTCTGTGTGTGTGTGTGTGTGTGTGTGTGTGTGTGTGTGTGTGTGTATGTATGAGAGAGACAGAGACAGAGAGATAGAGGGACAGACTATTCTAGGTAAGATAAATTTAACAAGTGAGAGATTTGGTGATTTGATGCATGGAAATTCTACATTCCTGGATTTGAAGAAGGGGGAGCTGCAGGATGAGATATACATAATGTGTGTCTGTGTCTGTGCCTGTGTCTGTGTTTGCTCCTGTGAGCTAACAGAGCCTTCCAGCTCACAGCCAGCAAAGAAACCAGGTTCTTACCTACAGCAACAGAATCAGGAATTTAGCCAGCAAATAAAAAGTTAGAATTAGATTCTTACCCATCAACCCTGCTAACATCTTGATTTCAGTCCTGCCTGACAGAGAACCTAGCCAAACTATCTCTGGACTTCTGACATACATACATACATAACTAGGCAATTAAAGAATTGATGTTGTTTTAGTTAGTTACAATTTGTTATGCATTAATAGAAAACTAGTATGTAGTCTTTGAGGAATGACATGTCCGGATATTTACCTGCCCCTATTGAAAACAGAGTAAACCAGATTATTCCCCTTGGCATCGCCAAGAGACAAGAATGCAATCTACATGAAGCCAATCTCATATTCTTTCCTTGAACTTTGAAGTTTAAATGATTGACACAAGGGTAAAACACTGGTTTGTATGGTTCCAGGACAGTATCCTGACTGGGCTACTCTCTGTGTTTTGTACCTGTCTAGTTCTGAAGTTACCTTCCCCAGCCTTCCTTCAGTTTGTGATCCTCTGAAATCTTTTTAATGAAATTGTTTTATTTACATTGGCAAAAAAAGAGAATAAAAGATTCCACCTTTTCCATTGATGTGACATTTCACAAGTATTTTTCCCACTCTGAGTCCTCATTTACTTATCTGTAAAAGTAGGTGAAGAAATAAAACAGTTACCTAAAACTAAATTACCCTGCACTCTCCTACATGTGCAAGATATCTTTGCTGCTATGTCAAGGTCATATGACCATTTCTGGCCATATTATAAAAATGATATGTATATTTCCAGGACAAGACACCTACAGGCCCTGGTACCTTCTAAATAGTGTGTCAACAAAGTCCTAGGAGGAGTTCCCTGGATGATGGGTTGGATTGATGGTAATAGTGGTGCAGAAGGGATGAAAGCAGGGAAGGACTGAGCTAGTCTCTCAATCTCAGGTCTGGTCTCAACTTTCGTCTTTCTCTGCCATAGCACCAAACAACACAAATACACAAAATATAAACAGTCTTAAAAAATAAGAAACAGTCATGTGGCATTTAAACAAATGTGTTGGTTAGTTTATTATCAGCTTGATACAGAATAGAATCACCTGGGAAGAGGGGATCTCAATGAATTTCCTCCATAGAAGTAGCCTGTGGCCATATCTATGAGACATTTTCTTGATTGATGATTGATGTAGACGGGCCCAGCCCACTGTAGCAGTGCCATCCCTGGACAGATGGGTGTAAATTAAATTTACTTTTGGGAAGTACGTGTGCGGCTTCCAGGCTCCCAGCGCAGCCCCCTCCTCCCATCATCCTTCTGACAAACTGGGACGAAAGTACTCCAAACTACAGTTTAGGGAACAGCAGGATTTATTGGGCTTGCTAACAGGGCATATGATGGCAGTGAGGGGGTACTTATAAAGATATGAGCCAAGCAAGCCAGAGTAGCAAGCCAGTAAGCTCCACTCCCCTATGATCCCTGCTTCACCTTCTACCTCAGGATTCCTGCCTTGAGCTCCTACTCTGGCTTCCCTCAATGATGAACTGTGACTGGGATACGTAAGGCAAGTAAACCCTTTCTTCATCGGGTTGGTTTTGGTCAGTGTTTTATCACATCAATGGCAAGCTAACTAGGATAGCAAGTGTTCGATGATTTGCAAACTAATTTCTTTTTGTTTTTATCATTTTTCGTTTTTGTGAACATATTGATTGTACAAATCAATGGGGTTCAGTGTGATATTCCCACATATACATATAGCATGCTCTGATCAAATCTGGTCTCCCTTTATTCACCGCAAATACCCTTCCTAGCCTCTATTAAGCACTACTCTATATTAAGGTCAATTTTGTTTAGTTTTTATCATTCTGTTCTCTTTCTGACTTTGCTGAGTTACAGTTGTCAAAGAAAACTGTACTTACAGTGTATAGCATTATATATTAGTGAAATGCTTCATGAAAATACTAATTTATATTTCCATCTACTTTTATAGTTGTCATTTTTGCATATGGTAAGAAAATTTAAGATATACTCTCTTTACAAGTTCAAAGTACTGTTAGCTATTGGCACTATGCAATCATTAGACCTCCAGAATCTTATTTATCCTGATTAACTGAAACTTCATACTGTTTTACAAAACCTGCTCCCAACCCCAGTCCACAGAAAACATTCTTTCCTCTGCTTCTATGGATCTGATTTTCAGATTTCATATATAAGTAAGATCATGTGGTATTTATCTTTCCATGTCTGGCTCAGTTCACTTAGCATAATGTTCTCTGGGTCCCTCCATGTTGTTGCAAATGGCAAGATTTCATTACATTTTTTAACATTGTGTGAGTGTGTGTGTGTGTGGGGGGGTGTGTGTTTGGGTTTGTGTGTGTGTATGTACGTTTGGGTGCATGTGTGGCATGGCATTCATGTACAGGTCAGAGGACAGTTTGTAGGAATTGGTTCTCTCCTTCCACCATGTGGATTCCAAGAATAGAACTCAGGTTCTCACACTTGATGAAAAACATCTTTACTTAGTAAGCCATTTCACTGACCCAGGATTTCCTTACTTTTTAAGCTAATTACTATTTCACTGGGTGTATGTACCATATTTTCTTTATCTATTTTTGCGTTGATGGAAACAAAGTTGATCCGAACTATCGTGAATAACACTGCAATGAATGTTAGAGCCCACATATCAATCAGATAGATATATTGATTTAATTTTGTTTTA
>NW_008350357.1:599465-617709 GCF_000622305.1 Nannospalax galili
CTAATACTAAGAATGTTCGAAAATGCTATATGGAAACTTATTAGTTTATAACATAGTATATTCATAGAAAAAGGTTAATTGATGTTACTCTACACAGGGGATAGTGCTCCTCTCAGAAGCCATTCATTGCCTAATAAAAAGCACAGTACCTGGTGTAAGATTCCTCCCCTCAAGTTGTTGGTCAGGGGTATCTCTGGACCCTCAAAACAAAACAAGTGATTACCATTGTTCTTGGTTGCCCTAATGCTAAAGACCCCACAGACTTTGGTCACAAAACATAAAAAAATCAAGTTGGTAGTGACCAGGAAGCTTCCTCCTTGCTGCCTAGCTTCTGTAGTACCAGAAGCAGGGAGTCATCAGCAGTCTTACCCAGCTGTGAACCCTGTGAGGTACAATAATGACCAGTTTAGCAAAGCATGACTATGGGAGCAATCATGACATGAATGTTATGGGGCTAATCACCTGTTTTCCTGTTGGGCTTAAGTCCTGATCTAAAAATCCAATCAAGATCCCATGGCTGAGGAGCTCATAGGCTCGTTTTTCAAAATGGACATAGAATCAAGCTGCTATCTAAATTCATAACTCTATAACCATAGTTTAGTGTACATCTCAGACCTCATCAAAGCTTCTTTGTGCAGTGACAGTTAAATCAGAAAATCACAACTGCTCAACATGCTGAGAAAAAGAATCTGTGGTGTACTCAGCCACAAATGGGGCATCTATATCATATCCCCTCCCCAAAGGCTCAGGGAGCTATGCAGAAGAGATGGGACAGAATGATTGCAAGAGCCAGAAATTCAATATCAATAAACATTAGAGAAACGGAAACTAAAATCATAGTCACACTTACTCAAAAGGCTAATAATAATTAGTGTTGATAACTAGTGTTGGTGAGAACATGAGTAAAAGGGAGACTGTGTACAGCACTGGTAGAAATGTAAACCAATATATTCATATAAATTTAAATTTGAGTCAGTCTATGTCTACCAAAAGCCTTCCTTGAATTTTAATGTGAATTGTACTACACCCATAGATCATTAGCAGTGGGGTACATCTTGACAGTTCTGTGAACACACCATGTCTCTCCATTTATTATGAGCTCAGATATCTTTCATCAACATTTTTACCATATACATGTACATGTTTTGTTAGTTTGTACTGCCATATCTCCTTTACTTTGGAATTATGATAAATGATGTTATGTTTTGCTTTTCCATGTCCACGTATGTGTTGGACAAGTAGTTTGATTTTTTAAGTAAATTTACTAATTTTATTTGTGTGTGTGTGTGTGTGTGTCTGTGTGTGTGTGCATATATGTAATGGTGCACTTGTGAGGATCAGCAGACAACTTATAGGAATTGGTTCTCTCCTTTCACCATGTGAGTCCCAGGAATCAAACTCAGGTAGTCAGACTTGGTAGCAAGCGTCTTTAACCCCTGAGTTATCTTACTGGACCAACAAGTGGTTGAATTTATGTGTAGAATTTGTTTCTCATTTGCTAGGTACTGGGGAGGAAAGGAGTCTGAGAAAGAAGTGTGGAGTCGGATTTACCTCCAAGTAAAGAGTCTATTTGAGAGCCAGACTGAGCTGTGAGGGTAAAGGAAAAGCTTCAGCCTTCCCAGAGAGAGCAGAATTAATTCTTCAAGTTCCCTTGTGAGAAAGTAGGGAGATTGTGCCTAAGCAAATGGACCCAAGGTCTATGGATCTCATGCAGTTAGACTTTGAGACACTGTAATTTCTGAATTTTTGGCAGAATACAAAATGGGTATTTAAAAAGTCCAAAAAACATGCCTAGATAAGGGGCACCTCAAAAGAACAATGGGCCTAGTTAATATGCCGTGAGACAGTTCTGTTTGCAGCTCTCTTCCACTCTTCCGTTTTGGGTTTGTTATCTGAAAATACTGGGGAGGAGGAGGGGGAAGACAGAACTTAAAAAAAAGAAAAGAAATATATATATATATATATATATATAGAGAGAGAGAGAGAGAGAGAGAGCACGCAGTGGGATGTGACTGAGTCTGTAAGGCTCTTCACAGCAGCTAGAGGGTCTGTCATCTAACATTTCCAGTATTTTTGTTTATATATTTTTTAAAAAGCCCAAGGGGTGATTTTATTGAAAAGAAAATGGAGGGGCCATAAAGATTTAATATAAAATTCAATCTGGCTGATTTGTGCTGGATTGAGGCATCATTGGGTTAGGAGCCCCTCTTTTTGGTGGTGAATAGTTGTAAGTTGGTCTCTGGGTCAGAGACTGGTGTCTGAATTCATACGTTAAGAGGTTATTGCAAATTTGAGTCCATATAGCATGTTGGACAGTGGTCTAGATAAATGGGATCAACACATACACAATAGGGGTGCTTATGGACATAATTATTAATGATGTGACAACAGGCATGAGCCAGGAGGTCCAAAATGAGTTCTGAAACCATTTGTCCCAGATTCTAATGCCTGCTTTCTGATTTTTAAACCAAGGTCAGCTAACTTTTTTGCTTATCTCTGATTAGACCGGACTGATATACGTAAAAGTGGCATTCCTCTTCCAAGAAAAGGCAAAGCTCTTTTTCTACTGTCAGGAGGTCTAAGCCTCTCCTATGTTGGATTGTGACAACTGCCAAGGAGTCTACCCAGTCCTGGATTCCTTTCAGGCTTTGAGGGGTCCCATCAAGACTTTCTTTTGTGTCTTGAGATAAAGAACAACAGCATATTACCAATGTGGTTAAGCCGCTTCTCTCTGTGCTGATGATGCCTGACATTATTCCCAAAGCCATAAAGAAGGGGATAAAAAGGGAGACAGTCTCTTTTCATATGTGGCCAATTAAGAGGACTGGAGAGCTTTGGTTATTGGGGATCACATCTATATTTGTAGATAGGTATGCTAGGGTACAAGTCTCTGTCCAGTTGGTGGGAAGACAGACGTAGGCTGAGGTGCCACAGAGGAAGATATCCTGCTTGAATAAACAGGTGCTGATGTGGAGGGAGAAGAGATAGAGCAGTTTTTAATTTTGATGGATTGCTGCAATTTCCCAGGCTGAAAGAGAGAGAGCTGGCTAAGGCTGCCCCCATCAAGGACTGAAGCATGACAGCAGGGTTAGTGTTTGAAGCATCATGGAGAAACAGGAAATGTTGGTGTGTGTCTAGAAAATAGAATCAAGAGGTGTTATAAAGGAGAAACATATTTTTACAGGTTTATGTGGATTCCCTGTTTACTGAGAGCTGTGGGGAAAGGTCAGTGGGTCAGTTCCAGTGTCCCTAATGATATAAGGAAGGACCTGGAACAATCTAAGTCAGTAGATAGGGAGGTGGACACAGGACTTGAGAAAAGAACTGGTAGAAGGAATTTCCCATTTGTAGTAGGCTTGATTAAGGAGATTACCCAGTGGGGAAATTGATTAGAGGCAGGTTTGACAGAAATGCTGATAATACACAGGTAATCTAGTTGCCCTACCAATATGACCCCTTAGAATGGCTGTCTTGTAAAACAGACAGGGACTTGTGCCACCAAGGAGATATATATCGTGAGGGCTCTGACGACGGGAACCCTACTGGTCATAAGTTTAGAAAGCTTAGAGATATTTTGGATATATGTGTCATATAATTTGGAGGCCTTGTCTTTCTTTCAGAATAGTGGTGCCTGTCCAATCAGTAAAAGCAGGTTCCTTCTGTTTGGGGTCCAGAGTGATGCCCATGAATCTATCTACTCAAGTCAGCAGAGGTACAGAGACAGCAGTGTATGAAGAGAGGAAAGGGAAAAGCAGTCAGCAGTCATTGGCTAGATCAGTGCTGGAGTTATTAAGTAAGTGATGGATGTGATTGAGAGTATGTTCTGATGGTTAGAGATAAGAACTTTAATTGGGGCTTAACAGGGAAAGTGGAGTAAAGGGGAGGAATCAAGCAGTAGAAGGTATGTTATCAGTCAGAGTAAACTGGGATTAAAGAACAAAAGTGAAGAACTCAGAACTCTAATCTGAGGTTTGTCGAAAAATAGAATTCAGAGAAGATTATCTGAAGGAAGTACTCTGCCTTGAGATACAATATAGAGACATCAGCAGCATAGGGAGGGGTATGGAAGGAAATGGTCTTCTTAGTTGTTTTTGAATAGGAGTTTGAGATCCTCCAGGAGGTCACAGGAGTATGTAAAGTTAGTTAAAGGGTGACTATCCAAGAGCTGTTCCTCTGAGATAGAATCAGAGTTGAAGCAGTATCTGGTTTAAATATTGGTGGTGTGTAATGTAGGGGGGTGTCCTTACGGTCTTTGTGGCTTTAATCTGTAAAAATGCATACAAGAGCTGAGACCTGACAGCTTAGCAGTAGTGAGGATGGTAAGGACAGGTGGGTAGGGTTTTTGACTAAACCCAGTCTCCTGGATGAATTGAGAGAGATGGTGAATCAGGGAAAGGGTTACATAGGAATTTATTAGCAGTGTGTCTTAGGAAGTGTTGAGTGCAAAAGAGAACTGCAATACAATCACCTAGAGTTGCAGAAGGCAAGGGAAAATTGCATGATACAAAGGGCTTTCCATACATCAATTCAAAAGAACTTAGACTATATGGCATTTGGGGTATTGAATAAATTTTCATGAGAGCAATGGGACAAAGATTAATCCAACTAGCTTGTGTTTGTATCATTAATTTGGTATGATGGGATTTATAAAGCTGTCCATCTTCTGTACTTTATCTGATGATTGGGACCCTTAAGTGATGTGTAACTTCCAGGTAATATAAAGGACTTTGCAGACTGTGTAATTTTAGATATAAATGAAGGCCACTGTTAGATTGTAGGAAGGTGGGAAGGAAAGCTAAATCTGAGAATTATTTCCTTGATTAAAATGTAATCACCAGATCAGCCCCTTCAGGTGTGTGTAGAAAATTCTCTACCCATGCTAAGAAAGTATTTATTAAGATTAGTAAACGTCTTTAAAATTTTTTATTTAAATTTATTAGTATTTACAAAAATTTCAGCATGCAGAAGTGTTCAAAGAATAAAACAATATAATTAAATTTCAGATTTGCCTGTAAGGTTACAGCTTCTAGTAGAATCATATGTCAATGCTGCCCATTTAAGAACTTATTTTTTGTTAAAAATATGTTATACCTTGAGATAGGATTCAAAGGATTTATATCAAGTGCACTACTATTTTAACTCATTAGTATGCCTTTAAAAAATTACCCTTACCTGTTTTCCTTTATAAATGCTATAGTATACCCACACATGGATTTGTTTGCATTTATACATGTATACATTATAGACTAAAATCTGCATATGAGAGAGAATATATGTTTTTTTTTTCTTTCTTTGAATGGGTAACATCACTTACTATTATACATTCTAGGTCCATCCATTTTCCTGTGAATTTTGTGAGTTCATTTTTTTTAGAGCTGAAAAATATTCTATTGTATATGTGTACCATATTTTCATTATCCAGTCATGTGTTAATGGATAGCTAGGTTGGTTCCTTCTCTTTGCTATAGTGACTAGAGCAGAAATAAACATGGGGTTATAAATATCTCTATAATAGAGTATGGAGTTCTCTGTGTATATAACCAGGAATGAGAGTTCTGTCATTTTTTTGAGGAATTTACAAACTGATTTCCATAATGGCTGTGCAAATTTGCACTTTCATCAGAAGTGAATAATTGTCCCTCTTTCTCCACATCCTCTCCATTTGTTGTCAGATTTCTTGATGATAGCTATTCTAACTGGGGTAAGGTGGTATCTCAAAGTAGTTTTAATTTGCATTTCCCTGATGACTAGGGATGTTGAACACTTTTAACAATGATCATTGGCCATTTGTATTTCTTCTTCTGAACACCATCTATTAAATTTGTTATCCAATTTGTTGACTGGTAATTTTATTTCCTTAATATTTACTTTCTGCAGTTCTTTGTAAAATCTGGATATTTGACTCTTGTCTGATGTATAACTGTTAAATATTTTCTCCCATTCTGTGGGCTGTCTATGTGATCTAATGATAGTTTCCTTTGGTATGCAGAAACTTTTAAATTTCTTATGGCCCCATATGTTGATACTTGGGGCTAGTTCCTGTGCAATTGATATTCTGTTTAGAAAGTTCTTCTCTACCCCAATGTCCTGAAGACTATATTTTCATCTGAAGTTCCAGGGTTTCAGGTTTTAAATTAAAGACATTGATCTATTTTGAATTTTTCTTTACAAGGTGGAAGACCTTCATATGGCCTTTTTAATAGATAAAGTCAATTCACCAGTCTTGATCAGGAACTTTTCCTCTGGTTTGATATGCTGGGAAGGACAGAGTCCTTATGTACCCTTGCGTTAAGAACTTCTGACAAATGTGGCAAATTTGACTAACCTTGTGAAGACCCCTAATAAGAGAGGATTAGCCAGGGAGTAATAGCCAACATGAAATTGATCATGAAGGGTTAAGATGTTCAGTTTTTCCTTCTCAGGTAAAATTATTTTTCACCCTTTGATTTAATTTTGATTTAAGATTTAAAACTGTCCTCTTGAGGTGTTTTTTTCTTTTCTTTCAGATGAGTATGGTGGGGGGTTAAATGACAAAGTGGGAAAAGGGAGGCATGTTTGGTTTGGAATTTAGCCTCATTATCATCCTTGTGATTTCTTAGGCTTCTAAGTGAGTTCTGTTTTGGGTGCCCTTTACAATGGTGACTAGCAACCTGCTGAGTTAGGGAAGCAGCCTGAAACTGTTTTAGGATCAGGGTTAATAATGCAGGACCAGCTGGAAGTCAGAAAATTTCTTTCCCTTCAAATGGGAGCATGACAATGGATAATGTGGAAAACGTATTTGTAGTCAGTATAAATATTTATGGGTATTCCTTTGGCTACAGTTAATGCTCTGGTAATGCAATAGGTTCCAAGTGCTGTGAGGTGGTGCTAGGTGGGATGGGCCCCAACTGAAGAAATGAGTCTGAGGTGACTATAGCACACCCTGCACAGATGGATCTCTGTATATTTTTGAACTCTCATCTAAACGCTACAGGGACTGGATCGGGAAAGAGGGAATCAGAGGTTAGGAAAGGGATTGAGGAAATGATCTCATATTCCAGAGCAATTCTGCAGAGTGTTTTGTGGTTTAGCAGTATACAGGCAGGGGGCAGTGTAGCTGGGTTTGAAGAGGGACATGGATGAAGGGATATGTCAGAAGTCTACAGGAGAGTGGCATGTCTGGCCTGGAAGCAGGAAGGAGAAACTACAGAGATTGGCCTCATGAGTTAGAACAGCTATTAAAGAATAAGACTTATAGACATGTAATGATAGTAGTGGACCAAATTAAAATTTTCTTCGATCAGAAAGGGTGGCTCCTCTGGAATTTGTAGACTGTAAGGCCAACCCAGAATAGTCTTATCTAATTATTTGGAAAAAATGTAATCACTAGCATATGAGGACATCCAAATATGTAGGCCCACTGAGCATCTATATAAAAGCAGAACACTTTCTAGGAATCAGACAAAGTTAGGGAAGCAGCAGAAATTAGAGCTTTATGGGGGGAGCAGGGTCTCTCTGTAACCCCAGCTAGTCCAAAACATTGATCTCGGTCTCACATAGATATATCTGCCTCTGCCTCTGCCTCTGCCAGAGTGCTGGTATTAAAGGCATGTGCCATCATGCCTAGCAGATTAGAGCTTTTATTTCTTTCTTTTATTTATTTATTTGTTTGTTTATTTTTCAAAGTATATTGTTACTGAATTTTTGTGCATTTCATACAATATCTTTTTTATATATTTTGTTATTTTTATTTTATGTATACGAGAGTATTGCCTGCACGTATGTGAGTGCATCCATGTCGTGCAATGCCACAGAGGTCAGAAGAGGGCTTTGAATTCCCCTGGAACTGGAGTAAAGGACAGTTTGTAGCCATCATGTGGGTGCTGCAAATTGAACCCGGGTCCTCTGCAAGAGCAGTCAGTGCTCTTTACCAGTGAGCCATCTCTCCAGCCCACATTTTTAGTTTTTTAAGGGATCTCCACACTGCTTCCCATAGGGGTTGAACAAGTTTTCAATCCTACCAGCATTGGATGAGCATTCCCCTTTCCCCATATCCTCTCCAGCATTTGGTATCATTTGTTCTCTTGATCTTAGCCAGTCTGACTAGGGTAAGATGAAATCTTAAAGTGGTTTTAATTTGCATTTCCCTAATTATTAGTGATGTTGAACATCTTTTAAGACGCTTCATAGCCATCTTTACTTCTTTTGAGAACTCTCTGCTCAGCTCCTTAGCCTATCTTTTAATTTGGTTACTTCTCATCTTGATTCTCTGTTTTTTGAGTTCATTGTATATTCTGGATGTTAGACCTTTGTCAGCTGTGTTGCTGGTGAAGATTTTCTCCCATTCTGTGGGTTTTCTCTTTGTTTCCTTGGTTGTCTCCTTTGACGTACAGAAGCTTTTTAGTTTAATGAGGTCCCACTTGTTAATTCTTGCCCTTGTTTCCTGGGCTATTGATGTCCGGGTTAGAAAGTCCTTTCCTACACCTATGACTTGTAGATTTTTCCCAATGTTTTCTTCTAAGAGTTTCAGAGTTTCAGACTTTACATTGAGGTCTTTGAGCCAAGGTCTTTGATCCATTTAGAGTTGACTTTTGTGCAAAGTGAAAGATAGGGGTTTAGTTTCATTCTTCTACAGGTGGAGATCCAGCTTTGCCAGCACCATTTGCTGAAAATGCTGTATTTCCTCCAGTTCTTGACCCTTTTGCCAAGTATCAGGTGGCTGAAAATGCATGTATTCATATTTTGGTCTTTAATTTTGTTCCATTGATCTACGAATCTACTTTTGTGCCAGCACCATGTTGTTTTTATGATGATAGCTCTGTAACATAGTTTAAAATCAATCCCACCAGTATTGATCTTAGTGCTCAGGGTTGCTTTGGCTATCCAAGGTCTTTTGTGCTTCCATATAAATCTTAAAACAGGTTTTTCCAATTCTGTGGAGCATGTCATGGGGATTTTGATTGGCACTGTATTGAATCTATAAATGCCTTTTGGCAGGATGGCCATTTTCACAATATTAATTTTTCCAATCTGTGAGCATGGGAGGGCCTTCCATCTTCTGGTGTCTTCCTCAGTCTCTTTCTTTAAAGATTTATATTTTTCATTGTAGAGGTCTTTAATGTCTTTGGTCAGGTTTATTCCGAGATTTTTTTTTTTTTTTGAGGCTATTATGAAAGGGAGTGTTTCCATGCACTCTTTCTCTGATTGCTTGTTATAGGTTTATAGAAAGGCTACAGACTTTTGTGGATTAATTTTGTAAACTGCCACTTTACTGAGAGTGTTACTCATGTTGTGATGGCTAATCCTGGGTGTAAACTTGACTGGATCTGGGATTAACTGAAATGAAAGAGATCATCTTGATTGGATCATCTGATGCTGGAATCACCCTAAATGTGATTTAGGATCACCCTAAATGTGGGCGTTACCTTCTGATGGCAGCCCGTATAAAAGATCAAGGCAGAGGAGAACACCAGGCTTCTTGCTGCTCGCCTTCTCTCTCACTGGTGAGTTCATCTTGCTGCTGTAGACTGAAGACTAGCTGATCTTTTGGAATTTGTCAGACCTTCAGCTGCAGATTGGGACTACTAAGACATCCAGGCTTGTGGACTGAGCAACTATGGATTCTCAGCCTCTCCAGTGTGGTGCAGCCATTGTTGGACTACTCGGACTCTATTCTGTGAGCTAAGCTGATAAATCTCTATACATATATATTCATTCTACCGATTCTGTTTCTTTGGAGAACCCTAATACAGATTGTGGTACCAGGAGTGGTTCTAGAGAAACAGAATTGAAAGGATGAATTTCTTTAATGGGCTTGTTGGTATTTGGAGCAGGCTCTCTAACTCAGAGTCTTCAGATAGCATGGAGAGCACTGAAAATCCATGGTGTAGACTATTTGAAACAATTATGGAGATAGACCTATTTGACTCTCCTAACTCACCTCTCGTGAAGAGCAAGAAATTTAGTGACTCTATGCATAAAACATTTGACGATTTATGGAAAAATAAGAAAAATAATGATGCTGGCTGGTTACTTCTAGCATCTGTGGATAAAGTGATGAAGATAAACAATGAGCTTAATGATAAAATTGACAAGCTCCAGATTCGAATCAACAGTTTAAATGTTTCCAAGTGTGCCCTGGAAGAGAATCCTCTCTCCAGAAGCCAGAGAGCAAAAGCTGCAGAAAATCAAGCTGAAGCCCTTATTATATGTTTGGCTGACCTACAATGCAAATTTAATTCCCAGCCTCAAAGGGTGTCAGCAGTAAAGGTGAGGGCATTGGTAGGAAAAGATTGGAATCCTGACAGGTGGGATGGAGATGTGTGGGAGAACCCTGAGGAGGCTGAGGATTTAGAATCCTCAGACTCTGAGGAATTGATTCACCTGATGAACTAATTGCCCCACCCTCAGCAGACCCACGTTCCCCACCCTTGCCTGAGGAAACTAATCCCATTGAGGAAGCTAATCCCATTCAGCAAGAGGAAGCTGATGTCCCTCAGGGCCCAGTTATTGTTGCCTCTAGACCTATAACCAGACTCAAAGCTAAGCAGGCCCCTAGAGGAGAGATAGAATGTGTGGTCCAGAGGAGGTACGCTACACCACTAAAGAACTTAGTGAATTTGCTAATTCTTTGAAGCAGAAATCTAATGAATATGTCTGACAAAGGATTTTAAGGGTATGGGATAATGGTGGAAGGAGCATAAAATTGGATCAGGCTGAGTTTATTGACATGGGCCCCCTGACTGTAGATTCTAGGGTTAATATGGAAGCTCGTGCAGTTAAAAAGGGTGTTAAAAGTTGATTTGATTGGTTGGCTGAGGTATTTATCAAAAGATTGCCTACTGACAGAGAGCTGGAGATACCTGATATCCCTTGGCTTAGTGTTGATGAAGGGATTGTAAACCTCAGGCAAATTGATGTGCTCGAGTGGATTCGTAGTGTGACACCAAATCCTCCACAATGGGAGGGCCCAGAGGACATACCTTTTACTGATTTTATAGGATGGAAGGTACTGAGAGAGACACCAGAACGTTTGAAGACCTTTGTTTTTTGCTCTTTTTCTTATGCCAAATCTTACAGTTGGAGATGCTGCTGCTCAATTGCATAAATTAAATGTAAATATAATAGGTGTAACAGGACCTCGGAGTAGGGGTCAGGTGGCAGTATTGAATTACCAAAGACAAGGTAAGCATACTTATCGTAATGGGTGGCAAGGGCAAAACAAAACCTGCAATGGCATGACTCAATGGACCTGTGGTACTGGCTAGTCAATCATGGTGTTTCCAGGGACCACATACATAAGAAGCCTACTAAGTTTTATTTGATCTGTATAAGCAGAAAAGCTCTAGGACAAATGACAGGAAGTCAGTATTGGATCGTAGCAATAGAGAATCTTGCTCAGGCAACCAATTTCCAGACTTGAGACAGTTTACAGACCCAGAACCCCTTGAATGAAGGGAAGGACGGGTGCCCTTGAGGAAGGACTTTGTCACAGTACCAAAGAGTTGTGCTGTTCGCCTCTCATCCATCCTTCCCCAGAGGGACCTTGGGCCTTTTAGTAGAGTAACTGTACGTTGGGGGAAAGGAAATAATCAGACATTCCGAGGCCTATTGGATACTGGTTCTGAGTTGACACTGATTCCGGGAGATCCTAAAAAGCATTGTGGCCCTCCAGTTAAAGTAGGGGCTTATGGAGGTCAGGTGATAAATGGAGTTTTGGCTGAAGTCCAACTGACAGTGGGTCCAGTGGGTCCATGAACTCATCCTGTGGTTATTTCCCCAGTACCAGAATGTATAATTTGGATAAGATATACTTAGGAATTGGCAGAATCCCCACATTGGTTCCCTGACCTGTGGAGTGAGGGCTATTATGGTTGGAAAGGCCAAATGGAAACCACTGGAATTGCCTCTGCCAGGGAAAATAGTGAACCAAAAACAGTATCACATCCCTGGAGGGATTGCAGAAATTAGTGCTACCATCAAGGATTTGAAAGATGCAGGGGTGGTGATTCCCACCACATCTCTCTTTAACTCTCCTATTTGGCCTGTGCAGAAGACAGATGGGTCATGGAAAATGACAGTTGACTATCAAAAACCTAATCGAGTAGCGACTCCAGTTGCAGCTGCTGTACCAGATGTGGTTTCCTTACTCGAGCAGATTAATATGTCTCCTGGTACCTGGTATGCAGCTATTGATTTGGCAAATGCTTAGGGATCTTGATTGCCTGACTCTTCCACAAAATATCACATTGGTCCACTATATTCATGATGTTATGTGGATTGGATCCAGTGAGCAGGAGGTAGCAGATAGTCTGGACTTGTTGGTTAAGCATATGTGCATGAGAGGATGGGAAATAAATCCAACCAAAATTCAAGGGCCTTCTACCTCAGTGAAATTTCTAGTTCAGTGGTGTGGAGCAGAAAGAGACATTCCTTCTAAGGTGAAGAATAAGTTGTTGCATTTGGCTCCTCCCTCCACCAAGAAAGAAGCACAATGCTTAGGGGGCCTGTTTGGATTCTGGAGGCAGCACATTCCTTATTCGGGTGTGTTACTACGACCCATATATCAAGTGACTCAGAAGGCAGCTACCTTTGAGTGGGGCCTGGAACAGCAAAAGGCCCTTCAACAGGTCCAGGCTGCTGTCCAACCTGCTCTGCCTCTTAGGCCATATGATCCAGCAGATCTGATGGTGCTTGAGGTATCAGTGGCAGATAATGATCGTGCTTGAGGTATCAGTGGCAGATAAAGACGCTGTTTGGAGTCTCTGGCAGGCCCCCATAGGGGAATCACAGCGGAGGCCATTGGGATTTTGGAGTAAGGCTTTGCTTTCATCTACAGACAACTATTCTCCCTTTGAGAGACAGCTCTTAGCCTGCTATTGGGCCTTAGTGGAAACTGAACGTTTGACAATGGGCCACTAAGTCACCATGAGACCAGAGCTGCCCATCACGAGCTGGGTGTTATCTGACCCCCCCAAGCCATAAAGTAGGCCATGCCCAGTAACAATCCATTGTCAAATGGAAGTCGTATATATATACATGATTGGGATCGAGCAGGCCCAGAGGGCACAAGAAAGTCACATGAAGAAGTTGCCCAACTGCCTATGGTTCCTACTCCTGTTATGATGCCTCCTGTTCTCAAGCATGCACCTATGGCTTCATGGGGTGTGCCCTATGATCGGTTGACTGAGGAAGAGAAGACTAGGGCTGGGTTTACAGATGGTTCTGCATGCTATGCAAGCACTCGTCAGAAGTGGACAACTGCGGCATTACAGCCAATTTCTAGAACAACCCTGAAGGACACTGGGGAAGGAAAGTCTTCACAGTGGGCAGAACTTCGGGCAGTGCACATGGCTGTACATTTTGCTTGGAAGGAGAAATGGCCAGAAGTGCAATTATATACTGATTCATGGGCTGTAGCCAATGGTTTGGCTGGATGGTCAGGGACTTGGAAGGAGCATGATTGGAAAATTGGTGAGAAAGACATTTGGGGAAGAAGTATGTGGATAGATCTCTCCAAATGGGCAAAGGATGTGAACATACTTGTGTCTCATGTAAATGCTCATCAAAAAGTGGCTTCAGCAGAAGATGAGTTCAATAATCAAGTAGATCGGATGA
The DNA here is from genome assembly GCF_000622305.1 of Nannospalax galili. NCBI lineage: Eukaryota > Metazoa > Chordata > Mammalia > Rodentia > Spalacidae > Nannospalax > Nannospalax galili. The sequence goes on from NW_008350357.1 coordinate 613,062, forward strand.
CCCGTGCTGTGCATTGTCAGCCTCTTTCTTCAGCTATCCCTGTCATTGCTCAATGGGCCCATGAACAAAGTGGCCATGGTGGCAGAAATGAAGGTTATGCATGGGCTCGACAGCATGGACTCTCACTCACGAAAGCAGACCTGGCTACAGCTGCTGCTGAGTGCCAGATCTACCAACAGCAGAGACCAACACTGAGCCCCCGATATGGCACTGTTCCCCGTGGCAACCAGCCTGCAACCTGGTGGCAGGTTGACTACATTGGACCACTTCCATCTTGGAGGGGACAGCATTTTGTCCTTACAGGAATAGACACTTATTCTGGTTATGGATTTGCCTTTCCTGCACATAATGCTTCTGCCAAAACTACTATCCAGGGACTTACAGAATGCCTTATCCACCATCATGGTATTCTGCATAGCATAGCTTCTGACCAGGAACTCACTTCACAGCCAAAGAAGTGCGACAGTGGGCCCATGGTCATGGAATCCACTGGTCTTACCACAATCCCCACCATCCTGAAACAGCTGGCTTGATAGAACGATGGAATTGTCTCTTAAAGACACAGTTACAGTACCAATTAGGTGGTAATAGCCTGGAGGGCTGGGGCAGGGTCCTCCAGGAGGCAGTGTATGCTTTGAATCAGTGTTCAATATATGCTACAGTTTCTCCTATAGCCAGGATTCACGGGTCCAGGAATCAAGGGGTGGAAGTGGGAATGATTCCACTCACTATCAGCCCTGGTGACCCTCTATGAAAATTTTTGCTTCCTGTACCCTCGACTTTGGACTCTACTGGCTTGGATGTTTTAGTTCCTGAGGAGGGCATGCTTCTGCCAGGAGAGACAACAAACGTTGCATTGAACTGGAAGCTAAGACTTACCCCTGGACACTTTGGGCTTCTGATGCCCTTAAGTCAGCAGGCTAAGAAAGGAATAACAGTATTAGGAGGGGTGATTGACCCAGACTACCAGGGGGAAATTGGACTGGTTCTCCACAATGGAGGTAATGAAGATTATATCTGGAACTCAGGAGATTCCTTAGGGTGGCTTTCGGTGTTACCATGTCCTGTGATTAAGGTCAATGGGAAACTGCAACAACCCAATCCAGACAGGACAACAAATGGCCCAGACCCTTCAGGGATAAAAGTATGGGTCACTCCTCCAGGGAAAGAGCCAAGACCTGCAGAGCTACTTGCTGATGGTGGAGGAAATACAGAATGGGCAGTAGAGGAAGGTAGCTACAAACACCAACTTAGGCCATGTGACCAGTTGCAGAAACGTGGATTGTAATTGACATGAGTATTTTTGTCCTATTTGGTTAAGAATAGGCTTGTGCATGTATACACATATGTTAAGCAGATACTCGAGTTATTCTTTTTTGAATGTGTAATTGAGATAAGTGTTAAGTGGCTAAGTGTTGTGAACCTATATGATTATATTGGGTTATGAGACACCAAAGGATGTTTAACAGCCATACTTTGAGGCCTATATTAATGTGGTCAGAGGGACTTAAATGACAGTTTTTGCCCCTTGCCCTCCAAGGTCAACTAAGTTCCAGGGGACTATGGAACATCTCTCAAAATGTCCCGTAACAGTGGTGAGTCACCTGTCCTCTTGTTCAGGGAGGTCATGGAGACCCCACGAGATGGACTTGAACCAGTGTCCAGTCTACAAAGAGAAGGGTCAACTCAAAGGAAACATCTCATTTGTGCTTCCAAGTGAAGCCAGACATGGTCGAGCAGGACCTTTGACTTATCTTCACATAGATGGAACTGGTAAAAGAAAGGAGACAGGAGCTCCTCCCAAAGCCCATGTGACCCCTGAGGAACAGATCCTCAAATGACCTAACATGTAAAAATAAATTGATTTATTTGGGACAACTGTATGGTCTTAAACACCCAAAAGGAAAGTATAACCAATGAGTAAAGTCATCAGTATATTTCTTCAAGAGTTCAAAGGATTACAGTTCGAAGACATTAGGCTTAAGTCTATGTAAAAAAATTACTTAAGGGGTTGGGGATTTAGCTCAGTGGTAGAGGGCTTACCTAGCAAGCGCAAGGCCCTGGGTTCGGTCCTCAGCTCTGAAAAAAAAAAAAAGTTACTTAGACAATTATTTCTCATTGATGATTTTGTTCCTAACCATAAAGTGCTGCTCAGCTGTAAGACTTAAAATCTTGGTCTCCAATACTGTAGCGCCCACCTGTAGCTAAGGGAGACAACCAGCTCTTGTTCTTAAATGATGGATAAATTTTTTTTTCTCTCCCTAACTAGAAGCTTTTGGGAGGGAACTGACACTGATTCTAACTACTCCAACAGCTATCAAAACACCTGAAAGCAAATTCTGAATCTCTAGGAGGTAGGACTTGGCTAGGCAGTTAGGGTAAAAAGACCCCAAAATAAAGTAGCCAGTATCTTGGCTAAAAGTCAAAATGTACTTGGGCCTCTTAGCAACATACTCCGTTCCAAAGACCAAAAATTTCAAAAACATTTGGGAGCTTTTATCTAATCCTTAAAAAAGTTTAAGGTTACCTCTTCAGAGGGGGGAATGTTAGAGTTGCCAAAAGCCCCATTAATTAAAAAAATAAATAAATAAAAGAAGAAGAAAGAGTAAAAGAAAAGAAAAAGGAAAAAGAAACTACAATCTTAGCTGAAGAACTATTGGCAACTGATAGCTGCTGGGAGAGTGAGAGAGGTAGAGTCATATTTCTTCAAGAGTGCAATGCTGAATAGGTTAACCAGAATCCAGTGAATGGACCTGCACAGAAGGGCATTATGAGGCTTGATAGTTCATATATATATATATATATGAACTATCAAGTCTCATAAAAGAAATTAGGTAGGGGTAGTAAGGATGGGGAAGAAGTTCTGAATATGATCAAAATAAATTCTATGAAATTCTCAAAAATTCAATAAAATATTAAGAAAATGTCACATGAACAAACCCCATTGATCTATAAGTAATATACATTAACAAAGAACTTGAAAGATCTAAAAACCTTTAAGAATCCATTAACTCTTTTAATCTATGAATATGAAAATTCTTCTCATGGATTTGTATCTTTAGTTTCTTTTCAGGAATATTTTTAAATTTTCTTTCATCACCAGAGGACTAACCTAAGTATTTTATTATTTTCATTGCATTTTAGATGTAATTATTTTCTGAATTTCTTTGTTGAATAATTCATTGCTACTGTAATAAACCGCAGTTGGTTCATGTGTATTGACTATGTATCTTTCAGCTTTACTTACTTGATTAGTGCTAACCGGTTTGTTTTTGGATACAGGTTCTCATATAGGTAATCCAGGCTGACTTCAAAGTCTCTATGTAGCCAAGGATGACCTGGATCTTGAACTTCTGATCCTCCTACCTCCAACCTCCCAAATACTGGGAATACAGGCTTCTACCACCATTCATGATTTATGAAATATTGGGGTTTGAACCTAGAGTGCATACTAGGTAAGCACTCTACCAGTTGAGCTAATTTCTAGCCCCCTAACATTTTTTTGGTATGTGGAATCTTCAGGGTTTTTTGCATCTAAGAAGCATCATTTTGTCTGTAAGAAGATATATTTTTGTGTATTTCAAGTACAGATACCTTTTATTTTTTGTATGTTTTGATTTTCCCTCATTGTTCTGGTTAGGATTTTTAGTACTGTGTTGAAGATATAGAGGCAGAGAAGGCACTCTTGACGTGTTCTGGATCTTAAAGGAAATAGTGTGTCCTAAAGTTAGTTTGAAAGTGTTTTATCAGCTGGGTATCATCATGTATGCCTTTAATCCCAGCACTCGGGAGGTGGAGACAGGCGGATCTCTGTGAGTTCAAGGCCAGCCTGCTCCACATAGTGAGTTCCAGGCTAGCTGGAGCCACAGGAGACCCTATCTCAAACCCACCTCCCCCCCTAAAAACCAAATAAAGTGTGTTCTATTCTTATATTATCTGAAGTTTTATGTAAAATTTATAGCAATTGATTTAGTATTCAGTTACAGTCTCATGTGAAGCCATCTGGGCCTGTAGATTTCTCTTTAGGGAGCTTTAAGTTATAAATCAAATTCTTTAATAGTTGTTTATTTCTTAGTTGAGCTTTGATTTCTTTCCCTAAGGAATGTTTTATGAGTATTAAGTTGCCATGTTCTTTGTTATATTTTTATGCATTCAGGATCTATAGTTATATTCTTTATTTCATTCTTTTTTTTCTTTTTCTTTTTTTAAAATTTTTACAAAAACTTTGAAAATTTCATACATGTATATAAGGTGTATTGATCAAATCCATGCCTACTCCCTCCCCTCCAACATTCCCCCTCTGAAGAAGTAACCCTGAACTCTTTTAAGGATTAGATACTAGCTCCCAAATACTTTTGACAATTTTTGGCCTTTGGAAAAGAGTATGTTGCTAACAGGCCGAAGGACATTTTGACTTTTAGCCAAGAAACTGGCTACATTTCTTTGGGGTCTTTTTACCCTAACTGCCTAGCCAATTCCTACTGCCTATTCTTATCACACCATCCTCTGAAGGTGTTACCCAAATTGTCAATAGGGAATAAGGACACAGACCGCTCTGGCTTCTTCCAGGCTGAACGGGGACACAGGGTGAGGCAAATAGAGTACCCCTTCAGTGGGTCTATCTAAAAGACTCCCAAATTGCATAACT
>NW_008350357.1:617999-676979 GCF_000622305.1 Nannospalax galili
TTTCAGATTCTTTCTTTTCCTTTACCTCCCTGGTTCCTTTTCATTATCCTGGTTCCTATAGTTATGTCTGGATACATACTCAATTATCAGGATTTGGTGCTAAGATCCACATGTGAGGGAGAATATACGTCGTTTGTTTCTGCGAGTCTGTGTTATTTCACTTAGTGTAACAGTTTCTAGATCCATCCATTTACTTGCAAATTTCATTATTTCATCTTTCTTTACTGCTGAATAGAACTCCATTGTGTAAATATACAACACTTTTGTTAACCACTTGTCAGTTGAGAGACACTTAGGTTGCTTCCCTCTCTTAGCTATTGTGAAAAGCACAGCAACAATCATGATTGTACAAGTGTCTCTGCAATAAGATGAATCCTTTGGGTATATGCCAAGGAGTGGTATAACTGAGTCATATGGTAGGTTCATTTTTAGTTTTTAAAGAGTTCTACACACTGTTTTCCATAGAGGCTGCACAAGTTTGCAATCCCACCAGCAGTGAATGAGCATTCCCCTTTCTCCACATCCTCTCCAGCATTTGGTATCATTTGTTCTCTTGATCTTAGCCAGTCTGATTGGGGTAAGGTGATACCTTAGGGTGGTTTTAATTTGCATTTCCCTAATTACTAATGACGTTGAACACTTTTTGAGATGTTTCTTAGCCATCTTTATTTCTTCCTTTGAGAGCTGTCTGTTTAGATCTTTAGCCCATCTTTTAATTGGATCATTTGGTCTCTCAATTCTTTGTTGTTTTTTTCTTTATTTCATTCTTAATACTGACCATTAATGTTTTCATGTTATTAATTGTACTAAAATTTTATCAGTTTTATTGATATGAAAAACTTTGTTATATTGATTTTCTAGATCACTTCCTCTTTTCAGTATTTCCTGTTTTTTGTCCTTGCTTCCTTCTTATATTTGCTTTGTGTTTGCTTTTTGCTTTTTTCTAGTTTCTTGAGATAAAATCTTAGATCATTGGTTTTAGATTTTTCTTTTTATAACTTAAGAATTTACTACTAGAAACATTTCTGTCATCATTGTTCTGTTGTATATTGTACACACATTGATATATTTTGACTATTTTTCTTCATTTAAGATATCTTCTTTAATTAGTGTATTATATAGAATTGTATTTCCTAATTTCCAAGCATATATGTATTTCCCTTTGATTTTCTGTTATTGATTACTAATTTTATTTTTTTTTATGTCAAGAGAACACACTCTGTGAGATGCTCATTGTTTTAATGTTGTTGAGGTTTGTAAATATTTGGACATTTGTTACTGATAGGTTCACATGTATGTATCGTTTCTTTATGTATTTGTTGTCAGTCACTTAAGTAAAGTAATGATGTTTTTGGATAATGTGAATAACGCTTCTAGGAAAATAGGACTGCAGCTGTCTTCAAAAGGTGAGACATTATCTCCTTTGAATATACAACCAGAAAAGTTACTGCTGGATCACATTGTCAGAGTATTTTACTTTCTTTAGGTGTCTTTAGTTTTTCATCATGATTGCACAAATCTACGTTCATGTCAACAGTACAAAATATTTCCTTTCCAATGCACCTTCATCATCATTTGCAATTTCTTGGGGGTTCTTTGGGTTTTTTGTTTTGTTTGTTTTTTTTTAGAGTAGCCATTCTTCCAGATGTGAGGATATATCTTATTAAGAATTTTACTTGTCCCTGATAATAAGTGATAATGAATATTTTCACGTATCTGTTAGCCATTTTCATGTATTCTTTGGAGCAATGTCCACTGAGGTGCTTTACTCAGTTCTTAGTCACGTTATTTATCTACTGTTGACGTATATGAACTCTATTAATTTTGGACATTTAATACTAGAGCAATAAGACAAGAGAAGGAAATTAAAAGGGTACTAATTGGAAAAGAAGAGGTCAAATTATCCTTATTTACAGATGATATGATGTTTTACATAAGAGATCAAAAAAAATCCACCAGAAAAAGTCTAGAAATGATGAACACTTTCAGCAAAGTGGCAGGTTACAAAATCAATCTACAAAAATCAGTAGCCTTTCTGTATACAAATAACAAGCAATCAGAGAAGGAGTTTAAGGAGACACTTTCATTCACAATGGCCTCAAAAAATAAAATATCTAAGGATAAACCTAACAAAAGACATTAAAGATTTATTTAGTGTTCTAGTTTGTTTCTTCATTGCTGTGACAAAATACTCTGACCAATACCAACTTGGGGAGGAAAGGGTTTATTTAGCTTACATATCCTGGATCACAGTTCATCCAGGAGCCCAAGGTAGGAACTCAGGGCAGGAACCTGGAAGCAGGAGCTGGAGCACAGGCCATGGAGGAATGCTGCTTACTGGCTTGCTCCTCTAGCCCCTGCTCAGCCTGCTTTCCTATGCAACACAGGCCCACCTGCCCATGGGTGGCACCACCCACAGTGGGCTGGGCCCTCCCACATCAGTCATCAAGAAGATGCCCTCAGACATGGCCACAGGCCAGCCCAGTAGAGGAAATTCCCCAATTGAGGCTCCCTCAACCCAAGTGTGTCAAGTTGACACTAAAGCTATCCAGCACATTCAGTGAAAACTTTTAATCTTAAGGAAGACAAAAGGGGATGGAAAAACCTCCCATGCACATGTATTGGTAGAATCAATATAGAAAAAATGACCATCCTACCAAAATCAATTTATAGATTCAATGTAATCTCAATGAAAACCCCCATGATATTCTTCACAGAATAGAAAAATCCTCCCTAAAATTCATATGGAAACACAAAAGAGACTGGATAGCCAAAGCAATCCTAGGCACAAAAAGCAATGCTGGGGGAATTACCATTATCAGACCTTAATCTACATTACAGAGCTATAGTCATAATAACAGCATAGTATTGATAGTAAAACAGACTTGTAGATCAATGGAACATAATTAAAGACCCAAACATGAGTGCATGCAATTTCAGGGACCTGATATTTGACAAAGTTGCCAAGAACACATACTGGAGGAAAGACAGCATATTCAACAAATGGTGTTGGTAAAATTGGATCTCATATATAAAACAATAAAATTAGACCCATACCTGTCACCCTGCATAAAAGTCAACTCCAAGTGGATCAAAGACCTCAGTGTGAAGCCTGAAATGCTGAAACTGTTAGAAGAAAACACAGACAGCACCCTACAAGATATACATGCAGGAAAGAATTTTCTAAACTGGGTATCAGTTGCTCAAGAATTAAGGTCAACAATTGACAAATGAGACCTAATTAACATAAAAATCTTCTGTACAACAAAGGAAACAACCAATTGAATGAAGAGGAAAACCACAAAGTGGGAGAAAATTTTCATGAGCTGTTCATCCAAAAGAAGATTAGCATTCAAATATACAAAAAAACTCAAAAAACAAACAAGAAAACAATTGACCAAGTTAAAAGATGTGCTATAAATCTGAACAGAGAGTTCTCAAAGTAAGAAATAATAGTGGCTAAGAAACACTTTTAAAAGTGGTCAACATCCTTAGTAATTAGGAAAATGAAAATTTAATTACTTTTAAGAGTTCATCTAACCCCAGTCAGAATGGCTAAGATTAAGAGAACAACTGATTCTAGATACTGGCATGAATACAGGGAAAAGGAAACCCTTATCCGCTGTTGGTGGGATTGCATACTTGTACAACCACTGTGGAAATCAGTATCTTAAAAAATTAAAAGTAAATCCACCATATGATCCAGTTGTACCACTTTTTGGCATATACCAAACAGATTCATCCTGCTACAAAATATTTGCACAGTCATGTTTTTTGTTGATCTTTCCACAATAGCTAAGAAATGGAAGCAACCTAAATGTCCCTCAGCTAACAATGGAGCTCTACTTAATGATAAAGAAAAATGAAACCTGCAGGTAAATGGATGGAACTGGAATTATTATATTAAGTGAAGGAACGCAGACTCAGAAAAACAAGCAACATATGAACTTTTTAAACACATAGTTTACTAATATATTTTTCAACCCATAAATCGCTTTTTTTCATTTCATTATGATACTGAAGCAATAGGATGAGTCAGCGCTGACTATTAAGCCAGGATTTTGGCACGTTGTCACCTTTCTTTCTTCTCACTGGGGGATCTGGGGTTCTGTCCAAAGATTAAGAGACCCTGTCTCATTCTTGTGCCTAAGCCTGTGCTTAAACTTAGCTAGACTTGAGCACTCTACATTAAGGGGTACTAATAACTGACTAAGAGAACAATAAACCTGTTCCTTGTGTATATGTCTCCTTTGTGGAACGTTCTGGGAGAAATCACTGGCAGTACTGCATAGGGCAGGAATAAGGCATTCTTGTGACCTCTGGACAAATGCTAGCTCTCTACTGTAAGATTCTCATTAGTAAAGCCACAAATATTGATGATCCTATTTGCTGATCCAGGAGACATATCCTGAGGTGGTGACAAGCCCCTAACCAAAATTAACATTGAGTGTTCACATGTATGATTAGTGGACTCTGTATGGAATCTTGAGGTAAGTTTCTGTAGCACTTAATAGCTTCAACTATTCACAGAATCATCTTTCCCTATGCTTTCTGCTTCCCCATTCATTCACTGGGTGTTCTGTCCTCTTTGGCCTTTCTGGCCTTTTTGAGTTCATATCAGGATGAGTCTGTACACTTCTGTCTTCCAAAGGCAAAAACAAGTCTACTAGCAAGGTGAATGTCAGAAAGGCTGATGGTGTGGGTGGGATCCATTGAAACGGTGGAATCCATTGAAAGGTGTCCTTAATTCTAGCAGTTTTCCATCTCTGTACTTTCCCTCTTGTGTTTCTTGGACCTTCATACTTTCAAACCAGTTTCTGAAACTAGTATCTGGTTCTAGCCTGTTCTTTCAGTAAATTGTCCTCATGCAGATATTTTATATCTTAGTCATTTCACCTTGACATTTATAAATGTTCAAACTTTTGAGTGCATGCCAGACAAAATTTTTGATTTCTACCATTTCTAATTTGTTTGAAAAAACTGAATACTTCAGTTCACCTTTCATAACTATTCCTATCTATCTAATCATTGACTGTCCTTGCACACAATGTTATTTTATATATTTAATTTACAATTTTGATAAAATAACAAATACACATCACTCATCCTTTTGAAAAACAATGTCTTTCATTCAATTATCTATTTGAAATTCTGTCCAACAACATTGCTATCATTTTCCCACAGAACTGATCTTTGAAAAGTCATGGATGTGTTCAAGGTCTTAGGGCCTCGATTCTATCATCCTTGTAGTTGCCTTAGTTTAGTATTTTCCTTTTGTAAATTTCTTCAGTTGCTCATCTTCTGTTAGGGTCCAAGAGTTGGGAATAATTCCCACAGATATGAAGGAAAAAATGCATAAAAATTTTATTCAGAAATTTAAAGTATAAAGTAACCAAATTGGTGGCTAGCTGGGCACAGACTCCATAAGCCAAAGATGGTGTCCGGCCCAAACAATAGCAGGCCAGGGCTTTTATTGGGGAATTCCACAGAAACCTGCATGCGCCAAGCATCCTTTAAAATGATTGGACTGCCCCCTATCCTGAGTTCGGGGGAAATTCTTATTGGTAGGGGCTGTCTTCAGGGCATTGGAATGTGCTGGCTGTAATCTTTAGAGCCAGAGGATCCTGTTTATTTCTTATAAGGTCTTAACACATTTCAGCTTGCCTAACATGCCTGGGCTTGCCTAACCCATAACCTTTGCATATGTTCTAGTCAGCTCACAAAATGGGTGTACTGAATGTATTAAAATAGAGAATTAAGAATTTAAGAATTGTATTGAATATATTAGAAGAAACCAAAAATCAAAAACAACTCCAGTGAAAGTATGTAAACAAATCCAAGTGTGTACATTAAAGATAAGAGCATAACTTAGTAGCCATAGAATGTAACCTAGCAACCTGAGTGAAACTGTGTGATTAGCCAAATGACATAAACAACTGATAAACATATGTTTGCCAAGCCATGCATAAGGACTATAAAAACCTAGAGGAAAATCGGTTTGGTGGCGCACATATGAGCTGAACTCCCGTCAGCTGTGTGACCCCATCTTCTGACTGATCCCATCTCTGGACCGTGAGAGCAAGAGGAACTTCACGTAGCGAACATCTGAACCTGATTCGACCCTCGACCACAGAACGTCTGAACCAAGCCGAGATGACCAATCAGCACACCCGGCTGAGAGGACTCTACTCGGGCATTGGCCCTAGGCCTGGTACTCTCATTTGTCATTGTGTTGTATATGTGAATTTGTTTGTGATTCCCCAAATAAATGCATTAAAAGACAGTGCCTCTAGAAATATTCATCCTCCCTCGCATAACGAGGTAACGCTCAACTAAGCCTTAATAATTCCACTCGCGACAATGGGGAAGCTAATCAAAATGGAGTCAATGAAGTTTAAGGTCTGACTCTTCACTTCCAACTTTGGAAATAATGGCACTGTCCATATTCAGAAAATCAAAGTTGCTTTTTTGGGCAGGAAAGGAATGAGCAATACAGCTTACTGGTATTTTCCTAAGTGGGCCCTGTTGTTAAAAATATTATACTTCTTGCTCCTAATATTCTCAGATTGAGAAAACTGGATGCATTTCTGTACTTCAATCATTAAGGATTATATCAGGAACTCCCTATGTTGATTCTTCTGTTCTAATGGAAATTTTTCCTGGGCTGCCAGAGGAAATAGTGCTGGTTTCCAAACTTCTGTGTTCTTCTAAAGAAAAACCCAGGCTGTTTTCAAGCTGTAACCTGTGGACCACAGGCAGTTGCATGTGGCCAATGAAAGCTATGAATATGGTCCAATACAAAACTGTAACTCTACTTAAAACATGAATTTTAAATTTTTATTTTTATTAACATACATTAATTATACATAATAATGGATTTTATTAAGATATTTTCATGTGCATATTAATGTATTCTGATCAACCCCTATTATCCTCTCTTTTCTCCCTCTCACTTCTGCTTATTCTTTTCCTATTCCCAACAGAACATTGTTAGCTATAATGTGGGTGCTGGGAATTGAATTTCATTCTACAAGGGCAAACAGTCCTCCTAATATCTGAGCTATTTCTTCAGCCCTATTTTAAGATTTTTTGAAGAGTTCTTCATATTGATTTCCACAGATTCTGCACCAGTTTGCAATCCCACCAGCAATGAATAGGGGCTTCCCTTTCCCCACATCCACGCCAGCATTTGGTGTCATTTGTGCCCTTGATCTTAGCCAGGCTGACTTGGGTTAGATGAACTCTTAAAGTGGTTTTAAATTGCATTTCCCTAATTGCTAGGAAGGTTGAGCACTTTTAAGGTATTTCTTAGTCATTTGTATTTCTTCTTTTGAGATGTCTCTATCCAGATCTGTAGCCCCCTTTTAAATTAGGTCATTCGATTCTTTTTTGAGTTCTTTGTATATGCTGGAAATTAACCCTCTTTCAGATGTTCAGTTGGCAAAGATTCTATCCCGCTCTGTGTGATCCTCTTTTTTACTTGATTGGTTGTTTCCTTTTCTGTACAGAAGGTGTTTTTTGTTTGTTTCATAAGGTCCCGTTTGTCAATTATTGACCTTCTTTCCTGAGCAAACAATGTCTGATTTAGAAAATCCTTTCCTACACCTATATCTTCTAAGGTATGGCCGAAGTGTTCTTCTAACAGTTTCAGCATTTCAGGTTTCACATTGAGTTATTTGTTCCATTTGGAGTTTATTTTTGCACAGGGCAATGGATATGAGTATAATTTCATTCTTTTATATGTGGACATCTAGTATTCCCAGTACCATTTGTGGAAGTTGCTGTCTTTCTTCCAGTGTGTATTCCTGGATATTTTGTCAAATATCAGATGGGTGAAACTTCATGAATTCATATTTGGGTCTTCTATTTTGTTCCATTGATCTACATGCTTATTTTTTGCCAATATCATGCTGTTTTTATTACTATAGTTCTTTAATAAAATTTGATATCTGTTATGGTAATCCCTTCAGCACTGTTCTTTTTACTCATGATTTGGCTATCTGGGATCTTTCGTAGCTCCATATGAATTTTAAGATGGCTTATTCTGTTTCTGTAAAAATGTCATGGGGATTTTCATTGGGATTATATTTTCATCTGCAAATTGTTATCCATTGGATGGATTGGATGATCATTTTCACAATATTAATTCTATAAATCCATGAGCATTGAAAGTTTTTCTATCTCCTTGTCATCTTCAATCTCTTTCTTCAAAGATTTAAAGGTTTGATTATAGAGATCTTTAACAACTTTGTTTAGGTTTATTCCTAGATTTTTTTTTTGAGGCTATTGTGAATGAGAATGTTTCTATGATCTCTTTTTTTGACAGCTTATTATTGGTAAATAAAAAGGTTAGGGATTTTTGTAAAGTGATTTTGTGTCCTGCCACTTTGCTGGAGGTGTTGATCATATCTAGAAGTTTTCTAGTGGAATTTTTGGGGATCTCTTGTATAAACATCATATCATCTGTAAATAGGAACCATTTGACTTCTTTTCCAACTGGTACCTCTTTAATTTCCTTCTCAAAGTCCTATTGCTCTAAAAAGAGTTTAGTTTCAAGCACTATGTTGAAAAGAAGTAGGGATAGTGGACAGCCTTCTCTGGTACCTGATTTTAATGGGAATGCTTTGAGTTTTTCTACATTTAGAATGATGTTGGCTGCGGGTTTGTCATGTATAGCCTTAATTATGTTGAGGTATGTTCCCTCCAGTCCAATTCCTCTAGTATTTTTTTTTATCAATAAGTCATGTTAGAGTTTGTCAAAAAACCTTTTTTGTATCTATTGAAATAATCCTGTAATTTTTGTCTTTAATCCACTTATATGATTTACTACATTTACTCTTTCACATATATTGAACTATCCCTGCATCTCTGGAATAAAACCACCTTACTCATGGTAGATGATCTTTTAGATATGTGTCTGTATGTGGTCTGCAAATATTTTATTGAGAATTTTTGCATCTACATTAACTTTGAATATTTCCCTGTAGATTCCCTTTTTTGATGTGTCTTAACTCGGTTTTGATATTTGAGGAATATTGGCTTCATATTAGGAGTTTGGATGTAGGAATGACATAAAAATGGAAAGAATCTGGACTAATGACTTTTAATTAACTTTGTCAAACTCAATGAACCTTGCGTCTTATGAACCAGTCATTTCCTGGGAGACTCAATTTGATACTCTACCCTCAAAGATAATGAATAAATGTGGGTATATTTGAGAATTAACATATCAAAGTGCTGGAAGATGGTGCACTCATCTTCATTGAACCATGAGATACTTAATTTGGAATATTAGGGAAAAGATTGATGCCCAATTAAGATGCTGCTTAGAAACAGTTCAATTGAAGCATTCAACAATACTGGAATAAAATTAAAGTAGATATTCAGTCTTATCTAGAGGAAAAAAGTTGTACTTTCAACAGAATTACATCTTATAGAACCTCATGAACCTCCTCTGCCTAATTCTCCTGCCTTCCATGATGCATCCTTCCCTGGGGCAAAATGTGATGGAAGAAACTATCTAGAAGTATTGAACTTGATTTGACATTTGCTGAGTTGATAATGCTAGTTCTTTCTGACCTATATATCCAAGCCTGTCTCTCTCCAATATTCAAAACTCTTACTGTTCTTGTTTCTGTGTCATAATGCTGCTTTTGAATCCAAGTTCTTTTAGATCTGTTTTCTGTTTCATGTTCTCTAAATTGTGAGTATTTAATCAAGATCATTTGTGGTAAATTATAATATGATTTTTCTAAAACAGACAGAGAGACTCATAACCCTCATTAAAAGAGGAATTCACCCTGTACAGTATCATGTTTACCTAAAAATTATTTTTTAAATGTCAAAGGGAACATTTAAGGGGATTTTAATAATTTAGCCCACAGGAAGTCAAGACAGTCTTTAACTTACAATCATTAGAAGTTGGTTGATTCCCACAACATGAGTAAGGCTAATATTTACCCCAGAAGATTTATGAATGGTTGGACCTGCACAGACAGGATCAATTTAACCAGGCAAAAATTAAGTTAAATAGATCTCATTAAGATTATCACATATTAAGAGCTACGTTGGTGAATGCAATTATTCCAAATAAGCTCTACCTTCTTTAAGGTCATTAATAAATAAGGATGAGATACAGGAAAATTCAGGCCTTGTCAGTGAGATTAAGTAACTACATCTGGCAAGACCTAGTTCCTCATAGTCATGCATTAGGTGAGAAATACAGAGGCCTAGATGGCAAAATAAGGAAATTTAGACAGGGATAACAAGACACACCAGCCTGTATCTGTTTGAACTAGTCTCGATTTTCTGTGTTCAAGCCTGTACTGAAGCTCAACCAGAGAATAAAAAATGACTTCTAGTGGAAAATATCATTATAGAAAAGAGGATACTTTAGTTTGCCTCCATTTACAGACACAAGCTAATTGTGGATATAGGCATTCAAACATCTCATCACTGCAAATACAGCCAGGAAGAAACTCAAATTAGGCAATAGTAAAGACAGATACTTTTGTTGGCTTGATTCTCCTGAATATGAGTGGTATCTAGCATATACTCATAGAGCTTATAAAAATTTAGAGATTTTTTTAAAAGTGACCCTTCAAAATCAAGTGTTCTGACTTTTGTCACTTCCAGTTCTTAATGCAAGACCTTGTAGATAGAAGCAAATGCTTTTTTTGGTTGTTAGTAAATTGTCAAGTGCTGTTTTGAACTCCACAGAGAAGCTGACTCTAGATGATATTTGGCCCTGTGACTTCAGACCCAAGCTTCTTAAATCTCAAAATGTCCTCTTAATGCTTACGAGAGAGGTTGACCCCTGACTCAGTGACCAAGAGGAAAACAAAAACTGCTCTACATTAAAAACATTATGCTCTTGAGAACAACTGAGGAATATAATATTACAACAGAAGTTATTATTTGTTATTTTGTGATATAAAGGTTTTATGGTACTATCAACTTAAAGGATCTCTGTTTTGCCTCATCTTAAAAACAGTAAGAGGTAAGCCAATTTCCTCCTTAGCCTTAAGACAGTAGAGAATTTCCTTAACACTTTAGATGAAGTAAAACTTTAAATAGCCCCCTCAAACTTAGGAGAACCATTCTTAAACTTACCACTTCCTACAAACAATTAGAGGCAAGCCAATTCCCTGCTTATCCCTAAGATCATAGAGAATTTGCTATCACTTTGGATGTGGTAGGATTTAAAAATCTCCACAAAGTTAGGGGAGTCACCTATAAGCTTGCCATGGTAAGTGGCAAGCCAGTTCCCTGCTTAGGCTTAATAAATTCCTTATCACTTTAGATGCAATCTAAACAATTTAAAAATCTCTATAATCTTTTGGGAACCCATTTTAAAATATTTTTGTTTAATCTTGGACAATTAAATGGGACTACAAAAATTTATTTCTCAAATGTTATTGACTCAGATTATACTGGTCAAATACTTATTATAGTTTATTTTAGCTACTCAAAGAAATTCCGGTTTTATTATATTTGGTGTAATTATGCTATTATTTGCTTTTGTAAAATCAAATATTAGTTTTTCACTAAAAACTTATGAGAGAATAGGCATGGTAAAATTCCTCACAACAGAGTGTGGATTTATTTATTAATGTTATTTATGTCTCATGGTGTCAAGAAAAAGTCTTTTGTATTTACATCTCATCTTTTAGTAAAATACTTTACTAAAAGATGAGATGTAACTATAGCCAGAGTTTAAGCAACCTTCTACTTAAGTCAATGGAGTTATTCTATTCTTGCTAACTTATAAAATTTGACTTAAAAATGAAATATACATAGGGCTGGAGAGATGACTCAGCAGTTAAGGGCACTGGCTAGTCTTGTGGAAGACTCAGGTTCAAATCCCAGTAGCCACATGGAGGCTAACAGCCATCTGTAACTCCAGCTCCAGGGAATCCAACACCCTCTTATGGCTTCTTTGGGCACTGCATGACACAGGTGCACATACACATATGCAGGCATAACACTCATACACATAAAATAAAAATAAAAATAAACTTTTAAATGAAATACATGCCTGATCAAGCACTCTCCTGCTATCATCCTGCAAAACTTCCATATTATTGTAATTAATTTGAAAGATTGCTTTTTTCCAAGATTTGCCATTTCTGTGCCTGCTTTCAGTAACTAGGAATTTGTGTCTAATTTCCAAATGATAATTTTTCATTAAAGGCATGATCAAAAGCCTCGCCTTTTGTCAATATTTGACATATAATATGCAATATACCTTATTAGAAAAAGTCTTCAATACTTATATATTTCATTATACAGATGCCATCTTATAAGCCTTTACTGAAGATATAAATAGAAATTTTCAAATATTTACAAGGTTCATCAAAAACTTTTATTTACAGGTATCACTAGATGAAATTTGGCTAAATGTTTATTAACTATTTTGGATATATTTTTACTAATCTTTTTATTAAACATCATGAGTTACAATTGTTTGTTCCTCACAGAAAAGACAGCATTAAATTCTCAATAGCTTTTAGGATTTCAATTGATTTTAACCTCCCCTCAAAATTTCCAATTCAGTTTATTCTCTCATTTTTGCTTCTCTTATAAGGGAGACACCAATTTAATACTTCTATTACAACAATCATAGCTAGAAGCTATAATTTAAAAGAGCAACTTACTCATAAGATTAGATTAACTATTTGTTTTTAAAACTCATTTTTCCCTTGCAACAATGCCCATACAGTTAACTCTCTCTTTAAAACTTTTAGAATGATTTTTTTTTTACCCAATATACCCAAATGAAAAATACTTTCATCCAGAACCAACAAAAAATTATTACTCTTATTCAACAGGACTGTCTAAATGTATCCAATTCACTGAACAAGATCTTGATATTATTTATATTTTCATATCTCCCAATAATTTCAACTTCATTTTACAGACCACAGAAAAATAACACATAATTTATTAGTTTTTAGGATAAGTTTCATTTTACTACCATATGAAATTTCATTAATTCCAATACATATAAATTATTACTCTTATTCAACAGGACTGTCTAAATGTATCCAATTCACTGAACAAGATCTTGATATTATTTATATTTTCATATCTCCCAATAATTTCAACTTCATTTTACAGACCACAGAAAAATAACACATAATTTATTAGTTTTTAGGATAAGTTTCATTTTACTACCATATGAAATTTCATTAATTCCAATACATATAACATATAAGCATAGTGTGGAATACGAAACTCTCTACCCAGTGAGCAAATTGCCACTGCTGATTTAAAACAATGCCCTAATTAACATTTATGTTTTACTAACCTACTTGTACCATATGGCTATCAATATTTACCTTCATTTAAGAACGTCCTTCAACAATGAACTCACCCTCTTTTTATTTCAAAGCATTTGAACCCATACGGAATTACCTGGCCTCTACACAAGGATACCATCATACTGTCTATGAGTCTTTTCAATTATCACAGGTACAAACTCAACAAATTATGCAGTCCTGTTCTGACTGCCAAACAGCAGGTATCATCATCTTGAGAGAAGTCCAATCCCAGGTGTTTGTCCTAATAAACTCTGACAATTGAAGGCAACTTATATAAATTTCTTTCATCATATATATGATAATAATTTTAATAGCTTTAGTTTTGCTGCTTTTCAAATACCAAACTCTGCTTTAGCTGTTTAAAATAAGAGTCAAACATTGTCCTGCTTATGTGCCTAAAACCTTTTTCTCTTTTTGCCAATTTTGAGAAGTTCATGTCTCTCATAACATTCCAAATACAAGCCATAATTATATGAATTCATTTATTATTCAAAAATTTGGTGCATAAACAAAAAAGAGGAATTAAGGATTATACTTTTAATCTTTTAAAAACAGTTATTCCATAATTTTTAAAATTGTTCCTTTCAATTTCCCTCCTACAGTCTGCTGAAAAAGCATGTTAAAAGATAAATTTTATCATTTGGAATAAAAAGAAAAGAAAATAGATACATGAGTTCTTCAAAATGATATGAAGATAAGGTCCAGACTGTATTTAGAAATACAAAAGAAATGGAACTCTAAATACTTTCTTGCCCTTAATGGTTTTTAATTTAGTATTTCCCAACATCATTTTATTAATGCTGCCACATCTTAAGAAGATGGCAAATTATAATTACAAACTGTACCTTAATCTATAGAAATATATATTTTTTCTCTACTAAAAATCATTGTATATTGGAGCTGGAGAGATGGCTAAGTGGTTAAGAACACTGGTTGTTCTTGCAGAAGACCCAAGTTTAAATCCCAGCACCCACATGGCAGCTAACAACTGTCCATAACTCCAGTTCCAGTGCATTGCACGACACAGGTGCACTTACCTACATGCAGGCAATACACACATACACATAAAATAAAAATAATAAATAAAAAATAAGTTATTGTATTAAATAATGAAAACAAAGATATATTTTATCATAACCCATGGTTTTATATAAGCTAAGGTAAGTTAAGGGCCAACTAATGGCTAGATCCAGTTTCTTTCCTTAATTGGAGCTGAAGCCCTGCATCTGTGCTTTCTTCTACAGGCCTCCTTGGATTTCAGCATGGCTGGTCTAGCCATACCTGAAAACAACACTTTGGCAAGGGAGACTTCCATGAATTTCAACCACACATGCCTGTACCACCTACTCCAGAGACCTAAAATGACATCATGATGACCCATGCTGATTCTCCAGCACACTACTTATGACTAGCCACAACCCGTGACTAGCCAATCACCAGTGACCACCCTGATGGACATGTTTCTTCATTTAAAAAACAAAGGAATGGGAGCTGTAGGAATGACTTTTATAAAATAGAATCTTTACTAATGACTTTTAATTAACCTTGGAAAACTCAATGAACCTTGAGTCTTGTGACCTCAATTTGGTACTCCACTCAAAAAGATAATGAGTGAACGTGGGTATGCTTGAGAATTAACATACCAAACACACAGTGAAAATTGACCTTGGGTGAATAAGGTATTCTAGAACTAGGGATGAAAAAGAAGAACGGTCTATTAAGATAAGGGTGGAGCCAAACTTGTATTTCTCCAATGAAGCTGGAGAAACGGATTTGAATAAAAATGCGAGTGAGGCCTGGTGCAAGACCACTATTGCAGCAGATAGAGGGTTCCAAGAAAAATCTGGGGGAATGAGTGCCCTCTGAGTTTGGACCCACTCTTAAAAACTAAATTTAAGAGCTAGGCTTTTATGGTGACATCATGCACAAGACCCATGTGAACTCAAGCAGACAAAAACCTAGCATAGAACTATGGAAATGGCATTAGGTCCCAATCTTAGCCAAAGAACTATTGGGAGGATGATTACTACTGGGTGAGAAACAGCTGATTTTCTTTAAGGGTATGACTCTAGATAGGCTAACTAAACCCCAGTGAATGAACTCACACAGAGGGACATCAGGGGACACTAACTTGACTTGCTAGGCCTTAACATAAATGACAGAATGCATGAAACACAGTGTGTGGGGGTCTATGGGAGGATTATGATGGGGAAGGGTATATAAGGAGGACTAGGATGTTGTGTTTGAAATACAAATACACAAAAATTCAATAAAAATTATATTTTAAAAAAATCAAGCTTTTTTTTTTTCAAGTAACTAATGTTGACATAGTAACGTCACATATGGGAGCTCTCCCTTGGTTTCTGTCTTTTAAAAAATTTTGGTCTATTTGAGACAGGTTCTCCCTGTAGCCTACACTGGCTTAAAACTTGATTTGTAAACCAAACTAGCCTCAATATCATAGAGATTTACCTGACACTGCCTCCCAAGTGCTGGGATTAAAGATGCGGGCCACCACACCCAGCATGTTTCTATCCTTTTGAATAATTTATCATTATTGAGTGTAGTTCTTATTTGCAGGTCTTGTAAAATTCTGTAGTGAGTCCATCTGGACCTGGTCTTTTTTAAGTGGAGGAATGATATTATTGTTTCAATCTCTTTATTTGTTTTGGTTATGTTTAAGTGGTTGATTTCTTCTTGGTTTAACTTTAGTTGTTTGATTGAATTTAGAAATTCATCCATTTCCTTTACATTTTCTAATTTAACAGTATAGGTTTTTAAAATAACCCCTTATAATATTCTGGATTGCTTTGCTATTCATTGTACTATTTCTCTTTAAGTTTCTGATGTTGTTAATTTGAGTTTGCTCTTTTTTTCTTTTGGTTACCTGGGCTAAGAGTCTGTCTACCTGGCTTATCTTTTCCAAGAACCAGTTCTTAGATTCATTAATTCTTTGTATTTTTTATTTGTTTCTATTTCATTGATTTATGCTCTGATACTTGTTTTTCTTCTTCTCTGCTGTGTTTGAGTTTGATTTGTTCTTTCCAGATTTTTGAGTTGTACCAAAAGGTTATTTTTGGTGCTGTTTCTGATTCTTTTAATGTAGGTACTCAGAGCTATAAACTTCCCTCTTAGGATTGCTTTTAATGTGTCCCAGAGTTTTTGCTGTGTTCTCTTATCATTTAGTTCCAGGAATATTTTTAGTTCTTTCATGATTTCTTCTTTGACATATTCATCATTTAGTAGAGTGGTGTCTAATCTCCATGAGTTAGTGTAGTTACTAGAGCTCCTTCTGCTGTTGGTTTTAACCTTTCTTGCATTGTGGTCCCATAGAATATACAGAATTATTTCAATTTTTGTATTTGTTGTGGTTTTTTGTGCCCCAGTATGTGATCTTTTTAAGAGACCTTTCCATGGGCTGTTGAGTAGAATATGCATTCTTTTAATGATGGGTGGAATATTCTTTAGCTGTCTATTGGGTCCATTTTATGTATGATATGATTTAATTCAGATATTTCTCTGTTTATTATTTGTCCAGATGGCCTGTCTATTGTAGAAAGTATGGTATTGAATTCACTATTTTTGAGTTTGGGTTAATTTGTGTCTTGAAGTTCAATAGTACTCTTTTTTTGAAATAGGGTACACTAGAATTTGGTGCATATATGTTCATGATTATAGCATCTTCTTGGACAATTGTTCCTTTGATCAGAATAAAATGACCTTCTTTACCCCTTCTGATTAATTTTAGTTCAAAGTATATTTTGTCTGATATTAAATTAGCAATGTTTGCTTGTTTCCTCATGCTATTTGCTTGGAGTATTTATTTTCTATTCTTTCACTCTAAGTGAGTAATGATGAGTTTCTTGTAGGCCACAAAAATAAGGATTTCATGGTTTTTTTTTTTTAAGCTTGTCTTTTTTTTTTTGAGACAGGGTCTCCCTGTACCCGCAGCTGGCCTGAAACTCGCTATGAAGACCAGGCTGGCCTCAAACTCATAGAGATCCACCTGCCTCTGCCTCCCAAGTGCTAGGATTAAAGGTGTGCACCACCATGCCCAGACCTAGGATTTTGTTTTTTAATTCATTCAGCTAGCCTATGTCTTATCATAGGAGAATTGAGGCCATTGATATTTAGAAATAATTGAAAGATGTGTATTTGTTACTGTCATTTTCTGCTTGTGCTGTAAGTTCTATTTTGTGTTTCTGTAATTACAGCTTAATTTGTTTTCATTCTGTTGCCTCTTGGGTATGGTTCTTCCTTTCTTTAGTCCTTTGTATAGCTTCTCTGTAGGGCTGGTTTGGGAAGGCATGAGTTCTTTCAACCTATTTATATACTGGAAGATTTTTCTTTCCCCCATGAATTAGGATAGATAGTATTCTGGGCAAAGAAGTCTGGGTTGGCATCTGTGGTCATTTAGACCTTGCAATAGCTGCTCTAGGATCTTTTGAATTTAAAGTTTGCATTTAACTGTCATCTGCAATTCCGATGGGTTTTCCTTTAGATATAACTTGTTATTTTTTTCAATATTTCTATCTTTTTCACAAATTCACTTTTCCAATATTGATCAATTTTGTCATTTCATTCATCATTTCATTTCATATTTGTATTTTCTTTTAAAAATATTTTTTTGTGTGTGTATGAGTGTATCGCCTGCATGTGTGTATGTTCACCTGTGTTGTGCAATGCCTGTGGAGGTCAGAAAATGGTGTCAAATCCCCTGAAACTGGAGTTACAGATGGTTGTTAGCTGCCATGTGGGTGCTGGGAATTGAACCCGGGTCCTCTGCAAGA
Source organism: Nannospalax galili (assembly GCF_000622305.1). Lineage (NCBI taxonomy): Eukaryota > Metazoa > Chordata > Mammalia > Rodentia > Spalacidae > Nannospalax > Nannospalax galili. The sequence goes on from NW_008350357.1 coordinate 636,112, forward strand.
GCAGTCAGTGCTCTTAACTGCTGAGCCATCTCTTTGGCCTAATATTTGTGTTTTCTTTCTTTCAGTCAGAAGTTTATTCTTGTCTTCTTTGAGTTCCTTGAGTTATTTTGTTTGTGTGTTCTTTAAAGTCCTTTAATTCTTTGATCATATTTATGTTTGTTCTTTTAAGTTCTGTGTTTGGGGATTCCTCTGAGTAGTTCTTATTGTAGAATACATCTATAGAAGTGGTGGGGATTTAGTGGGAGCATATTATCTTGGCTCTTCATATGCATTTTTGCATTTTGACCTGCACATAATAGGATTCTTGTTTTGTTTGTGTGTCTGATATAACATTATAGCCTGCCTTTGTTGACTAGAAGTTTGGTTCTGTTTTTATTACTGTCATGACATAGTTGATTTCTGATCAGGTATGAATAGATAGTTGGCCTGTGATTCATGTTTCCACTTTTGATTTTTTATGGTAATTCCAGTCTGATCCAATGTGCCAGGTGGGCAGTCACAGCTAGAACTGTGGGTGTGGAGGTTCCGAAGGACTGGGTGGGTTCTAATTAGCGTCCCAAGGTACTGGACCTGTGGTTCCAATCATAGTTGCAAAGGTGAAAAATGGCAAAGCTTCTCAATCGTTATTATCTTTCATGATCTCTTCTTTGCTTAGATCTTTCTACTTCTCCTACTGAAGTTTCAATCCACTCTCCTACCATTTGGTTTCCTCCTGTTTTCTTCTTATTCCCATTCCTTTATGGAACATAAAGGAACTCAGAGTTTACCACAGAATTTATCAACCATGTTATATGACCATTGAAAGAAAAGAATATGCTAAACTTGTAGATTTGCTGAGAGCTTAAGTATTATCCCAGTACTATCCAAGGCAAACTAGGATGTGTGGTTACAGTAGCTATGAAAAAGCCCTGGTTTAAACAGGTCAACATGAGGCTAGAGTGATGGCTCTGTGCTTAAGAGCACTTGCTGGTCTTGTAGAGGACCCAAGTTGGACTCCCAGCACCCACATGGTGGCTAACAACCATCCATAACACCTTTCCAGGAGATCTGCTGGCCTCTGAGGTCATTGCCTGCACATGGTGCACTTACATACACATAGACAAAACACTCATACACATACAATTGAAATATAAATAAAATGTTAAAGAAATTTTAAAAACAGGCAATATGGGAAAGGAAGATCACTACGTGAAAATGCCATTAAGTTCACTTTGGTAGAATGTACGAGAGTTTGTTTGGTGCAGAGTGGGATGAATCGTGTTACTGACAAAGCCTATCAGAATATAGAGGTTCTGAAAGCAAAGGAAAGAAATTATAAGTAACTGAAGAAAGGAAAGTGATGACATAACCTGAGATGGACATATCATCAATGAAGAACCAGATCAAGGCAGGAATACAGATTTACAGAATTTCTGCATGTGATAACAAGATGCTAGAAGAGGCCTTGTCTTTGGAATGAGAGGATCATACTATTTTACTTTTAACAAAGTTGAATTTTTATAAGGAAGCACATGAATTTCAGTTATTAATTCAGGTTATAGGTCAACAAAAGTATCACTGTTTTCCAATACTCAAATAGCAGCACTCAAGAGCATTATCTTTTATTAATATTAGTAGTGTTTGAATGAAGTAACAGTGAGGAAGGAAAATGAAGAAAACAGGAAGTCAGAGCCCAGTCCATGTCACACTTGATCAGAGTAAAGAATATGACTTTGATTCTGATAGGAAGAAATGGGAGAGACAAGTAGAGAAGTGTCATGATTTGATATACATTTTAAGATTAAATTAGTGGCTACTAAGAGCTGATTGTATTAGGAAATATATCTGGAGCAGGAATGCGACAGTGTCAGTACACTAGATTAGAGAAAATAGTGGACTAAACAAGGATGATAGAAAAGGAAATATTTGATATACAGTAAGGTACGGTATTCAGGATATGGTGGTTTGGAAAGAGAAAAGGAAATGAAGGAAAGAGTGGTGATGAATGTCTAATAAGTTTGTGGCTTGAGAATTAGAATACATATACCAGTGGTATTTGCTGAGGTGAAGTCAAGTGAATACATGATGTTCATGAGGATACATTATTAAAGGTCATTTTAGAATGCTGATTTGCAAGGGACTGATATCAAATTAGAGAAATGAATTAAGCAGTAAGATAGGGTCTAAAAAGTATAGACTGGGTCATGACTGAAGATACAGATACGGAAGCAGAGAGCATATAAAATGGCACTTCACACTTCAGACCTCCTTTGCTGAGTCTGATCACGTCTCACTGCAGACACTTTACAGAGGAAGTGCTGAGGAAAAACAGGCAGCCAACAGGGGATGTTGCTAAGCAACAGATGAGGAAAGTCATCCAGCCTGGCAGAATTGATGTTGGCCCTTGGGGACCAAATGCTGCAGCCCTTCCTAGCATCAGCTTTCTTTCATATGCAGGCTCCTGGCAGGAGCTGAGGCCAGAGTAAATGGGAAATGCACTAAGATCTGCCTTGCATTTGGGGACAGTATGGTTTCAGTTTGACTTGCCTCACATCTGTATATCATTTTATGCCTCTGTGAGTTTCTCCAGTTATCCTCGAAGCACAGAAGGCTATGTGTCCTTCAACAACACCCACTTACTGTGATTCCCATTTTGTGTAGTGAGAAACCAGGTTAAGAGAAGTCAAGTGACTTAAAGAATAATACATAACCATTAACAGGTAAGTCAGGCACTCTGTTCCTGGAACACTGAGGCCAAGCTTAGATTTTTTTTCCACAAGACCATAGCAGCCTCAGACTGGTAAGATAAAGGAAGTATAAAGAATCGTTCATTCTGAATCAGGGCTTGCCATGGCAGAGACACCATTACCTTATGGTTCTAATAGCTCCTGTAGGCACCCAGAATTCCTAAGACATAGCATAATAGTCCCACTCCTAGGAACTATGCCTGCCAGTGGGAGTAGAGTGGACCCCATGGGCAAGTCCCACATATACATTGACCCACATATAATTTAGAGCATGTGTTTAGGCCTCCTAAACCATAAATCTTATTCACTTGTGGCATATATTGGAATGGGGCGGGTCTTTTGCGCCAACAGGATGGTGGGTGTGTCCCCAGACTAGCTCTAGTAGAACATGTGAATTCCAGTCAGAAAGACTCAGATTCCACATTTTGTCTTTCTTGTATACTGGCTCAGTGACCTTTTCTGGTTCATGCGGTGCATTTGTGCCTCAGCTTCCCAGTGCAGAAAATGAGGGTGCTAATCACCTCCTGGGCCTTCTGTGAGAGGGCAACAAGTCCCAGTAGACATGCTCCTGTGATATACAAGCTAGGCTCCCCCCCAACTCCTCTTCTCCCATGATACATAAAATGAGTCTATGGCTGAATTTACACAAAAACAGAGATGATCTAGGCCATTCATGAGTGGGTAATTCACTCTCAGTCAGTTAATGGTCACAGAGGTAACTGTCCTCATTAATGTACCTTCTTCCCCACCTTCTCTGATCTAGAGCTGATGAGATGCACAGGAAGTGTTTGCTAAAGTATATGCTCTGTCCAGGTAGACGCCCTCACAAATGTATCTTTTGGAAAGGTAGCTGGTTTCCTAATGAGCCTCCCTGTCTTCCTAGTCACCATGTTTCAGGTCGTAAGCACTCAGCACAGGCTCAGCCTCAGCAGGCTTGTCAATGATAATAAGACTCACAAGGGCTAACGTATGAAAAAAACCCCAAAATTTTTATATAAGCTCATTTTTGTAGCTGATGCTGACTCATGTGCACCTTCTATTCTGATAGAGGAAAATAGTTTCAGGTAAATTTGGGGCCTCATCATCACAGAGAACCTGACTCGAGTTTAGTGTCTAGAATTCTTGACTTTGTGTTTGCTCTGCACAAAGCCTTTTCAGCTTTTCAGGAAAATTCTGGTTACACATTCTAGTGTGATAATGAACAGCCAGATTACCAAACTCTCACAGGATGACTGCTTCAGAAAAAGTAACACATCCTTCTGCTGCCTGGATGCTATGATGGTTAGTATCAGTTTTCAACTTGACAGAATCTATAATCACCTGGGATATGGACGTCTGGGCATTTTTCTGGAGAATTACCTTGATTGCATTAACTGAGGTATGTGGTGGTTTAAATGAAGAGTTTCCCATAGGTTCTGAGTTTTCGGATATTTTTGTCCCCAGTTGGTGGCACTGTTTGGGGAAGTTTTAGGGGTAAGATCTTGCTGGAGGAAGCACATCACTGGGGGCAAATTTTGAGAGTTCTTAAGCCTTGCTGGATTTCCAGTCACTCTCTGTTTGTTGTACTTGCTTAAAGATGTCATCCCTTGGCTTTCTTCTCTGGCTACTTCTTATTGCCATATTTCCCCCACCATGATGGACTCTCCTTTGGAACCATAAGTCAAATAAACTCTTCCTTCTATAAGTTGCCTTGGCGTCTTATCACAGCAATAGAAAAGCAAGTAATACAAGGTAGGAAGACCGGTCCACTATGACTGGTACATTTCCTGGCAGGGATCCAAGACTATATAAAATAGAGAAGGCAAGCTAAGCACAAACATGCATGCATTTGTTGTTTACTGTTCCTGGTTATGGATATGATGTGACTGGCTGCTTCAAGGCCCTGCCACCTTGACTTCCCTGCCATGATGGACTGAGCCCTTTAACTACAAGCCATAATGAACACTTTCTCCTTTAAATTGCTTTGTCAGAGTATTTTATCACAACAGGGAAAGAAACTAAGATAGAAACTGGTGCCAAGAAGTGGGAACATTGCTGTGAAAAAACTGATCATGTAATTCTTAGTCTTTTTGGAGCTGTTTTTGGGAGGAATATGTTAATGTTTGCACCACTGGGCTAAAAACTCCTACAGTGTTTCAATAAAAGATTAATGGTTTCACATTGATGTCTTTGATCCATTTGGAGTTTACTTCTGTGCAAGGTGAAAGATAAAGGTCTAGTTTCATTTCTACAGGTGGAGATCCAGTTTTGCTAGGACCATTTATTGAAGATGTTGTCTTTCCTCCATTGTGTGTTCTTAGTACCTTTGTCAAATACCAGGTGGTTGAAATTGCGTGTACTCATGTTTGGGTGTTCAATTATATTCCATTGATCTACGAATCTATTTTGTGCTAGGTTTAATTGAAGGCATAGACAAGAAACTTATGGATTAGTGAAAGACTTAGAGAATAAAATGATCAAAATGGATGAAAGAATCAGTAACTTGGAGGGAAAAAATGTAAAACATGAAGATTAACGTGCAGCAAAGAATTTAAGAGGCTGGAAAAGAGCCAAACAGAAATTCTGGAAAGGAATCAATCTGCCAAATAAATTAAAGAACATGGCCAAAGCTTCTGAAAACTTCAGGATACATTCAAGAGTCCAAACTTATGAATCCATGGGATGATAAGGGGTTAAGATAAAATCAAAAGAAATAAACAACATAAGCAATGAAATTATAGCTGAGAATTTCTCAAACATAGAGAAATAGACACCCGAATACAAAAAAAACATTTAGAACCCCAAATAGCCATGACCATAGAATGATCTCTCATTGTCACACCATAGTCAAGATCTCAAAAAAGGTAAAATCTATAAAGGAAAAATAAGAATAACATCATACCTGCCATAAGCAATCCTAAAAGCCAAAAGCCAAGAAAGCATGGAGTAATAATACATTTCAAGCACTTAAAAGTAAATAACTATCAGCCAAGATTGCTAAACACAGCATTTATCCACTAATATTAATGGAGATATAAGATTATTTCAAAACAAGCACAAGTTAAGGCAATTCTTGACAATTAACACAGCACTGCAGAAACTGTTCAAAGAAATACTATACAAAGAAAAGGGAAGGCAGTTTCACCCACAAGGACACAGAAAAGAACACATTTCATGAGAACAACAGATGAACAGTGGAGAATTCAGAAGGAATTAATCATGTCCAACAAAGTAGACCAATACTACCAAAAAAGAAAAAGATAATTTCCACCCAAACAAAGCAAACAACAAAATTGGTGGTGACAACCACCCTTCCTTGAATGCAAATAGTCTTAAATCACTAGCTGAGGAAACATAGTGGCTGAGTGATTTCAAAAAACAAATCTAGCTGTCTTTTTTCTCCAAAAACCTCACATAACTAGGAAAGGAAGACATCAAAAAATGGAGACTCAAAGGTTGGAAATCAACTTACCAAATAGATGTAAACCTTAAGCTGGTGTAGTGATTCTCATATCTGATAAAGCAGACTTTTAAAAAACTAGTCAGAAAAGATGAAGAAGGCCATATATTAGTGAAGGGAACAATTCATTAAGAGTATATAGCTATTGTAAATAGTTATATACCAAGCACATAACAAACGGCACAAAAGGCCTCATAGACCTTGTCACAGTAAGAGTGGGAAATTTCAAAGCCTCATTTTTACATCTAGAAAGGTGATTCAAACAAAAATCAGTACAAAATTTCAGTACTGATTACACCATAGATCAGCTGGATATAACAGATATCTATAGAACATTCTACTCAACATATAGGGAATGCACATTCTTCTCAGCAACACATGAACCTTTCTCTAAAATTAATCACATTATTGGCCATAAAGTATTCCTTAACAAAAATAAAAACACGATTATTTCCCTACATTTTTTTTCAGACCACAGTCGAATAAAATGAAAAATCATTGGCAAGACTAAACTCAGAAAAAGTATACTTTTGAATAAATATATCAGGGCAGAAATATAAACATTCCAAGAATCAAATAAGATGAGAGCACACGCATCCAGAACCACTGAGACATAGCTGAAAGAGTCTGAAGATGAAAACTTAGCTATAAGTGTTAACAAAAAATTTTATAGCCACTTTTGAAAGAGATGTATCCTTGTTCTGGAGTGTGTTACTGACTATGTTAAAGTTGTAATGAAATGCTTCTTCTAATCATGTGGTTATTAAATTTTAAAAAAATTAAAAAATAAAAAAGATATTAAGAAAAAAAATCACAGAGGTCTCAAACAGTCTACTGATGCATCTCAAGGATCTGGAAAAACAAGAAGTCAAACCCAAATGGAGGGTGGCAAAAAATAATGAAGGTCATGGCAGAAATGAATGACATAGAGACTAAAAGAACAATACATAAAGTCAATCAAACAGTTCTTTGGAAACACAAACAATATTGACAAGTCTTCACCACACCAAACAAAGGAACCAAGAGAAGACATAAATTAATGAAATTAGAGATGAAAACAGAGAAGTTACAAAAGTGTAGGAATGAAACCTAGAAGATAGTTAAGGAATACTTTGAAAAATTATATTCCAATAAGTTAAAAGAAATCTAGGAAAAAATGATTAAATTTCTAAATGCATAGGGCTTATTAAATTAAACCCAGAAGATTTCAAAGAACCCAGTTTCAAAGAACTCATAACAATGAGATTTTGAATACCCACAGAGGGTGCTAGAGAGATGGTTCAGCAGTTAAGAGCCCCAGCTGCTCTTTCAGCAAACCCATCTGTAAACTCCAGTTCCAGAGACTCTGATGCCCTCCTCTGGCCTTTGCAGGCATTGTACACATGTGGTGCACTTACATTTAGGCAAAACATTCATAAACATAAAAAGAATAAGTAAATAAATTTAGAAAAGCCATAGAGGTCAGCAAACAAATAAGGGTCCATGGCGGGGTGTTAAGGGAGAAGATAGAATAAAGTGAAATGAAAGGTAGAATGGAGGGGAAATGGGAGCAATGGAACAGGAAAGGTTAAATGGAGAGAGGATTGGGAGAAGAGGGTAGAAGAAAGAGTACAGGAAGGGATATGTAAGACTAAAGGCCTTTGGAAAAAGTCATATGGAAGCTACTACTGTAGAAGCTTCTGACCATTTAATGACTCCCTAATTACAATATCATATTTCAATATATACACATACAAAAAGAGTTTAAATTGAGTTACCCTATAACAGAGGGACAATGCCCCCACTTGATACCATAGGCTAAGAAATACAAAGCCCAGTACTAGGATGGGTTAGCTTTTTTTTAGAGTTGTTGGACAGTGGGTACCATAGAACCCTCCCAGCATTATAGGGTATTGCCATTGCTCTTGGTTACCTTCCATTACTTGATGATAAGACCTTATTGCTGATGATACCATATGCTTGAGTCCTACAACATAGAAAAATCAAGCTAGTACTGATTTAGAAGCTCCAGCCCTACTGGCCAGTTTTCATTGTGCTGGAATGTGCTAAGCACACTACCAGAAGAGAAAAGTAACTATCGATCTTACACAGCTGTTAACCCTGTGAGCTAAATAACATCTGGGCTGGCAAGAGAGGCCCATTAATGCAATAGTAGCATGGATGTTATGAAAGTAACCAGATGTATTCTGATTGGATTGAAGGTTCTCTCCACAAGCTGGAAATCATACCTGGCACTATTATCAGCCATGAACCTGTGCGTAGTTAGGTCATAGACCCTAGGGGAGATCCTACTACAATTATTCTGCTAAATGGGCATCTTATTAAACCAACTCCTAATGACTTACCATCATACACATAGATTAATACACCTCTCAATTATCATTAGACAACCTTCTTTTTACAGTAGATGACAATAACCACAGAACTCCCAAAATGGTTAATATGCAGAGAATAAGATTTCAGAGAATAAGATTGCAGAGTTCTCAGCCCCAAATCAATCTCTATATCATGCTACTCTCTCCAAAGCTCAGGGATCATTGCGAAAGAAGGAACAAGAAGACTTCAGGAGCCAGAGGCAGTAGATGAGTACAAGGAAACTATATTTTCCAGACACAACGGGGAAGTTGTACATGGGAACCCATGGTGCTTGGGACAGCATTCACAAGACCTCTGTGAACCCAAGCCAGACAAAAAGCCCAGCATGGATGGAAAAAGTGGGCAAAGAGTCCCAGCCCTAATTGAGGAACTATTGAAAACTGATAGCTGCTGGGAGAGGGAGAGTCAGTTTTCTTTAAGGGTGTGATACTGTGTAGGTTGACCAGGCTCCAGGGGTTGAACCCATACACAAGTATATTTAGGCAACACAAATTAGACTCAATGGACTTAAGAGAAAATAAAGTTGAATGGGTAGGGAGATTGGGTGGATTTGGAAGGAATTTAGGAAGGGGATTGAATGTGATCAAAATACATTATATGAAATTCTCAAATAAAAGTGCTAGTTAAACCAAAGAAAAAAAGGAAGCAATAATAAAAAAAATCTCTCACAAAGAACACCCAAGAATGTATGAACTTTTATTCTACCAAACTTTCAGGAAGATCTAAAACCCAACAGTTCGTAAACTGTTCCATAAAATACAAAGGGAAGAAACATAGCCAAATTGATTCTGCAAAGCCAGAGTTACCCTGATACCAAACCTAGGCAAAACATAAACAGAAAAGAAAACTACAGACTTATTATTTCCATGAAGAATATAGATGCAAAAGTTATCAGTGAAATACTTGCACAGTGAATTTAATATCATATTAATTTCATATATTATGAACAAATTGGTTTCATTCAAAGAATACAATGTAGGTTTACCACACATAAGTCAACACAACTAATACACAATATTAATAAACTTTAGAGCAGAAATCATATGATCATCTCAATAGATGCAGGAAACTCATTTTACAAAGTTCAACATGCCTTCATTATAAAAATCTCAAATAAAGAATATGTACTGCAACATAATAAAAGTTATACATAAGAAAGCATTACACTAAAGGGACAAAAACTGAGCACATTTCTGCTAAAATATGAGATGAGACAAAGGTTCTACGTTGGTTGATATTGTCAACTTGACAGAATCTAGAATCACCCAGGAGCAGTCTCTAGACATACTTGTGAGGAATAATCTAGATTGGATTAGCCTCTAGGCTTGGCAGTGCTGGATAATCTAGATTAGGTTAACTGAGGTGGGAAGATCCACTTTAACTCTGGGTGGCACCATTCCACAAGTTGGGGCCCTGGACTGAAGAAAATGTAAAAAAACCAAGCTTAGAACTAGCACTAATCACTCTCTGCTTCCTAGCTTCATCTGCGATGTGATCAAGTGTCTCAAGCACTTACAGCCATAACTTCCCTGCCATGTCTATGCCATGAAACTATGAGCCAATGTAAATCCTTCCTTATGTTGCTTTTGTTAGGTATTTTGTCACAGCAACAAGGCAAGCAACCAATACAAAGACCCACTCTGTCCACTCTTATTTGGTATTCAATATACTAATCAAAGTATTAGCTACAGTAATAAGGCAATAGAAATACGTAAAAGGGATAAAAATAGTAAAGGTACTAAACTATCCTTGATTTCAGATGATATGATTCTATACTTAAAAGAACCCATGGATGCCACCAGAAAACTCCTATATTTAATAAACACTTTCAGAAAGATTACAGAAAATAGCATCAACAATAAAAAATAATCATTTTTTTAGATTTATCTTTGTATTTCTTTTAAAAATAGTTTTTTGTGTGTATATGTATGTATTGCCTGTATGTGTGTAAGTGCATTACATGTCATGCAATGCCCACAGAGGTCAGAAGAAGTCATTGGATCCCCTGGAACTGGAGTTATGAACAGTTGTTAGCCACCATGTGAGTGCTGGGATTCAAACCCAGGTCTGCTAGAGCAGTCAGTGCTCTCAACCACTGAGTCAGCTCTCCAGTCCCAGATCTTTGTATTTTTTATTATGTGTATGTGTGTCTGCATGTGGGTATGTACACATAAATGCAGGTACCCAAGGAGGTCAGAGGTATTCAATTTGCATGGAGCTAGAGTCACAGGCACTTGTGTCCTGCCCAACATGGGTGCTGGGAACCAAACCTGGGTCCTCTGAAAGAGTAGTACATGCTCTTACCATTGAGCCATCTATCCAGCCCATCACTTGCTTTTATATATACCAATAAGAATTTTCTGAGAAAGCAATTAGGAAAACTATCTCCTTCACAATAGCTTCGAAAATGTGTGTGTTTGTGTGTGTGCATATGCACGCGCGCACACACACACATACACACACTCACATAATCCTCTGCAAGGAAAGTTTTAAGACACTGAAAAAAGGAGGAAGATACTAGGTAGTAGAAAGACCTTCCATGATAATGGATGGGCAACGTGAACATTCTAAAATGGATATAATACCAAAATTAATCTATAGATTGAATCCAATTCTCATAAAAATTCCTATGATGGACTTGCAAAATGGCTCAGTAGGTAAAGATGCTTACCTTACAAGCACTACCTGCTCTTGCAGAGGAACCAAGTTCGCCTCCCTGCATATACATGGGGGCAAGGATCTCACATGATCTTCTGCCCTCCATGGGCATTGCATGCACATGGTACACTTACATGCAGGAAAAACACCCATACACAAGAAACAAAATACAAAATAATTAAAATTTAAAGAGGAAAAAACTTTTAAAGTACTACCTGGCAGAAAAGCACTAATCCTTGAAGTTTAGTTTGAAAATTTGTATCTACCCTGTATTGAAAAAATTATTTCAGTGTTAATTTGGCTATTCCAGAATATAGAAAAAATTAAATTGCTCTAGTTATTATTTTATTTATATATAAATTATACAAAAGTGAATTTCATTGTAACCTTTTTGCACGTGCTTTAATCATAAGAACTGACTCTCCTTAATCCCCTTTTTCTTCCCTAATAATCTTCATTCTACTTTTAGCATCTAGGCAGATAACTTGGCTATTGTGACTAGTGCTACAATCAACATGAATGTGCAAGTAAAAAAAATTATGGAGATGAAAATCCAATACCAAAATAAAAATTCACTTAAGGAGAACTATGAGATGATGGCTCAGTGACTAAAGTCCTTGCCACCAAACCTTAGGACCTGAGTTCAATCCCTGGAACCTACACAGTGGAAGGAGACAATGGACTTTTATAAGTTGTCCTCTGACCTCCACACATATGCCATAGCATGTGTGCACCCACACACATCCATGCCCCCCCCCCCGCAAGCTGGTAAGGTTTTGTCAACTTGGCACGAACTGGAGGCATCTGGGAAAAATAAACCTCAAATGAGGAATTTCCTCCATCAGACAGACCTATGGGCATGTCTGTGGGCATTTTCTTGATTGCTAATTGATAAAAGGGCCTCGGCAGCTGGGCATGAACTGTATAAGAAAAGTAGCTGGGGCTGGAGAGATGGCTCAGTGGTTAAGAACACTGGTTGTTCTTGCAGAAGACCCAGGTTTGAATCCCAGAACCCACATGGCAGCTAACAACTGTCCATAACTCCAATTCCAGGGGATCCGGCGGCTTCTTCTGCCCTCCACAGGCATTACACAACACGTGTGCACTTACCTACATGCAGGCAATACACTCGTAAAATAAAAATAATAAATAAAGTATTTTTTTTAAAGAAAGAAAAGAGGTCTCTGTTTCAGCTCAAGTTTCAGCTCATACCTCCAGGTTCCTGAATTGATTTCCTACCCATACTTCCCTCAAAAAATAAACTCTCTTGGCAGCATAATGCAATAAATTCTTTCCTCCTCACACTGTTTTGGTCAGAATGTTTAATCACGGCAACAGAAAGCAAACTAGGACACCCATTTACACACACACACACACACACACACACACACACACACAAATGTTAAAAACTTAAAAATAATTCACTAAAGGATTTAACAGACTAGATCAGGAAGATGAAAGAATCAGTGAATTGAAGACAGTTAATGTGAAATAAAAAAGACACGGGAGCAAAAAATGAAAACAAATGAAGAAAAATAAACAGTAAACAAGTCTTATGGAATACTATGAAGCAGACCAATTCATTCATTGTGGGAGTTAAAGGAGAATAAAGAGAAATAAATAAAGGGTTTATTTGAAAAATTAATGGCTCCATCATAGGGGAGAGCTTAATACTATTATTCTGCTAAATGAATATAGTAACAAAGTCCCATAAAGTTATCATCTTTATACCTAAAGATTACTACATCTCTCACCTATCATTAGAAAAGCACCATATGGTGATTAATACAGAGACTCACAATTAGTCAACATGTAGAGAATAAAACACTGTGGAATGCTCAGCCCTAAAATGGAAATCTAGATCATACCCCCACTCCCAAAAGCTCAGAAATCATTTCAGAAAAGGAAGTGAAAAGATTATAAGAGCCAGAGGTAATGGACGTCTCTGATGAAATAGAATTTGCCAGACATGGCAGGACTATTGCACACATGAACTGATAGTGACTGTGACTTCATGCACAAGACCCGCACAAGGTCAAGCCAGTCAAAATCTCAACATGAATAGAGGAGGGGCTCCTGAATTTCTACCCTTAGCTGAAAAGCTATTGGCAATTGATGGCTGCTGGGGGTGGTGGTGGGGAATGGACAGCCAGTTTTCTTCAACCATGTGGTTGTTGAGAGGCTACACGTGCACCAGTAGATGGTTCTAAATCCATGAACATATAGACAGCAGTAAATGGACTCTGTGGATTTGAAAAAGACCACAGAAAGTTTAGAGAGCAAAGTAGTGGGGGACATGAGGGACATGAGAGGAAATGAAGGGGAGAGAATGGAAAGTTGATTTGATCAAAATACATTACATGCATGTATGAAATTCTCAAATAATAAAAAATTAAAGCAAGTCTCTTTAAATATTTGTTATAAATAAGTATATTTTATGCATAATGAGTAATCTTAAATTTTTTACTTCTTCCTATGAATTAGATAGATTGTACAGTCTATAAGCAGCCCCTAATATGGGCCATTTCAAAAACATTTTTTGGAAAGAAAACCATGTTACGGCCTCCCATATCTGTTTTCACATTTCTGTGACCTGAAGTTATCTCTGTGAATTAGTCATGATATTAATTCATTGATGTTTCTTGCCTATTATTAAGTCATGAAGATCTAGACAATCCAAATGCATGTCAGAAAACAAAAAGAGTTCACATTTGCAAAGGCAATGGAAATTCAAACTTGTGACAGTAACTTTCATTGCATTTTTTATTAGCTATTTATAAAGTAAGCTTGACTATTATGAGACACATTGATTTTTTTTGAGGACTATTTATCCAAAACTTACTTGGAGCTGACAAACTCAAAAAAATATGAAATATTTTTAAATGCCCCTAAATTCTCAAATCTGAAGAAATGATAAAACATACAATTTCAGGAATCTGAACAACTTTCTAATAGAAAAAGAAAGCTCAATGAGACCTACAGAGAGATGCATTATAAATAATTAAAAAATCAAAGACAGAGACTCTTGAAAGTCTCCAAGAGAAAAACGTTTTATCACGTACAGTGATGCTTTCATAAGCTCATCAACACATATTTTTTCGAACATGAAAGAAAGATTCTCCTAGATAAACAAAAACTAATGGATTCATTACTATTACACTTGCTTTACAGGAAATGTTAAAGTAAAAGTCCTTCAAATTGAAGCAAAATGACAATAGGGAGCAATATAAAGCTCTACAAAATGTAAAGTTATCTGACAGAGGTAAATTATATGGACATAGTAACCTGTATTATAATTATCTCAATGAATGAATTCACTTTCAATTTTTGTGCAGTTTATCTAACAGAACACAAGAATCTATACTGATGTGTATACAGTATATGAATGTACAATTTGTGACATCAGTAGCATAAAGTCAGGGCAGAATAGTAAAGGAATAGAATTTTCTATCAAATTGAAATTAGAATGTTACCTATTTAAATACTTATGCCTTCAAAACATTTTTGTAGGGCTTGGAATCAAATTTATATTCTTGCATACGCAAACACACTATCACTGAAGTTTATCCCCAATATAAGATAAAGATCTTTTATGTAATCCCTATGGTATCCACAGAGAAAATATATAAAGAATATATGCAATGGGAAGTGAGAAGGGAATAAACAAATGCTATTACAAAAAAGAAAATCAGTTTTTTTTAAAAAAAAAGAAAATCCATGAAGCTCAGTGGAAGGCAATACGAGAGAACAGGAGGGACAAAATCTCACAAAAATTGAAAGAAAAAATAATTAAGAATTCCAATAGTAATTCACTCTCTACCAGTAATTACCTTAAATGCAAATGCAGTAAAAGCCCCATTCCAAAGACATAGGCTGGGCGTTTAGGAGCTAGCTCAGCAGGTAAAGTTCTTGCTGCATAAGCATGAGGACCTGAGTTTTGATCCCCAGCATGCATGTAAAAGCAGGCCATGACTGTAACCCCAGTATTGGGAAAGTAGAGTCATATGGATCATAGAGGCTCAGTGGTCAAGCAGTTTAACAGGCTCAGTGATAGACCCTGTTTCAAAAACTAAGGTGGAGAGTGACAGAGGAAGACATCCAATATTGGCCTGTAGATTCCACACACATATACACAGGTGAAGGCAAGGAAGGGAGGGAGGGAAAAAAAGGACAAAGAGAGAAGAAGAGAGGAAGGGAAGGGAGGGGAGGGGAGGAGAGGAGAGGAGAGGAAAGAGAAAGAGCACAGACTAGTTGAATGAGTTTTAAGAAACAGTATCCAACTCTATTCTAGTACGCATTCACTTTCTAAGAACATACAGATATTCAAATTGAAAGCATAGGAACTGTATCCCATAATATGTTAACCTAAAGAAAGCAGGAATATCTATACAGATACTGAATGAGATAAAATTTAAATCAAATTTGCTACACGTGATAAAAAATGCATTCCATAGTGATAAAGGGCCAATTAAAAAAAATAAATAACAGCGGTGATGCTGCATTAAAGAAAAATTAACTCTTGGAGTTGTTTAGCCAAGAGTGTGCCTCATCTGTTGTGAAGTGTTCCAATTCCTCTCAGAACTGTTCTCTTCTTTCTAACAAAGGGCATTTTCTCTCTTTTTACTGAACAGCGTATCAAACAGGGTATGTAAAAGGAATGAGCAATCTTTCAAAAACGATTTATTTTTATTTAATGTGTATGAGTGTAATGCCTGCACTACGTAAGTGCACCCATGTCGTGCAATGTCCACAGAGGTCAGAAGAGAGTGTTGGATCCCCTGCAACTGGAGTTATGGACATTTGTTAGCCACCATGTGAGTGCTGGGAACCCAACTTGAGTCCTCTGCAAGAACAGCTGGTGCTCTTAACTGCTGCAACACTCTGTCTAGTCCTAGGAATGAGCAATCTTTGATAAGAGTTTTACAAAGGAAGAAGTTATTTTTCTGACCCTACTAACTCAGAAGAGCATACAAAACCACAAACAGATGGCATCGACCAGTACCCACATATGTTTTCAACATTTTTTGTGTGAGACATGTTTTGTTTTTTTGTTTGTTTGTTTTTTCTTTTTTTAACGTCAATGCTTTCAGAAGGTGATTTTTGGTCTAATTATCACATCGTATGCACACATACATTATTCTCAGTCAGGCCCATAATGAGTCACAAAGGAGAAATAGGGAACATGGAAAAGATTAAAACTATGTATTCAGTTTATCTTGTAATATTTAATTACATCAGTATCCAAAGCATTGTAAGACAGATTACACTGTTTTTCTTAAAAGTCCATTAATTCTAAACAAGCTGAGTACACAGTATATAAACAGAATTAGTACACAGTTCTAAATTATCTCAAAATATATTACTAACTTTGTTACAAGACTATGCAAAAGTGCAATTTGTAAAGACGTGTTACAAAAGTCATTTCTAGAAAAGTCATTCCTACTAATAACAAATCTCAAAAAATAAAAAAAAAATTGGTACTTTTGAGACAGAGTCTCCCTGTAGCCCCAGCTGGCCTGGAACTCTCTATGTAGACCAGGCTGGCGTCGAACTCACAGAGATTCACCTGCCTCTGCCTCCCAAGTGCTGGGATTAAAGGCATGTGCCACCATGCCCAGCTCTTAAAATAATGTTTTATTCTTTGAAAGCTCCATACATTTATAAAATGTGTATTGGTCCTATCCATCCACCACTAAATTTCTCCAATTTCCCCTAATGTCTCCCACCCAATCACCCTACTAACTTTAAGTTCTCTTCTAAATTTTCTTATTAATATTCTGAGACCAATTAGTGCTGCCCGTATGCACATGTGGCGGTCCATCCAGTGGGGCGTGAGCAACCTTCCAGAAACCACATGTGCAAAGGAGACTAACTGTCCCTCCCTCAGCAACCAGCAACTGCCAGCTCAGCAACTGACAGTCCTTCTGTCAAAGGTGAGGCCTGAGTGGACCCTCTCCCATGCATGCTAAAATTTTGACTGGTTTGATGAGTCTTGTGCAGATAACTACAGTGGCTATAAGTTGATATATGCAACAGCCATGTCATGTCCATAAGTCAGCATTTCACAGCTCTACTTTCCATCTGCCATAAATTGAACTTATACTGAGGGATGTCTGGGGACACTAACTTGACTCAATGGCTACCTCCAGTGACCCAGTTACTAGACACAGAGCTGCAGAATTTGGTGTTTTCCCTGTTAGATTTTTGTTTTCCTTTGGAATGATCACTTCTTGATATGCCCAGATTTTTTAAATTTTAGAATGGGGATGCATACTTTGTGCCACTGGAAGTATATAATTGGAAGTATGTAAATTTTTAATATATAGGGGGTCACAGTTAAGAGGTTGCCTGGAGTCTCAGAAGAAATTTTGGACTTTTAAACAGCATTGAGACTGTTAAAGAGTATGAAGACTTTTAAACTTGTACTGAGGGGTTGGTAATTTAGCTCAGTGATAGAGTGCTTCCCTAGCAAGCACAAGGCCCTGGGTTTGGTCCTCAGCTCTGAAAAAAAGACAAAATAAAATTGGAATGAATGCATTCTTCCTCAAGAGACATCCATGAGCCTGTGGGGGACAGGGACAGAATGTTGTGGTTTTGAACTTGTAATGTCCTCCATAGGCTCATGTGTTTGAACACTTGGTCACCAGCTGGTGGCCCTATTTGCAATGGTTGTGGAACCTTCAGGAGGAGAAGCCTCACTAGAGAAAGTAGGTCACTGGAGGTAGCCCTTGAGGATTTAGAGCCTGGTCCTACTTCCCTTTCCATCTCTGCTTCCTGAGCTCATATGCAGTGTGATCATTCAGCTTCCTGTTCCTGACACCATGCCTTCGCTGCCAACTGTCATGTCTTCATCACCATAATGGACTGAATTCTTCTAAAACTATAAATGAAAATAAGTCCTTTGTGCCTTAAATTGTTTTTGTAAGGGTATTTTTGTCAAAGCAGTGGAAAATTAAACTAAGGGATTGTTGTAAGTGTAAGCCAGAGCTATGTGGTTTAAGTTGAAATCAGATAGTATGCTACCAAGTTGGGCCTAATGGTCTATGCCTGTAGTTCCCAAAATAAAAGGCATCCATATCGGAAAGTATGACACCTGAGTCAATGGGGGACATTTCTCAGTCAAGCCACCACAAAAGGCAGAAGTAAAATTGTCTCTGCCAACAGGTTACATAATCCTATTTGTAGAAAAATGTCAAATGTCAAATAAAGAATTGATGAAATAACAATGATTGATCTAGGAAAAGAAAGCTGACACACAATTCCCTTAAAAAGAGAAGTTTATTAAGATAAAAGGCCTTGAGGTCATGATTGGGCCTCAAGATAGGATGACAATAGTATTAGACAGAAAATAGTACAAAAATTGCAAAACAAGGCCTTAAAGGGAAGGAGAGACTTCCCTTTAAAACCTGAAGAGGAGATTCACTGAGTGTGAGAATAAGGAAGATAAGAGGAGAAAGATATAGTTTCTATGGGAGGGAAGGCCAGAGGAGCTTCTTCAGAGAGCAAATCATGAGCAAATCTCAACAAAGGAAATGTCAGACTTTTTTAAATTTTGGAGGACTGGCATGAAGTTTCATATCACATGATTTAGTTTATCATAATATATGTGACAAAGAGGATGGAGGAGTTACATACTGGTTAGGTCTATAAATCAGGTACTGCTCTTAGGCCACAGCACAGACAGATTTTTAACTATCTTTCCCAGGGAGAGCTGGAGGACTGCACGGCCTGATTTCTTCAGGCTATGAGATCTTTCATTTTAAATGTGACTACTGTCTTTTAATGGTAGGTCCACATCATAACACCAAAAACTGTACAAAATTGAACTAACACTCAAATAAAGCAAAATTGCAGGAAAAATAATCAATGTAGAAAATTAGTAACATTTCTTTAAATCTAAAAACCATGAATTATGAAATTTGCTGGTAAATGGATGGAACTACAACAGTTATACTAAGTGTAGTAACACAGACTCAGAAAAACAAGTGATGTATGTTCCCGCTTATTTGTGGATCTTAGTACCAAATCCTTATATGTGAGTATATATTCTGATTAACCATGGGAGCCAGGAAAATGTGTAGAAACCATGGAGGCTAAGGGGGAAAAGGAGCCTGACAGAGAGGGATAGTAGAAGACAAGTGTTACCAAGGGTGAAATGGGGGAAATGGAGGTATTTAACTGGGAAGGGAGGAGGGAGGATTATATAAGGAACCATGGGGGTAAAGGGGATGAAGGAGTTCAAGAGAGGGGGATAAAAGGAGATAGGTAGTATCAAGAAGAAATGGGGGTACTTTAGAAAGGGAGAATTAAGTAGGAAGAAAATGAGGTGAGGGGCTGGAGAGATTGCTCAGTGGTTAAGAGCACTGGCTGCTCTTGCAGAGGACCCGGGTTCGAGTCCCAGCATCCATATGGTGGCCATAAACCGTCCTTAACTCCAATTCCAGGGGAAACCAAAGCCCTCTTCTGACCTCCGCGGCATTGCACGACACGGGTGCACTCACATACATGCAGGCAATACACTCATACACATAAGATAAAAATAATAAATAAAATTTTTTTAAAAAGAAAATGAAATGAGATAAATAATGCTTGGGTGGTGTGGAAAACCACAGGGAAATGCACTAGCTCAAAAGCCTACTGAAAAATACACATACAGTATATGTATATGAGTGCATGTGTATAGCTGAAGGTTTTATAACAAGAAACACAGTGCCAGATAGGAGAATTCTCCTTTTGAATTGACGATCAGGGTAGTCCAAACGACTCCTGGAATAACCCAAGCTATTGCAACAGCCCTGATTTCCTCCCCAGAACTTGAAGGTAAGACTTTTGTTCTAGTTTGCCTTCAACTGTTGTGGTAGAAACACTGACCAAAACCAACTTGGGGAGGATAGGGTTTAATTGGCTTACAAGCACAGTCTATCATCAAGGGAAGCCAAGGTGGGAACTCAGGACAGGAACCTGGAGCACAAACCATAGAGGATGGTTGCTTACTGACTCGATCATGGCCTGCGCTTCAGTTTCTGCCTAGAGTTTCTATCTGGGTCTCCCTCAGTGATGAACTGTGACCCAAGAGATGCAAGCCAAATAAACCCTTCCTTCCACAAATTGGCATTGGTCAGAGTGTTTTGTCACAGCAATAGAGAAGCTAAGACAGAAACTGGTACCAGAGAATGGACTACTGTTGTGACAGATCTGACCCAGTTATTTTGGGGAGGATTGTAGAAGTCTTTGGAGGTTTGGAGGTTTAGAGATTAGTGAGGTGTTCTGTAGGAACTTGGAAAATAATGTTGAAAAAGGTATAGAAAATGGAGGCCTGGTTTGTGATGTTTCAAGGGAAGCAATGTCTATCAGGCTGATTATGAAATATTTTGAGTTGAGAATCTGTGATTTCTTGTCAGTTAGGGCTGAAGAATCAGTTATGGTTAACAAGAGACCAGAACCACTGAAGTGAAACCTTTGCTTTACTGGGACAGTTGATACTGGTTAGCTGGGGCTGAAAAATCAACTGTGTGCAACAAGAGACAAGCATCACTGAGGTGAAATCTTCTGGGAAGTATTTCCTCAGAGTCAGCACACAGAAGCTGTGGTCCAGAGGGTGCCCAAGGTTCCATTTCAAGCTGGAAGCAGGACTTGGTTTTGTACAAGAGTCTCCTTCATGGTACTAGTTTTGAAGGCATGAAGGGGTTATGGAGAGCATCTGAAGCTTTGCATCATATGAGGCTAGAAGAGGCCCTTGGGGAAGATGCAGCTTCAGTTGCAATGGAGACCCCAGCATTTTGGAGATGCTAGGACCATGGAATGACCACCAAGGGCAGCTGCAGGTGTGAGGTGGAGCCAGCTTGAGCCTATGAGACATGCTGTGTGTGCTGTGGATGACAGAGCCAGAGAAGTGAAGGTGCCCAAGCCCTTTGGAGCTAGAATACCAGGAGTGAATCCCAGATGTCCAGTCTACTTAGCTGGACTTTGGTTTTGCTTAAGTGTGCCTGATTCTTCCCTTTTGAAATAAGACAATACTTAACATGTTTTGGATTTTACAAGAGCCCACACTTAAAACTTTTAAAAGAGACTGAACTTTTAAAGTGTCTGGATTTTTTTATTTATTGCTTTTATATTATGTGAACCAATGGAGTGCCTGCATGTGCGTCAGTGCACCTGTGTTGTGCAATGCCTGTAGAGGCCAGAAGAGAGCACCAGATTCCCCTGGAACTACTTACAGATGGTTGTTAGCCACCTTGTGGGTGCTGGGAATCAAACCTGGGTCCCTCTGGAAGAGCAGCCAGTGCTCTTAACTGCTGAGCCATTTCTCCATCCCTGTGTTTGGATTTTTTAAAGACTGTGGGACTTTTAACATTATACTGTTCTATGTTGTGATATTAATATTGACATCATATCTTGGGGACAAGAAATGGAAACATTTTAATTTAATAGCAGTGTGTTTGTGTGTGAAGTTGACACGGGGTCAATTGTGCTGGATAGTTTTAGTTGTCAACTTGACACATCTGGTTAGAGGAAACCTCAATTGAGGACTTGTCTCCATTGCATTGACCTGTGACCATGTCTTGGGGGGGGCATTTTCTTAATTGTTGAGTGATGTGGAAGGGCCCAGCCCAGTGTGGGCAGTACCACCCATGGGCAGGTGATCCTATATTGTATAAGAAACCAGGTTGAGCACTGGCCTGAGGAGTGGGTCAATAAGTAGCATTCTTCCACGGTGTGTGTTCCAGGTTCCTGCCTTGAGTTCCTAAATTGACTTCCTTCCCTAGATGATGGACTGTGCCAAATAAACCCTTTCTTCCCCAAATTGATTTTGGTCAGTGTTTTCATCACAGCAATATGAAAGCAAACTACAACAATCCTATTACTGAAGACAGGGCATACTTCAGACACAGGACTTGGAGCAATGAAACAGGAACTGACCTGGAAACCTCTCCCCTGAAGACTAGCTCCAATTTTATCATTCTATATATGATTCAGAGAGCAACGACTAGGTGTCATCTTGAGAAGTAATTCATTGTTAAAACTGAGATACCCTAGGTGTATGAAGGTAGTGAACATGTCAAGGCTGAATGGATTTAACCAGGTACAACCACAAGGGGAGACATAGTCTTGAGAAGCTGTTGTGGAGAGTGATAGGGCCAGAAGCAGATCTCATCAATTGAGACTACCATGAGGTTGAACCTGAGGTCAACAGTCAGATAGGAATGGTGACATAATGTAGACAAGACATTAAGACCTCTGAATTACATGCCTCAAGCACAAAGACTTGTCCTACACCTATTCAAATGTCAGTGCTATTTTTGTTTGCCATACCCTTAACACACTTGGGAGACAACCCACAACTAGAACATGAACCACCCCAGGTGGTCTGGGAATCTCCTGAGCCTATGAAAACCAGCTCACCCCACAAACTGCAGACCTATGGGTAGCCAGAAGAGGTTCTTGGCATGCGAAGAAGAGAAACTACTGAGGTACAGACATCTCTGAAGGACATCAGATGCTTGGTCAATACAGGATCAACACCAGCATAAATAATAGGAAAGAACGGGCTCCAGAAATTTAACTACTCTCCCTCCCACTGAGCATATAACCAGCAGTTTCCAGTTTTCAAAGACCCATAAAGAAGTTGCTCCAAAATTTCATCCTGATTGACTATCTTCATGCTGTCCCCATTCTAGCCTTTACCTTCTCCTGTTTTCCACACTTGAGACTTCTGGACTAGCCTCCTAACCCAGAATGCGCCTTCTGCAACTTGATCACACTGCACCAAGACTAGCTACATTCCCCTGATTCAGGGCACACATCTACTCTGCTTAACTTGTTATCCCCTCCCCATGATGTGCTCACCCCCACCTCAGCCATACCCCCCTTCCTGGTTGTCCTGCCTGAGACCTCCTGATTAGCCTGTGAAAACCCAGCCACTGGATCCCTATAGTCTTGAATTGGGCCTAGGCCCCTTCACCCCAACAGAGAGCTCTTCAGTAATCAGCTTGGAACAATCCTGCCCTTCCAATAAAAATCAAAAGTGAGAACATGAAGAACAGATCAACTAACTATTCATATCTGACCAGAAAGCAAACAAGCTACATCAACAATATAAACAGAACCAAACTTCAACTACACAAAGGCAGACTAGAATTTCATATCAGACATAAAACCAAAAAAAGAAATCTATATGCCCAAACCATAATTCAAAAACACAAATAACAGTATAAACCAAGAGACTGTGTACCCACCCAATCTCTCCAGGCCTATAGACGTGTGGTACAATGAGAAACACTCAGAGGAATTCTAGGATGTAACAAAATTTCATCCTTTTGTTTCAGGTCCCTTGTGATTACCATTCTTTTTTCATTTCATTATACTTTTAGCAGTATTTTTATTTCTATCATACTTTTAAAAGTTGTTTATCTCTTTAATGAATTTATATCATTTTGTTCACTCTTTTGTTATCTGAAGATCTTTCTCTTTTTTTCCATTTTTCCACCTCCTCTTTTTCTCCATCTACTGTACTTTTAGTAGCATTTGCACTTTATCTTTTTGTTCTGATTTTTAGCTCATTTTTGCTTTTAATTCTGATTCTTACCTTTATTTAATTTTGTTTACAAACTTTCTCATTATTGCAAAATCTTTCTGTTTTTTCTTTTCTAATCTCTTGAGTATTTCTCTTCTCCTGTACTCATTCTTCTCTGCTCCATTTCTTGTTTCTCCTTTCATTTACTTAGCACTGATTCTTCTCTTTTCCTCTGTCTCTACCTCCTTTTTTCATCTCATTCATTTACAATTTATACCCTAAACTTTTTTAACTTCATGGAAAATCATGCATTACTTTTTACATTTTTTATTTTATTATCACTGGTGGTATGCTCATGAAATTTAATGAATTTTAAGCATATTTCCGTGTCTTTTATGGTTTGATGTTGCTGCTAATGCAGCAGATTGTTTTCTACTCTCTCACAGGTATTTAGGATTGTGCCTTTTAAAACAGGCTGCTTAATGGAGCTGGAGCTGACCTGGAAGTCTCCTCCATGAAGACTAGCTCTCATAGTTTTAGAGGACATTATGCAAGCTGCTAAGGGATAAAAATCAATCACTGATCCAACTCCAGCTTTAAAGCCTAATAACCACAACAATGACTAGCACAGCAAACTATATTGGTGCTGTTGTCACGCATTTATCTTAGACGCATATTTATCTTAGGGGTAATCAACAGACATCTAATTGGACTTGAAGCCTACTCAATGGGAGGGAATTCATGTATGGTACTATAAACATAGCCAAATATACATGGGCAAAGAGGTCATAGACCCTAGAGGAAATCCTATGTCTGCCACATCCCAAGACAAACATAACTTCTTACAGTATGCTAAATATGGATCCATACAAGTCACCACTCATCGAAGAAGCTTCTTTTTGCAGCACATGGAGATGATTACAGAATTCCACAACTAGTCACACACAGAGACCAAGTGTCTGGGAGATGACCAGTCCTAAGGGACACCTCTACACCTAAGGCTGATGAAACATAGTGGAAGAGAGGGTAGAGAGAATACTAATGCATCTCTCAACTCTCACCAGTGAAGCATCCTCATGCAACAGAGGGCAATTCACACAGAAGGGCACAGCTGGTCAAAGTGTAGAGAATAAGATACTTCAGAGTGCATGTCTGTGGACATGACTCTTATAGTAAACCTCACCTACCAAAGGTTCAGAGACCATTGTGGAAATGGGGGCAGAAAGATTATAAGACCCAGGGGTGGTACCTGACCATAAGGAGACAGTCTTCCAGGCTTCTGGGAATTTGCTCATATGAACTTACAGCAGTAGTGAAAGCATGCACAAGACCCATGCAAATTCAATCCAGACAAAAACATAGAGCTGGGGAAATGGACAGGAGACCCCAACCTTACCTGAGTAATTATTGGCAGCTGATCCCTAGTTGATTTCCTTTAAGAGGGTGATGCTAGATAGGCTGAACAGGTTCCAGTGGATGAACACACACTAAGGGACATCTGAGTACACAAACTTGACTCACTAGAACTTAACATATATGACAGAATACATGAGATCCTGTGGGTTGACTATGAAAAGGCCTAAATGTGATTAAGATGTATTGTATAAAATGAACAAACATTCAATTAAAAATACACACTGAAAAAAAGAAAATACTAGGTTGCTTAGATGGCGATTAGCATAAACTCAGAGGTAGTCACGTGCAGAAAATAGTAGACTTCAGAGTGCTTAGACGTAAATGGGACACCTATATCAGACCTCATCTGAGGACTCAGGGATTATTACAGAAGAGGAGGCACAATGATTGTAAGAGCTGGAAGTGGTAGATCAATATAAGGAAACTGTGTTGTCTGGACATCACATGGTAGTTGCATGTATGAACCCACAGTACTTATGACAGTATGCACAAGACTTGTACAAGCATAAGCCAGGCAGGGGCCCTGCATTGATGGGGGAGGTGGATAGGAAGTTCCAGCTCTGGCTGAAAATCTATTGGCAACTGATAAATGCTGAGAGAGGAAGAGTCTGTTTACCTTACTGGTGTGATGCCTGGTATGTTGATCAGACTCTAGGGCATGGATTAGAATCGCTAAGCCTTTAGAAAACAGAAATTAAATAATTAAATGAATAAAATAAGGTAAACAATATCGGAGGACATGAAATCTGAGATGGGGGTTAGCGGAGAGGAGCTGAAGAGGGGGAGGTGGTGTGAATGTGATTAAACTGCTTATAAGAACATCAAATAAACCTAGAAGAGATACTAAAACATGCAAAATTGCAGCACAGAAATACAAGATACATAAAAAAGAAAAAGTCTGAATTCTAAAAGATTACAACTTCTCAAATACCAAATTTAAGGATGCTGAAGTGTGAAATGCTGGATAAAGATTTCAAAAGATTCCTGATGAAAGTTATCAGTGACCACAAAGAGTATACAAAGTAAGCAGATGAATTCAACTCAGGACTTAGAGAGAAAAGTCAGCAACATAGAAGAAAAAGTCAGAAAAATGGATGAGAATGTCAGCAAAGTAGATGAAAAAGTCAGAAATATGGAAGAAAAACTCAGCTGGATAATTAAGATTTTGAAAAGTCCTCATCAATCACAGGATCTCACAGAATGCTCACCTACTACCAAAGTCAGAAGTTAGAAACCACTGAGTCTCCAGCACCACAACTCTAGTTACTGAATGTAGCACACCAAGAAATACCAAACCACTACCAAGGTATGAGGCTACACCTCTGTATAGCACTGGCACCCCAACAGTTCATGCAGAACCCAGATGAATGCTATCCACTTACGAGATCAGAGACCACAACCCTGCTGACCCCTACTGCCCATCACTGTAAGAAGCCAAGGAGCATCCTAACCACTACTCAGGCCCAGAGGCCACACTTCCACAAACCTCTGACACCCAAACTCTCATTGAATGCAGAACCTAGACAAGTTTCTGCCCACTCACTGGGTCAGAGGCCACACCTACATGGCAGCTAACAACTGTCCATAACCAGTCCCAAGGGACTCGAAGCCCTCTTCGCGCTTCAGTGGGAATTTTACACATATGATGCACTTGCATGCAAGCAAAACACTCATACACATAAATAAAAATAAATCAAAAAAGAAAATGAAAACAAGGTCTTTCTTTTTACTCTCTACATGAAACATACCTCACCATCAAGGAAAGACAGTACCTTATGGTGAAAGATTGAGGAAATAATCAGATTTTTCTGTTATAATATCTGACAAAGTAGACTTCAAATAAAAATTAGTCATAAAGAAGATAATTTCATAGTGATCAAAGGAATAATTTCATCAAGAGAACATAACAATTCTAAATGCATATGAATCAAATATAGGTCCACTCAATTTCCTAAAACAAATACTGTAAAATATATAGTCACAGGTCAATCCAAACACAGTAATAGTGGGTGACTTCAATACCAAGTTCTCACCAATGGACAGATCATCTGAACAAAAAAATAAATGGAGCAACATTGAAGTTAAATGACATCACAAAATAAATGGACCTAATAGAAATCCACAGAACATTCCACCCAAATACTATAGACTACACATTATTTTCAGCAGCCCATGGAATATACCCTAAAATAGAACACATTTTGGGACAAACAACAAGACAGTTATATAGGAAAACTGAAATTACAGCTTGTATATTATCTGACCATGCTAGAATAAAGCTTGGAATCAACAGCAAGAGAAACTGTAGAAAACACACAAATGCATGGAAACTAAACACATCACTGAAGGATGAATTGGTAATTTAATAAATTAGGAAAAAAGTCTAAAACATCCCTAAAATTGAATGAAAATGAAAATACGACATGCCAAGATCTATGAGATATGAAAGCAATCTAAAAAGAGGGCAGTTTAGAGACACTCCCACAGTCCTTTCCTCTGTACTGCCAGTATCCCTTGACTCCTTCAGCTCCAACCTGAGATATACACTTCCAGAGCAATTTAACAGTCACCCTTTCCTTGCTGCCAGAATCTCTTAGATTTGACTTGACCCAAAGCACTCCCAGAACCCATCCCCACTACCAACCACTTCACCCACCATGCTGCCTAGGGATCAGGGGACATCCTGCGATTTTCAACTAAGGTAGAGACTTCCAGCCTGGCTTCCATTACACCCACCTCTACCTGAGGTCAGTATGACATTCTCTACTTGGCCTCCAGGAAATACTGGAAGCCAGTATTATTGTCATTGTGAACCCAGGCCCTGTCAACCAAGGATCACTTGTAGAACCAGGTGAGTCTTTCACAGCCTTCTGAAGAATGACAGTGAGAAGCATCTAACTTTACAGAAAGTTTGTTCCATCCCAAATATGTAGGGATGGTTCAAAATATGTAATATTCACAAATATAATCCACCATATAAATAGATTCAAGGACAGGAATCACAGAGTTAGCTCACTAGATATAGAAAAGGCCTTCAACAAAGTCCAACATTCTTTCATGATAAAAGCCATGGTGAAAGTAGGGATAGAGAGGACATATATCAACATAATAAAATAAATATACAACAAGCTAACAACCACCATCTTGTTAAATAGAGAAAAACTCAAAGCATCTCCACTAAAATTCAGGACTACAACAAGGATATCGACCCTCTTCATTTCTGTTCAATATAGCCTTTGAAGGTTAGCTAAAGTAATAACACAGTGAAGGAGGTGAAGGGGATTCCAGCAAGAAAGGAAGAAATCAAAGCATCCTTATTTGCAGATGATATAATTATGTAAATAAAATTCACTAAGGACTCCACCAGAAAACTACTAGAGCTAATAAGCACCTTCATCAAAGTAGCAGGATACAAGGTTAACACAAAAATCAGTAGCCTTCCTATATAGCAACAACAAACACACTGAGAAAGAAATCAGGGAAATAATTCCATACACAACAGCCACCCAAAATTCTTGGAATTGATTTAACCAAGGAAGTAAAGACTTTTATACAAAAATGTTAAGATGTTGAAGAAAAATTAACAAAGATACCAGAAGATGGAAAGACCTCCATGGACCAGTAGGATTAATATTTGAAAATTGCCATCTTATGAAAAACAAGCTACAGATTGAATGCAATCCCCATCAAAATATAATTATTCACATAAACTGAAAAAACAATTTCATGTGAAGCACACCACACACACACACACACACACACACACACACACACACAATCAAATAAACAAAAACAGGATAGCTCAAACTATCCTAAACAACACAAGAAGACTTGGAAGCATCACCATTCCTGATTTCTAAATGCATTACAGAGCTTGATCAGCGAAATAGAACTGAAAACCCAGAATTAAGTCCCTGCATTTACAGTCACCTGATTTTTGTCAAAGGGGACAAAAATACACACTGGAGAAAAGACAGCATCTCCAACAAATGGTGCTGGCAAACTGGACAGCTACATGTAGAAGAATGAAACTAGATTACCTATTTCTCACCATGCATGCACATTAACTCAGTTTTAATTTTTTATTAAATTTTTGCAGTTTTATATAATTAATTTTGATGATGTTTAGATCTTCTCTTCTATCTGCACCTCCTCCCACTGAGTCCCTGATCAGTTTATTGTATTTTCAAATATATGATACAGCCTATAGAGTCTGATTTGTGTGCCCAAATGTCCTTCAGTGTGCGCCCATCCACTGGGCCCACCAAGAGTCCCATCCCTGTAAGACACAGCCATTCCGCTTCCTCTCAACAGCCACCAATTGCCAAAAGTTCTTTACATTGAGTTGGGATTTCTTACCCACTTCCCCATGTCTAGGCTGGGACTGTTTCTGGTTTGAGCTTTCATAGGATGTGTGCCTACTGTCACCAATGCTCTAAGTTCATATAAGTAACTGCCTAGCTGTCTGGAAGACTCTGTTTCCTTGTGGTCATCCATCCCCTCTAGCTCTTACACTCTTTCTGTCTCCCCTTCCACAATGATCCCTGAGCCTTGGTAAACAGAGCTTTGAAATAGATACCCTATTCAAGGATAAGGCTCTATGGCCTCTTGTTCTCTGCACATTGACCAGTTGTGGTTTTCTGTGTTAATAACTATCTGCTGCATAAGGAGACATTCCTGGTAAGTGTTGAGAAACGTATTCATCCTATGAGTAGAGGATACACTGAAGATATGTACTTAGGGTTAAGCATCTCAGAAACACTTATTCCCTAGGTTTGACCAGTTGGCATGAGTGTTTTGCCTGCATAAGTATAAATGCACCACATGCAAGCAAACCCACAGAGACCAGAAGAAAGCATCAGATCCCTTTGAACTGGAGTTACAGACAGTTGTAAGCTGCCATGTAGGTTCTGGGAACAAAACCAGGTCTTCAGAAAGAGCAGCCAGTGCTCTTAACCACTTAAGCCATCTCTCCAGCCCAGGATAAAACTCAATTGAAAATGTCTCAGGGACTTCAACATAAGACCTAATGGCATTAAGATGAAAACTGACAAATGTGATCTCATGAAAATAATATCTATAATGTACAAAAAACCCAAAAATCTATACACCAAAAAACCAAATAACCCAATTAAAAATTGGGACAAGGAACTAAGCAGAGAGTTCTTCAGAGAGTTCTCAAAATGTGAACACAAATGGGGGAGAAATTCTTTTAAAAATATTAAACAACTTTAGCCATTAGGGAAATGCAAATTAAAACTACTCTGAGATTTTATCTTATCCTAACCACAATGTTCAAGAAACAAACAATGACAAATGCTGGAGAGGATATAGGGAAAGGATAATGATTATTCACTGCTGCTGGCAGTGAAAACTGGTTAAGACACTATGGACACCATTCTGAAGAGATACTCAAGAACTAAAAATAGATCTACCACATGATCTAGCTGTACTATTCTTGGGAATACACCCAAAGGGCTCTGTATCCTACTACAGATTCCTGCTCATCCGTATTCATTGCTGCTTCACTCAAAATAGCCATGAAGTAGAAGCAACCTAGACATTCACCTAATGATGAATGGATAACACATATATGGTACATCTGCACAATGGATTATTATTTATCTATAAAGCAAAATGAAATTATGAAATTCATAGGTAAAACAGACCTAGAAAGATGAACAGTGTATAGTTTCTCTCATATGTGAATATTAGCTTTGAATCTTTAAATCTGTGTTTCAATTGGAAAATCCATAGAGGTCAGGAAACTAGTTAGGGGCTTCAGGGGGATTCCTTGGGGGAGAGTAGAATAATAGAATGAAAAGGGTTAAATGGAGTAGGGAATGGGAGAGCAAGGTAAGGAAGGGAGTATGGGGAGGAAAATCTAACACTAAATGCCTTTTGAAAAAGTCATATAGAAACTTACTACTGTAGAAACCATATATATATATATATGTGTATATATATATATATATATATATATATATAGAGAGAGAGAGAGAGAGAGAGTTCAAATGGAAGAACAAACATGGAAAAATCATAGTGATATTGACCTCAAAGTTTCATCTCTACTACCTAGCTGTCATAGTGGTGGAGGATGCTAGGTAGGCTGCTAGAAAAGTAATCATCAATCTTACCCAGACGTGAACACCGTAAACTGCAATATCACCTGGCCTGGCAGAATGTGCCCACAAGTGCAATAGTGGCACAAATGTTATGGGATGAACCAACTACATTTTGATTAGATTTAAGGCCTGTTTCACAAGATGAATCCTATAAGTACCACTGTATTGGAGCCAAGATCCTGTATCCAGACAGGTCACAGAACATAAGACAGAATCTACTATTACTATCCTGTTAATAAACATAGTATTAAGTCAACTCCTAATAACATCATTATACCCACAGATTAATGCATTTCTCAATTGTCACCTGAGAAAATTCTTCTTCCAGCAGATGGCAATTTGCAGACACACTACTGGGTCCATATAAAGAATAAATGACTGTAGAGTACACACCCCTCTCCACAAAACTCATGGATTGTTGCAGAGGAGGGGACAGAAAGATGGTAAGGGCCAGAGGTGGTGGATAAAAACAAGGAAACTGTGTTTTCCAGACTCAACAGGCACTTGCAAAAATGAAACCACAATGTTTGTGACAGCATGCCAAGAACTATACAAGTCCAAGCAGCACAAAATGCCAGTGTGGAGGGTGGAAGTGGGCATGAATCTCCATTTCTACCTGAGGAATTACTGACAATTGATAGCTGTTGAACAATGGAAAGTGGGTTTTCATTAAGGGTGTGATGCTGTTTAGTTTAGTCATACTCCTGGGGATGTACCCACACCTAAGAGTATTTGGTGAACACAAATTAGCCCCCATAAGCCTTAGAAAATCAATAGAAGACATGAAGTTAGAGGGGGTAGGGAGGTGAGCATGAATAGGTGAGACAATGGAGGAGGGGTTCTGATTATTGTCAATATGCATTGTATGAAATTCTCGAAGAATTAATAAAATGTTATTTTAAAGAAAAAGATATGGTTTTCCAGTGTTTCATATTTTGTGCTAATCTTTCCAATATCGCCTGCATGCTTTTTCCTCTTTCTCATCTATATTGCAAAATTCATATCCCATTTCAACATCTACTATGGTACCAGAAACCTGTAAGACCTCCTTATCTATCAATCCATGCCCTAACACAGTGTTGCTTAGTGGAAATGGAATTTCAGTTTTTCAGAAATTATTTTTGACAACTTCTTTAGTAATCAATATAAAAAAAGTGCACACATTTCTTGGGATGCAAGACCACAAATAATAACATCAGTGATGAATGGACTAGTCTGTGTTTATTGAAGATCTGAAGTGCTGAACTGATGCACACTGATTTCCAGGATCTCTTTTCTTCTATTAATGATAATTAAATGTCCTGCAGTCTAAGTAAGATAGATCGATAGATCGATAGATCGATAGATAGATAGATAGATAGATAGATAGACAGATAGAATCTACCAATAATTCAATGTCCTGCAATCTAAGATTTTATATATATATATATAATCTTAGAATAATTTCTGAAGAACTGAAATATATATATATATATATTCCATGCAGAAGGCCTCTTTGCAAGTCAAGATTTTGTCACTCACAGTATGTGAAGTATATAGGTAAATTTTAAAATTATACATTCATTACTTTTGAACTTCTACCATAACTGTTCCACAAAAATTCATATTTATAGCCTTCTGAAAGGAGTTAAAATAAAATTTTATAACATTATGTGCTATATTGCAGAACACATAAAAACCTAAACATGACGCTTATATTCCTTTGCTTCCTGGGCTGCACAGCCCAGACACCAGGGCTACCACTGCATCTAGACCAACACAGTGCCTCCCTGCAGCCCCCAGGAACCCTCTGAGCCTGGTTCCGCCCTCACCTCCCTTTACTTCCCTGGGCTGCACAGCCTCCAGGCATCCTGGTGCCAGCACCTTCCCTGGGTAGGTCCAATGCACCCACCGGGCCATGATTCCCCCACCCTCTTTCACCTTCCCAGCTCCCCATCCACATCTCTCCTCCAAGCCTGGGTACAGGCCCATTTCTTGTCTTGGCATCCCAAACACCTGGGCTAACCTCTCAGCCCAGAGCCACCACTGCTTCCTGATCCTTTGCATCCAGACCAACCCAGCTCCTCCCTGCCACCCCCAGGAACCCTCTGGGCCTGGTCCCGCCCTCACCTCCCTTTACTTCCCTGGGTGGCACAGCCACAAGCTTCCTGAGACCAGCATCTATCCTGGGCCTTTTTCCCATGCCAGGCCAGCCCAGCCCCAACTCCTTGAGGGCAGCAGCATCTTTCCTGGAGGGACCCAGACCTTAGGAGAAAGCCTGAGAGCATCTGAGCCTCATCTCTCTTGGGCCTCTGTGAGAACTCCTGAAGACAAAAGCAATTAAGCCACTCCAATATAAAATCAAAAGAGAGAACCTGAAGCCTAGACCAACCCGCTTTTCATGCCCAACAAGTAAACCACAAAGGCACATAAAGTTTGCAAAAAAGAAGCAGATCTAAACTCAACAAAGGAAAACTTGAGTCTCACACAAGAACCAGAAACTACAAAGGAAATTCACGTGTCAAAGTCATAGCAAAAAAATAATAACATGAAAAACCAAAATAATATATCCCCCTAAGTACCAATAGTCCTCTAGAAGAATATAATGAGAATTCCCTAGAGATAACACAGGACATGGAATTCAAAAGAACAATTATAAACATGATAAAAGAATTCAGTGAACTTAAAGAATACACAAAGAAATCAAAGAACTGAAAGAAGATAAGGATAAACTTCTGAATGAATTCAGAAACAAGTTAGAAACACTGAAGAATACTCAGGCTGAAATGAAGAAGAAAGTGAAACACTCAATAAACCAATTAAAAATGACAAGAGAAAGCCTCACAAATAGGATGAATGAAATGGAAGACAGAATATCAAGACTGGAAGATAAAGTCGGTGAATTACACCACTCAAACAAAGATTGTGAAAAGTTTAAAAAAAACACAAGAATGGAATACGCAAGAATTGTGTGACACCACAAAAAAACCAAACTTAAGAATCATAGGCATACAGGAAGGAGAAGGATCTTAAGATAATGGTATGGAACAGATCTTCAACAGGAATGTAGAAGAAAATTTCCCAAAATTAAAAAAAAAATCATGCCCATGCAAATACAAGAAACACATAGAACACCAAATAGACAGAACAAGAAAAGAAACTCTCCATGGCACATCATAGTAAAGACACTAAAAGTTCAGAACAATGAGATAATACTGAAAGCTGCAAAAGAAAAACAACAAGTCACATATAAAGGAAAACCCATAAGGATTACAGCTGATTTTTCAGTGCAAACTATGAAAGCCAGAAGAGCCTGGACCAAAGTATTCCCCACTCTAAATGACCACAGATGCCAAACCAGATTACTTTACACAGCCAAAATGTCTATCATAGTTGAAGGGGAAAGAAAAATATTCCACAACATAAATAGGCTGAAAGAATTCATGTCCACAAAACCAGCCCTCCAGAGAGCTATTGAAGCAATACAAAGGGCTGAGGAAAGGAGTGACTATACATAAGGGGTGATGGAAAGAAATTCAATGAAGGTATAACTGTGGAAACGCACAGCTATATCAAGAATGTGAACAGAAATAAAAATGACAAGATTCAATATACATCTTTTATTAATAAATTTAAATATCAATGGACTGAACTCCCCAGTCAAAGACACAGACTATGTGAATGGATTAAGAAACGAAACCCATCTTTTTGTTGTCTGCCAGAAACTCATCTCACTTTCAAGGACAGACACTATCTTAAAGTGAAAGGGCAAGAAACTCATCTCACTTTCAAGGACAGGCACTACCTTAAGGTAAAAAGACAGAAAAAAATATGCCAAGTGAATGGTACCAAGAAAAAAGCAGGCGTTGTGATTCTAATATCTGATAAAATAGACTTTAAAACTAATGAAAAGTGACAAAGATGGCCACTTCATTCTCACCAAAGGAACAATAAACCAAGAAGATATTACAATCATGAACATATTCACCAAACTCTGCTGCACCCAACTTCATAAAAACAGTACTATAGGATTTTAAGACCCAGATTAATCCCAACTCATTAATAGTAGGGGACTTCAATACCCCATTGTCACCATTGTATAGGTTAATGGGACAGAGAGTTGAGAGAGAAACATCGGAATTAAACAATACCATATATTAAATGGACCTAACAAACATCTACCAAATATTTCACCCAAGCACCAAAGGATATACTTTCTATTCAGTGCCCCATGGAACCTTCTCCAAAATCGACCATGTACTGGGGCACAAAACAAACCTTAACAAATACAAAAAGATTGAAATAATTCCAAACATTCTAAAAGACCACAGTGCAATAAAGCTTAAAATCAACACCAGAAGAAACCCCAGTAACCACATGAACACATGGAGATTAAACAACACACTCTTGAATGATAAATGGGTCAAAGGAGAAATTAAGAAAGAAAGAAAAGTATTCCTGGTGCTAAATGAAAAGGATAATACAACACAACAAAAGCTCTGGGAAACATTGAAAGCAGTTCTTAGAAGGAAGTTTCTTGCTCTAAGTACGTACATTAAAAAATTGGAAAGAACACAAATAAATGACTTAACACTGCAACTCAACACACTTGAAAAGCAACAACAAATGAAATCCAAACCCAGCAGACAAGAACAAATAACAAAAATCAGAGCAGAAATTAATGAAATAGAAACAACAAAAACAATACAAAGAATCAAGGAATCCAAGAGCTGGTTCTTTGAGAAGATAAACAAGATTGATAGACTGCTAGTCTACTTAAGCAAAAGAAGGAAAGAGTACCTCCAAATCAACAAAATCAGAGATGAAAGGGGAACCATCATAACAGACACCAAAGAGATCCAGAACATTATAAGGGAATATTTCACAAACATATATGCTACTAAATTTGAAAACCTGTGAAATGGACAGGTACCTAAAAGCATGGGAACCACCAAAATTAAACCAATAAGAGATTAACAGCTTAAACAGACCCATAACACATAAGGAAATTGATACAGTAATCCAAACCTCCCAACTAAAAGAAGCCCAGGACAGATGGATTTACAGCAGAATTCTATCAAACATTTAAAGAGGATCTTCATTTAATATTACTTAAGTTATTCAAAAAGATAGAAATGGAGGGAGAACTTCCAAGTTCCTTCTATGAGGTCGGCATCACTCTAATATGAAAGCCAGGTAAAGATACAACCAAAAAAGAAAACTACAGACCCATATCCTTAATGAACACAGATGCAAAAATTCTCAACAACATACCTGCAAACTGCATACAGACAAACATCCAAAAGATCATCCACCATGATCAAGTTGGCTTTATTCCAGAGATGCAGGGATGGTTCAATATACATAAGTCAATAAACATCATAAATCATATAAATGGGTTCAAAGAAAAGAAGCACATGGTCATCTCAATAGATACAGAGAAGGCCTTTGACAAAATTCAACATGCATTTATGTTCAAAGTCCTAAAGGGAACTGTACTGGAAAGAACATACCTCAACATAATTAAAGCCACATACAACAAACCCACAGCCAAAATCATTCTAAATGGAGAAAAACTGGAAGCATTTCCATTGAAATCAGAAACCAGACAAGGCTGCCCACTAGCTCCACTCATCTTTAACATAGTGCTTAAAACTCTTTCAGGACCAATAAGACAAGAGAAGGAAATTAAAGGAGTAATAATTGGAAAAGAAGATATCAAATTATCAATTTTTGCAGATGATATGATATTATATCTGAGATGCCAAAAATTCCACCAGAAAACTCCTAGAAATTAGTAACATGTTCAGGAAAGAAACAGGTTACAAAATTAGTCTACAAAAGTCTGTATCCTTTCTATAAACCAATAACAAGCAATCAGAGAAAAAATATATAGAAACACTCCCTTTCACAATAGCTGCAAAAAAATAAAATATCTTGGAATAAATATGACCAAAGACATCAAAGAACTCTAAAATGAAAATTTTAAATCCTTAGAGAAATAGATGGAGGAAGAAGACATCAGAAGATGGAAGGACCTCCCATGCTCATGGATTGGAAGAAATAATTTTGTGAAAATGACCATCCTACCGAAAGCCATTTATAGTCAATGAAATGCCAATCAACATCCCCATGACATTTTCCACAGAATTGGAAAAAATCATGCTAAGATTCATGTGGAAGCCCAAAAGACCTCGGATAGCCAAAGCAGCCATGAGCACTAAGAGCAATGTTGGGGGGATAACTATACCAGATATTAAACTGTATTACAGAGCTATAGTCAAAAAAGCAACATGGTACTGGCACAAAATTGACCCATAGATCAATAGAACAAAATTGAAGACTCAAATATGAGTACATTCATTTTCAGCCAACTGATATTTGAAAAAGGAACCAAGAACATTCACTGGAGGAAAGACAGCATGTTCACCAAATGGTGCTTGCAAAACTGGATCTCCACTTGTAGAAGAATGAAACTAAACCCCTATGTTTCACCTTGCACAAAAGCCAACTCCAAATGGATCAAAGACCTCAATGAGAAGCCTGAAGCTCTGAAACTGTTAAAAGAAAGCATTGACAATGACCTACAAGACATAGGTGTAATAAAGAATTTTCTAAACCTGACATCAACTGCCCAGGAAACAAAGTCAAGAATCAACAAATGAGACTTCATTAAACTAAAAAGCTTCTATACATCAAAAGAAGCAACCAAGGAAGTGAAGTGAAAACCCACAGAATGGGAGAAAATCTTCACCTGCGACACATTTTACAGAGCTTTAACATCCAGAATATATAACATACTCAAAAAATAAATTATCAAGAAAGGAATTAACACAATTAAAAGATGGGATGAGGAACTGAACAGAGTTCTCAAAAGAAGAAATAAAGATGGCTAAGAAGGATATTAAAAGATGTTTAACATCACTAGTAATTAGGGAAATGTAAATTAAATACACTTTAAGATTTCATCTTACCCCAGTCAGACTGGCTAAGATCAAGAGAATAAATGATACCAAATGTTGGAGAGGATGTGGGGAAAGGGGACTGCTCATCCACTGCTGGTGGGACTGCAAGCTTGTTCAACCCCGATGGAAAGCAGTATGGAGAACTCTTAAAAAACTACAAACGAACCTACCATTTGACCCAGTTATACCACTCCTTGGCATATACCCAAAGAACTCATCCTATTGAAGAGACACTTGTACATCCATGTTTGTTGCTGCTCTTTTCACAATAGCTAAGAGATAGAAGTAACCTAAGTGTCCCTCAACTGATGAATGGATAATGAAAATGTGGTTCATTTATATGATGGAGTTTTACTCAGCAGTTAAAAAAAAAGATAAAATCATGAAATTCGCAGGCAAATGGATGGAACTAGAAACTGTTATACTTAGTGAAGTAACACAGACTCAAAATAATAAAAAACGATGAATGTTTTCACTCATATGTAGATCCTAGCACCAAATCCTTTTGAGTATGTATCCAGACATAACTACGGGAACTAGGATAATGAAGAGGAACCAGGGAGGTAAAGGAAAAGAAAGAATCTGAAAGAGAAGAACCATAGAAAACAGGTGTTAACAAGGGAGATACAGATAATAACAGGGTCATTTTAAGGGGAGGGGAGAGGGAAGGTTATACAAGGAACCTAGGGGATAAAGGAAAAGAAGGAGCTCAAGAGAGGTGGGACCATAAGACAACGGTACTATTAAGGGAGAACTGGGAAAAACAGTGGCACCTTAATTGAAGAAACCATTGTGGAAGGATTAGACAGTGAGAGATAAATAATATCTAGCTAGTTTTAGAAAACCAGAGGTAACCATATTAGGCCAACAACCTACTGACAAATTATTCATAAAACTAGATCAAAGATTGTAATATATGTCTAGGCAAGGTTTATCTGAGAGCATTTGGTCTTTGCTCTAGCTCTATCTACATGGCATATGGTAACTAAAAGTACCAGACTGGTGGAACTAACGGTCTTGGATGTTTAACAGCCATAGTTTGAGGCCTATACTAATTTGATCAGAGGAACATAAAGGACAGTTTTTGCTCCTTTTCCTTCTAGGTCGACTAAGTTCCAGGGGACGATGAGCATCTCTCAAAATGTCCTGTAACTGTGGTGAGTCACCTGTATTCTTGATCAAGGAGGCCATGGAGACCCCACCCAGATGGACCTGAACCAGTGTCCAGTCTACAAAGAGGAGGGTCAACACAGAGGAAATATTTCCTCCATGCTTCCAAGCGAAGCCAGCCATGGTCAAGTAGGACCTTTAACTTTTCTTCACATAGGCGGAACTGGCAAAATAAAGAAGCCAGGGGCTCCTCCCAAGCCCATGTGACCCCTGAGGAACAGATCCTCAAATGACTTTAAAAGTAAAAATAAATTGGTTTATTTGGGTAAACTGTATGGTCTTAAGCACCGAAAAGGAAAAGATAACCAAAGAGTAAAGGGATCAATATAATTATTTAAGAGTCCATGCGTATAGCTAAAAGCCACATAACAAGAAACAATGCCAGACAGGTGATACCCTCTTTTGAGTGTTTGGCCAGGGTGGCCCAAGAGACTCCCACACAGTAACCCAGCATAGAACTGGGGAAATGAACAGATGATCCCAATCTTATCTGAGGGAATGCTGGCAACTGACTGCTGCTACATGTGGAAGCACTGATCTTCCTAAAGCAAGGGACTCTAGGTAGGCTGACTAGACTCAGTGGGTGGGCAAGCACTGGGGAACAACTGGGGGCACTGACAACACAGTTGACAGTAACAGGAATGACAGAATATATGGGCTCCAGTGTGTGGGAGGGGGGAGGCTATGGGAGGGTGCCTTTTGGGAAGTGGGTATATAGATAAATAAGATTTTGTGTGATGTTCTGTATGATATACACACAAAAATCAACAAATTTTTAAAAAGACTTACATTTGAGGAGGAAGCATAAAAATTTTCTTCATGTTAAATAGTAGAGGTGATAAACACTACCAGTGAAATCTACCTGATGACTTTATATCCATATTCAGGTACTAAGGATCTGAGTGTAACCAACTGTGATGAGTAATAATCAGATACATAGAGATTAAAACACATGTGCAAACACCTACATGGTAGTAGCATTAAAAATGTAGGAAACAGCGTATTTTAAAATGAAATAGAGATCTTCTTTAAAGGGTAAAATCTCATTCAATTTTATGTTGTACAGGGTTTATACAGAATTCAATATTGTATAACTGTATTAATTTAACTGTGAACCTAAAAATTTACCATCACTTTTGAAAGAGATGTATCCTTGCTCTAGAATGTGTTACTGAATACGTTAAAGCTGTAATGAAATGCTTCTTCTAATCATGTGGTTATTAAATTGATGAGTGGATAATGAAAATGTGGTTCATATATACGATGGAGTTTTACTCAGCAGTAAAGAAAGATGAAATCATGAAATTTGCAGGTAAATGGTTGGAACTAGAAACTCTTATACTAAGTGAAGTAAAACAGAATCTCAGAAGGACATATGTTCTCCCTCATATGTGGATCCTAGGATCAGACTCTGATAAATAAGTATGCAAACAGACATAACTGCAGGAACCAGGACAAGGGTAAGGAAATAGTGAGGTAAAGGAAAAGAGAAAAGAAATA
>NW_008350357.1:678069-678330 GCF_000622305.1 Nannospalax galili
ACCAGAAGGGCAGACAGGGGGAATGGATGAGGGTGCTGACAACACAGTGGACAGTGACAGGGATGGCAGAGTATGGAGCCTGTAGTGGGAGAGGAAAGCTGTCTATCTGACGAGTTTGTATTCATGCTCAGATGCCAAGGAGCTCAGAAGGTGCACGACTGTGACCAGTGATAGACATGTATATAGAGATTAGAAATGCATGTGAAAACGTCTCAATGTCAATTGCTTTGGAATGAATTCTTCTGTATGAAAAAAAAAATA
>NW_008350357.1:678544-704206 GCF_000622305.1 Nannospalax galili
TTTTTTAATTAAAAAAATAATTCCTCAAAGGAAAAAAAAAAACTTAACATGCCTGTCAGTTGAGACTTCCTTCTCTCATTCATTCCCCCTAGAGCCTAGGCAACTCCTAC
Source organism: Nannospalax galili (assembly GCF_000622305.1). Classification (NCBI taxonomy): domain Eukaryota; kingdom Metazoa; phylum Chordata; class Mammalia; order Rodentia; family Spalacidae; genus Nannospalax; species Nannospalax galili. The sequence continues at coordinate 678,655 of NW_008350357.1, forward strand.
TCTTTCCACCCAAGGTCTCTGGACTAACCTCACAGTCCAGAGCTGTCCACTGATCCTGTTCACCTGCACCAGACCAGTTCAATTCTCAAACTTGGGCTGTTAGACCATCCACAAAATGTTCCAACCTACAACCTTGCTCTTGGCCTCCTGATATACCTACTACCTAGTAAGTCAGTTTCCCCCACTGCCTCTTGATTCCCCTGCAGCATAAGCAGCTTCCACTATTTCCCCGCACTTGGTCCCCCTTCAAGCATTGGGCACAGGCCTGCTCCTGCTCTTTCCACCTGAGACCTCTGGGCTGCTCTATTAATCAAAACCTGACCACTGTGTCCTGTTCAACTGCACCTAGATAAACTCAATTCCCTAGTGTCGTTTGTTAGACCCTCCACAGGCTGTCCTCACTCCCCCATCTTGCCCTTGACTCTCCTCTTGATCTCCCTGCCACAGACCTGCCTACTACCAAGACCAGCCTACTACACTTAGATGACCTGAAGCACACACCAACTAACTTTCCATACCTGAGCAAAAAGCAAAGAAATTACATCAATAATATAAACAGAACCAAAATTCAACTAAACAAAGGCAAAATAGAATTTCCTATCAGAAGCATAACAAATAAAAAGACATCCATATACCCATATACCAAGAGGGTAATGAAAAAACACAATAATATGAAAAGACAAGATAATATGTCCCCAATGTAACCAGCCCTACAGAAGTGCACATAAATGATAGTCAACCTGAGGAACCCCAAGATGCAGAACTTTTTTAAAAAATCATAAAGATGATCAAATAACTTAAAGAACACACAAACAACTCAAAGAACTCAAAGAGGATAGGCATAAACTTGTGGCAGAAACTCAAGAAAATACAAATATCCAGCTGAATGAAAACAGAAATAATTCAGGACTTGAAAAATAAATTCATAAGAGATAGAAATATTAAAGAAAATCCAAGCTGAAATGAAGATGGAATCGAAAAACTGAATAATTCAATTTGAGACAACAGAAGAAAGGCTCACAAGCAGAATAAGTGAAATGGAAAACATAATATCAAGATTGGATGGCAAAGATGACAAACTAGACTCCCCAAGCAAACTTTATAAAAAAAATTTAAACACAGGAATGGAATATGCAGGAAATGTGAGACACCATGAAAAGACCAAATCTACACATCATAGGCATACAAGAAGGAGAAGAATCTCAGATCAATGGCATTGACCAGATCCTCAACAGGATTGTAGAAGAAAACATTCCCAAATAAAGGAAAGACATGCCTATACATACAACACCAATTAAAAAGGACCAGAGCAGAAGCACCACACAGCATATCACTAAATGTCCAGAAAAAAGAGAAAGTACTGAAAGCTGATAGAGAAAAACAACAAGTTACATATAAAGTAAAACCCATCGGAATTACAGCTGACTTTTCAATGCAAACTATGAAATCCAAAAGAGCCTGGACAAAGCATTCCCAGTTCTAAACGACCATAGATGAAACCCAGAATACTTTACCTAGCAAAAGTATCTATCATGGTTGGAGGGGAACAGAAAATTTTCCATGACACATACAGGGAGAAAGAATTCATGTCCACCAAACCACCCCTATAGAGAATACTCAAAGCAATACAAAGGACTGAATATAGAAATGACTATACCCAAGAGGTTACAGAAAGAAAAAAAAGAAGGTATAGTTACAGAAACACAAAATAGGACCAAGCACACAAACAAATAAAAATGACAGTAACTGTAGGAGGAAGTGTGGCCTGAACAGCCAGTGCATGCCTGCTGCAAACGCACCAAAACGTCCAACTGAGGCAAACCTGTGTTCTGCCAAAAGACATAGAGACAGCTGATGCAAAAATGGCCTGATACAGACAGGCAATGAGGAACAGACATGACCTATCAATGGACCAATGGGACACTGGGAGAGGGATACAAGGGAGCCCCATATCCACAATAAACAAGTCTGCAGCTGCTCGCACTGCCTGCTTCTCACCTGACTACCAGAGTCTGTGTCGTGACTCCATGCCAACTCTACCCCCGCCCAGAGGGCCTCAGGACACCCACAACATATGGCACCCAACATGGGTTCCCCATGCTGGCGTGAACATTGACCTTCTTGGGTTCTGGCCATCATTGTGGCAGCCACTTTTCTTTTCTAACTGTGTTCTTTGCACTTTTCTGCGGGCCGTGCATCGACCGCTCCAGAGATCAGCCTTAGTTTCGCTTTCCCCACCCGCAACCCACCTGGGCGCCTCTCCCCCACTTTCTTCAATGTTGCGAGATGCCCCCTGCCTGGAGTTTCAGTAAGTCAGCCCCTACGTGTTACATGTGCCATTGGTTCTCCCATGGGTGAGCGTGAAAACCCCCTCCTTCCCTTTTCCCTCATCCTGTCTGTTGATTAGGGAGGTACACATTTTGCTTTCGGTTCAGCCTCCATATAAAGGCTGATCTCCCCCAGGAGGCAGAACCCAGGAATGGCCCCTGACTGCTGCTCCCCATTCAGAGACACCATGTGGGCATACAGCTGTGGCCTAACAAACCACAGAAGTTCCCCACTAAGCTCAAGACATCTGGGTCCGACACATTCTCTTTGTCTTAGAATTAACATGGGTAATCTGCCCCCCAGCTGTAGGGAATACCAAATCAGTACATTAAAATCCCTCCTTGTCACCCGATGTCTTAAAGTTAAAACCAATGACCTAGTTGCTTTCTGGAATGAGGCTACCATCCTTGCACCATGGGTCACCCCTGAAAACATGTGGGACCCTGACCTCTGGATGCCCATTCGTTTCTTTGCTAGGAAGCAACAGGTCTCCTCAGGTGTCATCCTGCCTGCCTCATTTGTCCCCATTCTCCTGGCCATCATAGCTAGCCTAATTCCTTTGGTCCTACTCATCCTCGTCAAGTGTCTCTTTCAGCATGCTGGATGGCAAAAACATGTCAACAGAGCCACACTCCAGGTCCTCTTGGCACTTCAACACACAGGCCAAGATCCTCCCCACGAGGTCCTACAAGACTGGCTCATGGAAATCTGTGAAGCCTCTGTATAATTGCCTTCCCCAATCACCCTGGTGGGCTCATACCCAGGGAGGTTGCCCTTTGAGGGCCAATAGTCAATGACGGGTAAGAGCTTGTTAACCAAGTCAACCTAAGACCGGCACGGTCCATAATACTGGGGGACCCCTGAGGTGGGGCCAACAATGTCAAGGCTAATAATCTTGGCTCCCACAAGAGCTTCACAAAAAGAAAAAGGGTGGATATGTAGGAGGAAGTGCGGCCTGAACAACCAGCGCATGTGTGCTGCAAACACACCAAAAACATCCAGCTGAGGCAAATCTGTGTTCTGCCAAAAGACATAGAGACAGCTGACACAAAAATGGCCTGATACAGAGAGCCAATAAGGAACAGACATGACCTATCAATGGACCAATGGGACACTTGGAGGGAGGATATAAGAGAGCCCCATATCCATAATAAACAAGTCTGTAGCTGCTCACACTGCCTGCTTCTCACCTGACTCCTGGAGTCTGTGTCGTGACTCTACGCCAACTCTACCCACCCCCGGATGGCCCCAGGACACCCACAGCAAGTAACAAACACATCTTTCAATAATAACTCTGAGTAGCAATGGCCTCAAGTTCCCAATCAAAAGACACAGGTTAGCAGAATGGATTAAGAAGAAAAATCCATCTTTTTGTTGTCCTCAAAAAATTCAACTCATCTTCAAGGTTATGCATGAACTTAGGGTTGAGAGGATGGAAAAAACATTCCAAGTAAATTGCACTAAGAAGCAAGCAGATGTTGCAATTCTAATATCTGACAAATAGAATTCAAATTAAAACTAATAAGACATGCAGAGGGTCACTTCATTCTAATCAAAGGAAAAGTTGAGGAAGATATTACAGTCATGAACATATATGCATCAACCTCTGGTGCACCCAATTTCATAAAAATAACACTACAGAACTATTAAATACAGATTAACCCCAACTCACAATAGTAGGTGACTTCAATACCCCACTATCTCCACTAGACAGTTCAACAGGACAAAGAATAAACAGAAAGACATCTGAATTAAATGATATCTTACATGAAATGGACCTAACAGATCTCTACAGAATATTCCACCTAACACCAAAGACTACACTTTATATTCAGCATCCCATTTTCTCCAAAATTGACCACATACTGTGGCACAAAACAAACTCACAAATACAAGACAATTTAAACAATTCCATGCATTCTATAAGACCACAATGCAATAAAGCTTGTAATCAACAGGAAAAAATTCTAGTAACTACATGAACTCAAGGACATTAAGAACTACACACCTGAATGATGAATGGGTTAAAGAAGATATTAAGAAAGAAAAAAAGTATTTCTGGAGCTCAATGAAAATGATAATGCAACACAACAAAAACTCTGGGACAATTTAAAAGCAGTCTTAAGAGGGAAGTTTATAACTCTCTCTAATTGCCCACATTAATAAATCAGAAAGACCACATGTAAATGACTTAACAGTATGGTTCAAGATTCTGGAAAGTCAAGAACAAATGAAATCCAAACCAAGCAGACAAGAAGAAATAACAAAATTCAGATCAAAATTTAATGAAATGGAAACAAAGAAAACAATACAAATAATTAATCTAAAAATTGGCTCTTTGTAAAGTTAAACAAGGTAAGCCAACCCTTAACCCAGTTAGCAAGATGAAAGAAAGCAAACTCAAATTGACAAAATCAGGGACAAAAGAGGAAAGATCACAACAGACACCAAAAAAAATCCAGAACATAATAAAGGAATACTTTTAAAAAAACTATACTCCATTAAATTTGAAACTCTAAAAGAAATGGATGAATTTCTAAAGTCACAGAAACCATGAAAGTCAAACCAAGAAGAGATCAACAGTGTAAAGAGACCCAAAATAAATAATTGAAATAGCAATATAAAACCTCCCAACTGAAAAAAAGCCCAAGCCCAGATGGATCCATCGGAGAATTCTACTAGATATTCAAAAAATATCTACAGCCAATACCTCTTAAATTACTAAAAAAGATGGAATGAGGAGAACTCCCAAACTCCTTCTATGAAACCAATATCACTGTAATGCCAAAACCAGGTAAAGACACAACCAAAAAAAGAAAATTATAGGCCCATATCATTAATGAGCATAGAAACAAAGATTCTCAACAAAAATACTCTCAAATTACATACAGAAATACATCAAAAAGATAATCTACCATGATCAAGTCTGCTTTGTGACATAAATGGATAGTTCAATATATGTGTCAGTAAATGTAATAAATCATATAAATGGGCTTAAAGACATAAATCACACGGTCATCTCAACAAATGCAGAAAATGCTTTTGACAAAATCCAACATGCATTCATGTTAAAAATCCTAGAGGGAACTGGACTGGAAGGAATATCTCTCAATCTAATTAAAGTTGTATGCAACAAACCAACAGCCATCATCATTCTAAATTCAGAAACATTCCCATTAAAATCGTTAAAACTAGACACATTCCCATTAAAATCAGTAACCAGAAAAGAATGTCCACTATCTCCACTCCTTTTCAATAAAGTGCTTCAAATTCTTCCTAGAGCAATGAGACAAGAGAAAGGAAATTTAATGAGTACTAATTGGAAAAGAAGAGATCAAACTATTCCTATTTGCAGATGATGCATTACATAAAAGATCCCAAAAATTTCACAAGAAAAATGGTAGAAATGATCAATACTTTCAGCAAAGTGGCAGGTTAAAAAATCAACTTACAAAAATCAGTAGACTTTCTATATACCTATAACAAGCAATCAGAGAAAGCATTAATGGAAACCCTCCCATTCACAATAGCCTCAAAAAATGTCTAGGAATAAACTTAACAAAAGACATTAAAAATCTCTACAATGAAAATTTTAATCCTTAAAGAAAGAGAGAGGGAGACACCAGGAGATAGAAGGACCTGCTGTGCTCATAGACTGGTAGAATTAATATTGGGGAAATTAATCTACAAAAAGCAATCTATACATTTTATAGATCCACTACAATTTTAATCAACAGTACCATGACTATCTTCACAGAGCTGGGAAAAAAAATCCAACAATTCATATGGAATCGCAAAAGACCTAGAAAGCATTTTTTGGCAAAAGACCAATGCAGGAGGGATCACCATACTTGATCTCAAACTATATTACAGAGCTATAGTCATAAAAAAAGAATGGTACTGGCACAAAAACAGACACAGATCATGGAACAGAATAAAAGACCCAAGCATGAGTACATGCAATTTCAGTCACTTGATATTTAACAAAGGTACCAAGAACACACACTGAAGAAAAGACAGCATCTTCACAAACGGTGTTGGCAAAATTAGATCTCCACCTGCAGAAGAATGAAATTATACCCTTATCTTTCACCCTACACAAAATTCGACTCCAACTAGATCAAAGACCTCAGTATGATATCTAAAACTCTTAAACTGCTAGAAGAAAACATAAGAGTACCCTACAGAAATAGGTGTAAGAAAGGGCTTTCTCAATCAGGCATCAGTTGCACAGGCATTAGGCAACACAGACAGGCAATTGTCAACAATTGACAAGTGGGACCTCATTATATTAAAAGGTTTCTGTACGGCAAAAGAAACAATCAAGGAAGTGAAGAGGAAACCCACTGAGTGGGTGAAAATCTTTATCTTCTACACATCTGACAGAGGATTAATATCCAGAATATACGAAGAACTCAGAAAACAAAAATGGCCCAATAAAAGTTGGGCTAAGGACCTGAAAAGAAAGTTCTCAAACAAACAAATAAAATGACTAAGAAACATTTTAAAGGGCTTAATATCCTTAGTAATTAAAGAAATGCACATTTAAATCACTTTAAGATTTCATTTTACCCCAGCCAGACTGGCTAAGATCAAGAGAACAAAAAATACCAAATGCTGGTGAGAATGTGGAGAAAGAGGAACACTCATTCACTGCTGGTGGGAAGGCAAACTCATATGCAATCACTATGAAACACAGTGTGGATAACTCTTTAAAGAAAACCACACACACAAAAAAAATCTAACCTATGGCCCATTTATACCACTACTTTGCATATACCAAAGGACTCATCGTACTGCAGAGACACCTGTATATACATGTTTGTTGCTATTCTTGTCACAATAGCTTAGAAATGTAAACAACCTAAATAGCCCTCAACTGACAGAAGGATACTGAAACTATGGTATATTTAAACAATGGAGTTCTACTTAGCGGTAAGGAACCAAAATTAGGAAAATTTCAGGTAAATGGATGGAACAGAAAAGTGATACTAAGTGAAATAACACAGAATGAATAAAGCAAGTAAACTATGTTCTCCCTCATTTGGGGATCTTAGCACCAATACCTTATATGTGAGTATATATCCTGATGCAACAGCAGGAGCCAGAAAAATGGAAAGGAAGCACAGAGGTAAAGGGACAGAAAGAGCTGGAGAGAGAAGGATAGTAAGGAATAGATGTTACCAAATAAGAAATGTGAGAAATGGGGGTATTCAACTCGGAAGGCAGGGGGAAGGACATACACAGAACCATGGTGGTAAAGGGAAAGAAGGAACACAAGAGAGGGAACATAATAGGTGACAGCTATTATCAAGGGAAAAATGGGGTAAATGGTGTTTAAAGTGGGGAAGAAGAAGGGGATTAGACAGGGAGGGAGAGAAAGGATAGATAAAGCTTAGGTGGCATAAAAAGCCAGAGGAAAATATATCAACTCAACAGTCCCCTGAAAAATACATATACAGTATCTGAATATTAGTGCATGTGTATACGTAAAAGCTATATAACAAGGAACACAGAGCCAGATAGGAGAAACTGCCATTTGAGTTGTTGATCAGGGTAGTCCAGGAGACTTCCAAAATAATACAGAGTATTACCACAGTCCTTGATTACCTCTCGGAACTTGAAAGTAAGACTCTATTGCTGAAGACAGGACATACTAAGGACATGAGACTTGGAGCAATGGAACTGGAACTGATCTGGAAGCCTTCTCCATGAAGGCTAGCTCTCACAGTTCTAGGGGATACTATGCAAGCTGCTAAGGGAGAAAATCAATCAATGGTCCAACACAGTTGTTGGATAGGCATGCCCTCTGAAAGGGCTAGCAACAATTGAATGTCTGAACCCTAAGAGACTCCATAGAAAGGGACAGAGGGAGACAGTCAGCCCTCCCACTCAATTGGTCAGCTTCAATTGCATGGGGGGGGTCTAAGGATAGACATTGAAGAAACCAGGGAGGAGGCAGGAACTTCACCATCTTGGGTCGGCAGGCCAGCAGCCGTGGATCTGGAAAGCTCGGCCGAGATGTAGGGAAAAAAGCCCACATGTGCCCATACCTTTGTAAGTAACCCCTCTCAGACATCATAAGCTCTGTAAGGAAATCCGAATCAATATCTTTATTCCCTAAACTGTAGCTTAGAGGAACATTGTATTGGTTTGTTGGTCAGTCATAAGGACACAGGGCTTGGGAGCCCAGAGTTTATGCAGCACAGGCCTTCCAGAAGTAAATTTGACTTTACAATTGGTGTAGTCGATAAGATACACAGGCTATGACAAACCGACAAACCAAAGGCATTTGGGATGAGCAATGATGATGTCTCTGATATGGAAAAAGACCAAAGCAAAGTTCAATGAGGGAAGAATGTGGGCAGAGGAAATGACATGGTAGACTATCCCCATAAACTTACTGGGGGTAGCAACTGTCAAATGGATTATGCAATGTATAGTGAAGTATGTAACTAAAATGAGGCTGCCTAAGTGGATGAGTTCAATGAGGGAAATCCCCGGGGTGGGGGGAGCTGTCATCTTGTAAATGGCATAAAATAGCATAGCTGCTTAAGCATTGGGGGCCACCACCACGAGTGAAAATTCTTTTAGGACTGTGGAAGGTCTAGAAAAAATTTTACAAGCCGTGGAAGCAGAGTGGGGATCAAAAGATTTGTCCAAGGCAGAGACAATAGCCGGAGGGGAGACTAAAAAGACAAGGAATTTCCATTTAAAATCCCCATAATGCACAATGACTCCAAAAAGATAACTAAAGATAGTAAAGGACTAACCAAGTTAATGCCTCTTATCCATAATATGGTACCCAACAGAGATCTGTTGAGAAAATAATTAATTCAAATAGATAAAATCTTTCCATGCTGTGTTAGACCTTGTCTATGTTTAATTTAATATATAATGTTAACCCTTTGAGTTTTTTACAGATGTAAAGCACATTTGAGAGATATCAAGTACACCTGAAGAAACAAAGGCCAGCTATAGCTGTAAAATTCTTGGGAGCTTTATGGTCAGGTAAGATACAAGTGATACCCACCAGAATGGTTGGGAAGAGCCTACAATAGCCTAATCCTGTATAAAAATAAAAATAACGGCTTCCAAACTGCACATTTGTTATGTAAAAATTCCAGTACAATGGGTGGGTTGCCCGCCTTCCCCCTGAGATGTTGGCCAGAGAGATCCTGGAGTTCCTCAAATTAACAAAGGCTATTGCCACTAATGTCGGTTGTACACCAGGAAAAGTCAGTAAGGCCATATTGCTGAAGACACTGCATGATATAAGCACAAGAGAGGGGGAGACAAAGCTGAGACTAATCTGGAAACTCCATGCCACTGGATGGAGTGCCAGAAGATGCTATGCAGATGGCTTGGGGAGAATGATCCGCTATAATTCTGCTCAAAGATGGACATACCAAGCAATGCCTGCTGGTATAATAATGGCTCGACTAACATACATACAACAAACAAATTTCTAATTGGATAAGGCCCACTCGTACGGGTAGAATACACATCTGGTTCTGTAGACTATGACAACCCCCTATGTCAGGCGAGGTTATAGACCCCAGTGGGGGAACCACTGAAAGTATTTTGTTAGATGAATGTGATACATCATCTACAAATGTACACATGTGTATTAAGGCATCTTCTAAGCATTTGTATTTACACTCATAGGTTAGATTATTATGACCATCAATGTTTGTTTAAATATTCCTGCCTCTTTTCATTTGTCATTATAGTAAGAGGAATACCACTAAGATGGATCAACAGCCACATCTTGGAAACAAATGAGAAGGTCCAAGAGTTCAGTATCTTGCCACAATAGAAGAAAACTCATCCTGCATCTGTCACCCCTTCCAAGGCTCAGGGAGTCTTGCAGAAGAGGTTGGCATAAAGATTGTTAAGAGTCAGAGAAAGGGGTGGAGTATTGGATAAGTGTATCTTCTGAAAGGAATAGCAACAGTTGGATGTCTGAACCCTAAGAGACTCCGTAAAAAGGGAGGGAGACAGTCACCCCCCCACACACCCAATCGGTCAGCTTCAATTGCATGAGAAGGAAGGTCTAAGGAGAGAAATGGAAGAAGCCAGGAAGGAGGTGGGAGCTTTGCCATCTTGGGCCAGCAGGCCAGCAGCTGTAGATCTGGAAAGCTCAGCCAAGATGCACACAAAAAAAACCCATGAGTGCCTTTATAAGTAACTCCTCTTGAACATCATAAGCTCTGTAAGGAAACCTGAATAAATATCTTTATTCCCTAAACTGTAGCTTAAAGGGACATTGTGTTGGTTTCTCAGTCGGTCATAAGTACAGAGGGCTTAGGAGTCAAGAAGATACATGGCACCAGCCTCCAAAAAGTAAATTTGACTTTACACCAGTTGTAAATCTAATAATTTCAACTACCACAGCAAATTATTTCTATTGACTCAGTAGTGTCACCTTTATCTACAGGATAGTCAACATCTATCTAATTGGACTTAAAGTCCTCTCAATGGGAGGGAACTCATGGTGGCTCTGTAAATACAGTGAACTACACATGGCTGGAGAGGTCATAGATCCCAGAGAAAACCCTGCATCTGTCATGTCTTTAGACAAATGAAATTTCTTACTGTATGCAAAACATAGAGCCTTATATTTACAGAGAAGTGTACCATACACCACCCCTTAAAGTAGCTTCATTTTGCCACAGATAGAGGCTATTGCAGAGTTCCACAACTGGTCACACATAGAGAATATATGTCTGAGAGATGTGCCCAGACCTAAGTGACACATCTACAGTGGTACCTCTTCACCTAAGGCTCATGGAACATAGCAGAACAGGGTGTGTAGCGAATACTAATACATCCTTCAACTCTCACCAACGAAACTTCCTCATACAACAAAGTACAATGCACACATAAGGCTGTAACTGGCTAAGTTTTAGAGAATAAGAAACCGCAGAGTGTGTATCCCTGAATAGGACTCCCATATTAAACCTCACCCACCTATGGCTCAGGGACCATTGTGGAACAGGATGCAGAAAGACTCTAAGAGCCAGGGTTGGTGGATGAATATAAAGAAACAGAGGCTTTGAGTCCACTGGAAATGTGCTCATATGAACTCGTAACAATGGTTACTGTATGCACAAGACCCATGCAAACTCAATCAGTGCTAAATCCAGCATAGAACTGAAGAAATGGGCAGCAAGAAAGGAACTATTTGCAACTGATTACTGCTGGGTGAGAGAGAGTAGATCTTCTTTAAGGGAGTGACTCTAGATAGGCTTACTAAACTCCAATGGATGAACTTGCACCAAGGGGCATCTAGGTACAAATGCTTGATTAAATAGGACTTAACATACATGACAGAATGTATGAAATCTGGTGGGGAGATCTATGGAGGGAATGGGGGATAGAGTCTAAATTTTGTTAAGATCTATTACATGAAATGCATAAAACTCAATGAAAATATTTTTTAATTCACAAAAGTCCGTCAATTGAAATTTATTTTCCTATAATAGACACATCTTAACTAATATTAAGGATATTGAGAATTTTATGGTTAAATTTTTTTAATTTCACCATTTAATCATTTAATTCAATTCTTATCTACCATTATTCATATATATACATATATATATATAACTTAATTTTGGTATACATTTAACTTTGTGTTTTACAATTATATGTGTATATTGTCCTCTTCTGAATAAGATAGACCATTTTCTAGAATCTTGTTTATATTTGCACCCCACATACAAAACAGAAATATAAATTCTAAAATGTATTTGTAGTACACATTGTTTTGCTCACTGTATCTTGTTTAAAAATTCAAGAATCTGGGACTGTAGAGATGACCCAGTTGTTAAAAGCACCAGCTATTCTTGCAAAGGACTGAGGACTGGTTCCCATCACCCACATGGTGGCTAAGAATTGTCCATAACTCCAGTTCCAGGGGATCTGACTCCCTTTTCTGACCTCCACGGTATTACATGGCATGGGTATGGTTACATATATGCAGGGAAAACACTCATACATATAAACTTTAACAATTGTAGGAAGAAGTGCAGCCTGAACAACCAGCGCATGCACTGCAAACGCACCAAAAACATCTGGCTGAGGCAAACCTGTGTTCTGCCAAAAGACATAGAGACAGCTGACACGAAAATGGCCTGATACAGAGAGCCAATGAGGAACAGACATGACCTATCAATGGACCAATGGGACACTGGGAGCGGGGATATAAGGGAGCCCTATATCTGCAATAAACGAGTCTGCAGCTGCTCACACTGCCTGCTTCTCACCTGACTCCCATAGTCTCTGTCGTGACTCCACGCTGACTCTACCCATGCCTAGAGGGCCCCAGGACACCCGCAACATCTGGTGCGCAACATGAGTTCCCCATGCTGGCATGGGCATTGACCTTCTTGGGTTCTGGCCATTGTGTGGTAGCCACTTTTCTCTTCTGGACTGTGTTCTTTGCACTTTTCTGCCAGCCGTGCATCGACTGCTCCGGAGATCAGCCTTAGTTTTGCTTTCTCCATTTGCGACCACCTGGGTACCTCTCCCTCACTTTCTTCGGTGTTGAGAGACGGCCCCTGCCTAAAATTTGGGTAAGTTGGCCCCTACGTGTTACACCTGCCTTTGGTTCTCCCGTGGGTGAGCATGAGAACCCCCACCTTCCCTTTCCCCTCATCCTGTCTATCGATTAGGGAGGTACACATTTTGCTTTCGGTTAGCCCGGTGCTTCCACATAAAGGCTGACCCCCTAGGAGGCGGAACCCATGAGTGGCCCCCGACCACCGCTCCCTGTCCGGAGACACTGTGTGGACATACAGCTGTGGCCTAACGAACCACAGAAGTCCCCCACTGAGCACAAGACATCTGGATCCAACACATTCTGTTTGTCTTAGAATTAACATGGGTAATCTGCCCCCCAGCTGTAGGGAACCCCAAATCAGGGCATGAAAATCCCTCCTTGTCATCCAGTGTCTTAAAGTTAAAACCAATGACCTAGATGCTTTCTGGAACAAGACTACCATCCTCTCACCATGGGTCATCCCCGAGAACATGTGGGACCCTGACCTCTGGATGCCCATTCTTTTCCTTGCTAGGAAGCACCAGGTCTTCTCCTCAGATGTCATCTCACCTGCCTCATTTGTCCCCATTCTCCTGGCCATCATAGCTAGCCTAATTCCTTTGGTCCTACTCATCCTTGTCAAGTGTCTCTTTCAGCATGTCTGAGAGCAAAAATGCATCAACAGAGCCACACTCCAGGTCCTCTTGGCACTTCAACACACAGGCAGTGATCCTTCCTGCGAGGTCCTACAGGCCTGGCTCATGGGGAAATCCATGAGACCTCTGTATAATTGCCTTCCCCAATCACCCTGGTGGGCTCATACCCAGGGAGGTCACCCTTTGAGGGCCGGTAGTCAATGATGGGTAAGAGCTTGCTAAGCAAGCCAACCTAAGACAGACACGGTCCATAATACTGGGGACCCCCTGAAGTGGGGCCAACAATGCCAAGGCTAAAAATCTTGGCTCCCACTAGAGCTTCACAAAAAGAAAAAGGGTGGATATGTAGGAGGAAGTGTGGCCTGAACAACCAGCACATGTGCACTGCAAACGCACCAAAAACATCCAGCTGAGGCAAACCTGTGTTCTGCCAAAAGTCATAGAGACAACTGATGCAAAAATGGCCTGATACAGAGAGCCAATGAGGAACAGACATGACTTATCAATGGACCAATGGGACACTGGGAAGAGGGGATATAAGGGAGCCCCATATCCACAATAAACGAGTCTGCAGCTGCTCACTGCCTGCTTCTCACCTGACTCCCAGAGTCTGTGTCGTGACTCCACGCTGACTCTACCCCTGCCCAGAGGGCCCCAGGACACTTGCAACAAACAATAATTTTTTAATTAAGAAAATTAAGAAACTTAAATTTAAAGATAGCATGTCATTTGTTGACTTTCTATATGAGAACTCACTGAAATCATTGAACTGCTGCCTATACACACAAACACACACGGACGCATGCACACACACACATACACATACACCATTTCTTCATGATGTCCTTCTGACTTCAGTTGTCACAGATTTGTGTGGTTAGCTTCTTTTTTATCTTGTTGATAATGCTAATGCATTTTGAGGAGATGGTGTGTTAACTAAATATATGCAGCAGTTCTTTTGTGCCACTGGTATGGCTGCTTATAATCTGTTCTTTTAAGTAGTGATGTGCTACTCTTACTTTTATATAAATATACTAATAATATCAATACTAATAACAGTAATCGATATAGAAATTTATATTTTTATAATTTGTAGTTGTATCTTTTAGTCCTTACCCCCATTCATTTAATAAAATATGATCATTTAAAAAATAATGCAGTTTGTGGTTCCAAGTGCATATATTAAAAAAATCAGATACCATAGTGAGCCACGTTAATAAGGCTGTGGAAAAAAACAAACCCAAAAAGGAAATGGGAAGAAATAATTAAGATGAAGCAGCAATTAATGAAATAGAAACAAAAAAGCAATGCAAAGAATCTTGAAAAGATAAACAAGATTGACAAATGCTTAGACATATTAACCAAAAAGGAAGAGTCAAAACTATCAATGAGAAAGGAGACATTACAATAGATAACAATGAAATTCAGAAAATTATAAGGACATATCTTAAAAATGAGAGGCCCCAACCTCAGCTGAGGAACTATTGACAGCTGATCATGGCTGGGTAAGGAAGAGTTGATATTCCTTGAGGGATTGACACTATTAGGCTGGCCAGGATCCAGTGGATGAACTCACACTGAGGGGAATCTTGAGACACAAATTTGACTTAATAGGCCTTAACACATATGGCAGAATCCATGAAATTCTGTTGGTGGGCTATGGGGGCGATGCAGAAGAGGGAGCAGGTCTAAATATGATTAACATGTATTGTATGAAATCCACAAAAATAGTTTAATATATATTTAAAAAATACATACCACTAATTTGGAATACCTAAAAGAAATGGATGAATTTCTAGATGTATTTCAGCTCCCAAACTTAAGCCAAGATGAATAGTTTAAACATATCTGTAGCAAGCAATGAGAATGAAGCAGTAATGAATAATTTCCTGACTAAAACAGTGTAGGTACAGATGGATTCACTGCAGAATTCTTCCAAGTTTTTAAAGAACTTAATCCTCAAATTTTTCTGTTAAATAAAAAGGGAAGGAATATTTCCAAACTTGTTATATGAAGTCAGCATTGCAGTGATGGAAAGACCATATAGAGATACAGCAAAGGAAAAGAAAACTATAGACCAGTCTCCGTGATGAACATAGACACAAAATTCCTCAGTAACATATTTGCAAACCAAATTCAAGAACACATCAAAAATATCATCCAGAGCCCTTCTCTCCCTTCTCATCCTCTTGGAGTCAGGCACACATCAAGGGCCTTTTATAGTTCCCTCTTAATAAATTATCTCCTTTCCTATAAATATCAATGTATCAGTATAATTCATTGTAAAAAAAAAAAATCTGGAAACTGGTGTCTGCCTTCTAGTCTCACATCTGTGCCTATAACAGTTTGGCTCAGCCAGCCAGAAGAAAGGTAAGGACACAATGCTCCCAAACTTTCAGAGAGTGGACCAAACTACTTTTCCCTCCTTTCTCAAACACTTAGAAATTAGGGACAGATTTTAGGGGGTGGATTAACAATAGCCTTGGAAAATGAGATTCGATCTCTTATTCTTCTCTTTCCTTAGCTTAAAATGTGCCTACACCCTCTGAGAACTGTATGTATTAAAGGTGGCTACTAAGCCCACACCTGAGATTGAGAGGCAGCCACTATGGGACTATCCCCTTTTAATCATGAGATGCATGGAACCCATGGAAAGTGCCTATATAGTGAATGGGTCATATCCAGCTGCCCTCACAAAGATTGCTGGGAGCACATGGTCAAGATGGCAGCACCCATTCAATTTTTTCTCTGCTATCATTTAGCATCCAGGAGATGACTACACCCTAGAATTTCCTGTGCTGCAGAATTAAGTAGCACATCCAAAACCTATTTTCTCAATTTCCTTCTTTCTTGCATTAGTTTTCCTGAATGTCTGCTGTGATCATGGAAACAGGAGATTCAAATATGGAATTTATGGAAGCTCTTTTCCATTTCCTCCTCACCTAAAGATGTCCCTCAGAGACCTACCCATGCCTGAAGTTTCCAGGGGTAAGGGAAGAGGGAAGTTTATAAATTGAATTCCATTCCCTGAAGGATCTTACTGCTCGTGGCTTTGAATTCAGATACCTTCCAGTACCTCACAGCTTACATTATTTTCTCCACAGAGACCCCCAAAAACTGACTCTTGGCATGACCATCTTACACAACTGAAGGTACTTAAGACACAGACTAACACATGAATTACACTGGTACAGATTTCTCAAAAGCTAACCTTATTCCCTTCAAAGATGCAGATGGGGACCGTTTACTTCATTGATGTATTTGTGTCATGTGTTCGTATGCATCTGTATGCAATTCTTTGTATGACATTCTATGTTGGGGCAGTTTCAGACAACACTGTCTGCCCCTATAATTCCTGAGAACAACTGAATAACAATGGCCACTTAGAACTTTTTTCATTTATTATTTTTCTGCAAAATAAAATTATTTTTAAACATTTTACCTAACTTAAAAAGGTATGTGTCAATCTTCCCGCCCCCACATACTGTTCTTATTATAGCCTTGGGCACAGTCCTGCTTTTGGTCTTAGCACCCAGATTTCTGGACTACCCTCAGTCCAGTCCCACCCACTGCATCCTGATCCCTTGTACTGGGCCCAGCTCAATTCTTCAGTCTAGTTTCTTAGAGCCTTCACAGACTGTCCCCACCCCAAACTTGCCTTTGCACACCTGAGACCAGCCCTCTATTCTGGCTGTCCCCAAACCCAACATGACTTAAATTCCAAAGACCAGCCTTCTTCCCTGGTAAGTCTGATCCCCCATTGCTCCTTGACTCCCCCACAACCCAAGCAAATACAGTCTCCCTGACCTCACATCCTGTTCTCCTTCCATCCAGCCTTGGACACAGACCCACTTTCGCTCTTAGTACACCAGATCTCAGGATTATCTTCTTTAGTCCAGACCTGCCCACTGCATCCTGATCCCCTGCACCCAGACCAGCTCAATTCTTCAGTCTAGTTACTTAGTGCCTTCACAGGCTATCCCCATTTCTAACTTGCCTTTGCACACCTGAGACCAGCCTTCTATCCTGGCTGTCCCCACACCAACTTGCATTGGATTCCAGAGACCAGCCTTCTTCCCTGGTAGTCAGATCGCCAACTGAGCCATGACTCCCACCGGAACCTCAGCAACTCAAGTCTTCCAGACCCCACATCATGTTCTCCTTCTAGCCTTGGATCCAGGCACACTTTTGCTCTTAGCACCCCAGATCTCTGGACTACACTCTTAACACCAAGGGGTAGCAAGCTCTCCAAATCACACAGTGCCCACCCTTCTACACTGAGACAATCTGCAGCCCCTCCCACTGCTACAGAGCTAGGCTTTTCTGCCCTTTAGTAAGGGCCAAGAACATGCCAAACTGCCTGAAAGTGCCTGAGTCCCGCCTCTGTGTGGGGGTGAGCTTTCCAAATTGTTCCGTGTCCATTCACCTACATTGGGACCACCTACAATCCCTCCCACTACTGCAGGGTTAAGCTTCCCTGCCCTTTAGTAGGGAACCAGACCCTTTCAGGTTGCCTGAATCCAGCATTCACCTAGCAAGCTTCCCAATTTGTGCTGTGCCTGCTGACTAGAGGGGCCCAGACCTTAGGATGAAGCCTGAGAGCATCTGATTCTCACCTGACATGGGACTCTGCAGGAACTCCTGAGTACTAGACCCATCTGGTCCCTCCAATATAAAATCAAATTAAAAGAGAGAACCTGAAGCCTAGACCAACCAGCTTTTTCATACCTAATAACAAAACAACAAAGGCACATCAAGTATATAAACAAACAGAAGCATGAGTCTCACATCAGAATCAGAAACAAAAAAATATCGACATGCCAAAATCACAACAAAAAAATAATAACATAAAAAACCCAAATAATATGTCCCCACCAAACACCAGCAGTTCTATAGAATAGTTCTACAAGAACACATTAGAGATAACCCAGGGCACAGGAGTCAAAGGAACAATTATAAACATGATAAAAGAATTCAATGAAGTTAAAGAACATACAAAGAAATCAAAGAACTGAAAGAAGATAGGGATAAAGTTCTGACTGAATTCACAAGAGTTAAAAATATTGGGAAAAAATAAGGCTGAAATGAAGAAGGAAGTGAAACACTCAATAAGCCAATTGGAAATGGTAGAAGAAAACCTCAGTAATAGAATGAATGAAATGAAAATCAGAATAACAAGACTGGATAATAAAGTTGAAGAATTAGACTGCTAAAGCAAAGATTATGAAAATTTTTAAGAAAACACAAGAATGGAATATGCAGGAAATGTGAAACATGAAAAGAACAAGTTTATACATCATAAGCATAGAGGAAGGAGAAGAATCTCAGAATAGTGGTATGGACCAGATCGTCAATGGGATTGTAGAAGAAAATTTCCCAAAATTAAAGAACACCAAAAAGACAGAATCAGGAAAGAAACTCCCCATGGCATATCATAGCAAAAACACTAAATATACAGAAAAAAGAGAGAATACTGAAAGCTGCAAAAGAATTACAGCTAACATTTCAGTGCAAACTATAAAAGCCAGAAGAGCCTGGACCAAAAGTAGTCCCAGTTCTAAATAACCACAGATGCCAACCCAAAATATTTTACCAAACAAAAATGTCTACTATAGTTGAAGAGAAAAGAAAAATCTTCTACAACATAAATATGCTGAAAGAACTCATGTCCAGAAAACCAGATATTCAGAGAATCCTTGAAGCAATACAAAGAGCTGAAGAAAGAAGTGATTATACCCAATGGGTAACAGAAAGAAATCAAATGAAGGTCTAACTGTGGAATTGCACAGTTAGACCAAGAATGCAAACAGAAATTATAATGATGGGAGGCAATGCACATCTTTCAATAATACCTTTAAGTATCAATGGCCTGAACTCTCCAATCAAAAGACACAGGCTAGGTCATTTTGTTGTCTGCAAAAATCCATTTCACCTTCAAGGATAGGGACTACCTTAAGGTGAAGGGGTGGAAAAAATTAATCTAAGCAAATGGCATTAAGAAACAAGCATGTGTTCCAATTCGAATACCTGACAAAATAGACTTCAAACTAAAACTAATCAGAAGAGATGAAGAGTGCCACTTTATTCTCATCAAAGGAACAATTGACCAAGAAGATATTACAATCATGAATATATATGCACTGAACTCTGGTGCACAAAACTTCATAAAAACAGTACTATAGGACTTTAAGAAAAAGATTAATCCCAACTCTCTAATAGTAGGAGGTTTCAGTACCTCACTGTCTCCATTAGACAGTTCAACCAGACGAAGAATAAACAGAGAGACATCAGAATTAAACAATGCCATACATAAAATAGACCTAACAGACCTCTACCAAATATTCCACCCAATCACCAAAGAGTACACCTTCTATTCAGCACCCGATGGAACTTTCTCAAAAGCTGACCACATACTGGGGAATAAAACAAACCTCAACAAGCACAAAAAAATTGAAATGACTTCATGCATTCTGTCAGGTCACAATGCAATAAAACTTAAACTCAATGCCAGAAGAAGCCCTAGTAACTGTGTGAACTCATGGAAATTAATCAACACAATTCTGAATATGAATGGACCAAAGGAGAAATTGAAAAAGAAATGAAAGTACTCCTGGAATAAAATTAAAAGGACCAATACAACAAACCTGGGACACTTTAAAAGCAATTCTAAAAGGGACGTTTATAGCTGTAAGTGTCTACATTAAAAAATCAGAAAGAGCACAAATAAATGACTTAACATTGCAAGTCAAGACTCTGAAAAGGCAAGAACAAATGAAACCCAAACCCAGCAGAAGAGAAGAAATAACAAAAACCAGAGCAAAAATCAATAAAAGAGAAACAAATAATACAGAGAATCAATGAATCCAAGAGTTGGTTCTTTGAAAAGCTAAAGAAGATAGACAGACCCTTAGCCCGGTTAACCAAAAGAAAGAGCAAGAGATTCCAAATCAACAGGCTCAGAGGAGAAAGTGGAAACATTACAACAGACAACAAAAAAACAAGAACATTATAAGGGAATACTTTAAAAACCTATAGACTATTAACTTTGAAAGCCTGAAAGAAATGGATTTGTATCTGAAATCATGGGAATCGATAAACCTAAACCAAGAAGTGGTCAACACCTTAAACTGACCCACAATATAAGGAAATTTAAACAGTAATATAAAACCTCCTGATTGAAAAATCCCAGGCCCAGATGGATTCACAGCAGAATTCTCCCAGACATTTAAAGACGATTTAGATCCAATACTACTTAAATTATTCAAAAAGACAGAAACAGAGGGATAATTTCCAAAATTCCTTCTATGAAGACAGCATCACTCTAATACCAAAATCAGGCAAAGATACAACCAAAAAAGAAAACTATAGACTCATATCCTTAATGAACACAGATGCAACAGTTTTCAACAAAATACTTGCAAAACACACACAGACACACATCAAAAAGATCATCCACCATGATCATGTCAGCTTTATTCCAGAGATGCAGGGATGGTTCAATATACATAAATTGATAAATATCATAAATCATATAAGAGAACTCAAAAACAAAAAACACATGGTCATCTCAATAGATGCAGAGAAAGAACTTGACAAAATTCAACACACATTTATGTTCAAAGTCCTAGAAGGAATTGGACTGGAGGGAACATATCTCAACATAATTAAAGCTATATACAATAAACCCACAGCCAACATCATTCTAAATGGAAAAAAACTGGAATCATTCCCATTAAAATCAGGAATCAAACAAGGATGTCCACTATCTCTACTCCTTTTCAATACAGTGCTTGAAACTCTTGCTAGAGCAACAAGAAAAGAGAAGGAAATTAAAGGAGTACTAATTGGAAAAGAAGAGGGCAAATTATTCCTTTTTGCAGATGGTATGATGTTATACCTAAAAGGTGCCAAAAATTCCACCAGAAGACTCTTAGAAATAATTAATATTTTCAGTAAAGTGGCACATTATAAAATTAATCAATAAAAATCAGTAGCCTTCCTATATACCAATACAAAGCAATTGGAGAAAGAGTACAAGGAATTCACAATTCACAATTGCCTCAAAAAATATATCTTGGAATAAACCTGACCAAAGATATTAAAGTCCTCTACAATGAAAATTTTAAAACCTTAAAGAAAGAGATTGAGGAAGACAGCAGAAGATGGAAGGATCTCCCATGGTCATGGATTGGAAGAATTAATATTGTGAAAATGACCATCCTAACAAAAGTCATTTATAGGTTCAATGCAATGCTAGTAAAAATTCCCATGCCATTCTTCATAGAATTAGAAAAAACATCCTAAATCTCATACGGAACTAGAGAAGACCCCGGATAGCCAAAGCAAACCTGAACACAAAGAACAGTGCTGGGAAATTATGATGCCAGATTTCAAACTACATTAGAGAGCTATAGTCATAAGAACTGCATTGTACTGGCACAAAAATAGACCCATAGTCCAACAGAATATAATTGAAGACCAAAATATGAGTTCATCAATTTCAGCCACCTGATATTTGACAAAGGGGCTAAGAGCATTCTCCACCTGTAGAATAATGAAACTAGACCACTGTGATTCATTCACCTTGCACAAAAGTCAACTCCCACTGGATCAAAGTCCTTAATGTGAAACCTGAACTCTGAAACTGTTAGAAGAAATTTAGAAATAACCTACAAGATATAGGTATAGGAAAGGACTTTCAAATTCAGACATCAATTGCTCAGGAATTAGAGTCAAGAATCAGTAAGTGGGACCTGATTAAACTAAAAAGCTTCTGTGCAGCAAAATAAACAACCAAGGAAGTGAAGAAAAAACAAGAAGTTGGAGAAAATCTTCACCAGTGGCACCTCTGACAGAGATTTTATATCTATAATATATAAATAACTCAAAAAAATGAATCAAGAAAGGAAGTGACCCAATTAAAAGATGGACTAAGGATCTGAACAGAGAGTTCTCAAAAGAAGAAATAAAGATGGCTAAGAAACATCTTTAAAAGTGTTCACCATTGTTAGTATTTAGGGAAATACAAATTAAAACCATTTTAAGATTTCATCTTACCATAGTCAGACTGGTTAAGGTCAAGAGAACAAATGGTGAATGTTAGAGAGGATTTGGGGAAAGGGGAATGCTCTTCCACTGCTGGTGGAATTGCAAACTTGTGCAACTCCTATGTAAAGCAGTGTGGAGAGGTTTTTTTGAATGAACCTACCATTTGACCCTGTTATATCACTCCTTGGCATATACCCAAAGGACTCATCCTATTGCAGAGACACTTGTACATCCATGTTTGTTGCTGTTCTTTTCACAATAGCCAAGAGATGAAGCAAACTAAATGTCCGTCAACTGACGATTGGATAATGAAAATATGGTACATTTACAAAATGGAGTTCTTCTCAATGGTAAAGAAAAACAAAATCATGAAATTTGGAGGTAAATGGATGGAATTAGAAACAGTTACAGTAAGTGAAGTAACACAGACTCTGAAAAATAAATGACATATGTTCTCTCTAATATCTGGACCCCAGCACCAAATCCTTATATGTGAGTATGTATTCAGATATAACTGCAAGAAACAGGAAAATGAAAAGAAACCAGGAAGGTAAAAGAAAGACAGAGCCTGAGAGAGAAGAACAGTAAGAGACAGGAATTTCTAAGAGAAAAACAGATAAAAATTGTAGTATATAAACAGTATTTAAAAGGAACCTGGGGATAAAAGGAAAGAAGGAGCTCAAGAGAGGTGAGACCATAGGTGACTGGTAATATCAAGGGATAAGTGGAGAAAATGGGGACAATTTAAATGGGGAAGCCATGGTGGAAGATTTAGACAGTGAGAAAGGAGAGATAAATAATGCCTAACTAGTTTTAAAATACCAGAGGGAATCATATTAGTTCAACAGCCTAATGACAAATTACACATGCAATATTTATACATGAGTCCATGTGTACATCTAAAGGCTACATAACAAGAAACAGTCCCAGACAGGACAAACCTTCTTTTGATTTGTTGATCAGGGTGGTCCAAGAGACTCCCCAAATTAAAGGCTATTGTCATATCCCTTTATTGCTTCACAGAACTTGAAGATAATATCCTACTGCTGAAGACAGGACATACTTTGGACAAAGGATTTGGAGCAATGGAGCTAGAAATGACCTGGAAGTCACTTCCCCTGGAGGCTAGCTCTCATAACTTTAGAGAGCACTATAAAGGTGCCAAGGGATAAAAACATCAATCAATGATCCAACACCAGCTTCATGACCAAATAACCACATCTATGACCTGCACAGCATAAAACATTGGTGCTATAGTGGCACTTTTATCCTGGGGACAATCAACAGCTTGCAAATTGTACTAAAAGCCCACTTAATGGGAGGAAACTCAAGTGTGGTGCTGTAACATTACTAAATACACATGGCTGGAGAGGTCATAGATCTTAAAGAAAACATCAAAACTGCCACATCCCTAAAGTAATGTAATTTCTTAACATGTGAAAAATATGCATCCTTATATTTACAGACAAGTATCCCAGTCACCACTCATCAAAGGCACTTCTTTTGCACCATACAGAGACTATTACCAAGTACCACAACTGGTCACACACAGACACTGTCACTGCCCAGTCCTAAGTGACAAATCTACAATGCGACTTGTATTCTTAAGGCTCATGGAACATCAAACAGGGTAAAGATGACTCTAATGAATCTTGCAGTTCTTATAAATGAAGCTCCCTCATGCAACAGATGGCCAGAAACACAAAACGTCACAAGCAGCCAAAGCATATAACTTGCAGAATGCTGGTCTTTGGACCCACCCAGGTCCTGCACCCACCCAGAACTCAGGGGCTATTGCAGAAAAGGGGGCAGAAAGATTGCACAAGCCAGAGAGGAGGTGGACAACAATATGGAAATAGAGTACTACAAGCTCCTGGGACTCCACTCATATGAATCTACAACAAAGGTGTCAGCCTACACAAATCCAGTGCAAACTCAACCAGACAAAACCCAGCATAGAACTTGGAAAATGGACATCAGACCCCAATCTTAGCTGAAGAAATATTGGCAACTGATTACTGCTAGGTGAGGAAGAGCTGATCTTCCTAAAGCAGGGGACTCTAACTGACTAGCTCTCAGTAGATGAACTTGCACTGAGAAACGTCTGGGGACACTAACTTGACACAATAGGCCTTAACACAAATAGCAAAATGTATGAATTCCAGTGGTGGGTCTATGGGAGAGAGTATAAAGTTGATTAAGATCGTTTGAGATGTTCTGTATGAAATACACAAAAATTCAGCAAAATACTACTATCCTCAGGGCCCTTGGGGTAAGTCTATAGCGCAGCCCTCCGCGCCGGGACTCCCTAACCTACATTCACCCTTCCATCCCCCCCGTCATTCTATACTCCTAGTTTGGGCCCTGCGCCATTCCTGGTCTTGGGGCCCCAGACACCTGGGGAACCAATACTGCTTCCTGATCCTTCTCACCCAGACCAACTGAGTCCCTTTCTTGGACGCCAGGAGCACTGCTTCTGGTCCTGGCCCTGCCTTCACCTCTCTCTGCTTCCCTGGGCCTGCACCACCGGCTAACTCTCCTAGCCTGCACTACTATCGTCAGGCCTCTTGGGCTAAGTCAATAGCGCAGCCCTCCGCGCCGGGACTCGCTAAGTCACATTGACCCTTTCATCCCCCCTGCCATTCTATACTCCTAGTTTGGGCCCTGCGCCATTCCTAGTCTTGGGGGCCCAGACACCTGGGGAACCAATACTGTTTCCTGACCTTTCTCACCCAGACCAACTCAGTGCCTTTCTTGGGCCCCAGGAGCACCACTTCTGGTCCTGGCCCCGCCCTCACCTCCCTCTACTTCCCTGGTCCTGCAACACCCACCAGCCTCTTTCTGGGGCTCCAAGGCTTACCTTTACTCCCCCTGATCCTTTGCATCCAGTACAACCCAGCTACTCAATCCACTCCCTGGGAAATCTTGGGGCTTCTTCCCACCCCATCTGCCTTTGCATCCCTGCGTGGCGCGG